>NC_091783.1:51643972-51953372 GCF_029378745.1 Bos indicus
GCTTTAACTCATAGTAAAATTTATAAGTTACAGTGAATTGTATATTGAAATTAAGGTATCATATTTTTGCCAAGTTATTTATTCTTGTGACCTATACAATTTTAAACATGGTATGCTGAAGCTGAAGCTCCAATACTTTGGCCACCTGAGGTGAAGAGCCCACTCACAGGAAGAGACTCTGATTCTGGGAAAGACTGAGGGCAGGAGGAGAAGGGAGTGACAGAGGATGAGATGGTTGGATGGTATCACTGACTCAGTAGGCATAAGTTTGAGCAAACCCTAGGAGACAGTGAAGAACAGGGAAACCTGGCATGCTATAGGCCATGTGATTGCAAGGAGTCTGCATAACAGAGCGATTGAACAGCAACACCATATATTATTCAGTATTCATTTCAGAATCTAGGTTTGAAACTAGCAATTCTAGTTACCAAATACAAGAGCAGACTTTGTACATGATAGCTCAGTTGGTAAAGAATCTGCCTGCAATGCAGGAGACCCTGGTTCGATCCTTGGGTTGGGAAGATCCTCTGGAGAATGGGAAGGCTATCCACTTCAGTATTCTGGCCTGGAGAACTCCATGGACTGTATAGTTTATGGGGTCACAATGATTCGGATACGACTGAGTGACTTTCACTTTCACTCTGAGAGTGAGTGCATCCTTAAATTTTGCACCCTATGGCCCTTATTCACCTCACCCTAGCCCCAACCCCACTGTGAAGGGCTAATTAGTAAATATTTCCTACTTTGCAGCCCATACAGTCTCATCACAACTGTTCAATCTGCCAATGAAACATGAAAGCACTTATATAGAGTATGCAAATAAATGGACATGGCTATGTTTCCCCCCAAAAATTGACTTGCAAAACCATACAACTGACCTGACTTGGCCCATGGGTTATAGTCTTCTGATTCCTGGTTCAAGCGACAAAACCTTTTTTCTTTTACATGCCACTCAGTCAGGATCGCTGGTTTCTTCCAATTTCTTTCCGAGACCCTGGTGCGTGGACTGTGATCATCTTGACTGTTGGAGGTTGCTGTGCCAAAGGAAAGGAAAGGGCTTTTACTTGCCTCACCAGTTGACTGCCCCGAGCAAGAAGGGACACATACCTTATTTCAGCTCACAACTTACTGGCTACACTTAGTTCTAGATCCTATCCCCTATCTAGCATAAAGGAGCAACAAGAGCTGTAACAAAGTTTCATATTTGATAGTGTGAGTGTGGAGGAGGGAGTGATTTAGGGAAGGATTTGTTCTGGGCTTCCAAATACAAGGTATGTTTCACAAATCTATTTTGAAATTAGTGTAGACAATAGAGTTTATTTGGCATGTGTGTTTTACTTAGAGTTAATATGGTGCACACTCGTATATGTATGTGTATACATGCGTATATGTGTATCCATCCATTGTCTTTATTTACAAACTACACGTGTCTTAATTTCCTAATTTGTTTTATAGACAGTACATGGTTGGGTTCAGCATTTTTATTTATTCTTAAAATCTATCCTTTAACTATATTTCAATATTTAAAGTTATTGTTATGGATAACCCATCTGATTTTTCCATGTGTTTTCTACTTGTTCCATCTGATTTTTTCTGTTTTGGTTCCCATTGATTTTATTGTTCCCTTTTCTTTTTTACTTCCTGCTTGTGGATTAATTAATTAAAAAATAATTTTCTTATCTTTGATATTAGCCCATTATTTAAACTTGTTTAAAATTATTTAGTGATTTCCCTGTGGTATATAGCATATATCTTTAATAATTACCACCCCACCTATTTTAAAATAACATACCACTTCACATGTGGTATAATAAATTTATTTTACTTCCAATTGTGCACTTTCTTAATTTTTTGTAGTCTCATCATATATTTCATTTTTATATACTCCATATACCAAATTACATTGCTATTATTTTTGCCATAGTTTAGTTTTCTTTAGAATGATTAAATGATCTCCTTTTGAAATATTTACAATAATTTTAAAATGATCTGATTTTGAAATATTTATAGTAATTCTATTAATTTTAAATAGATCCTGTTGACATTGACATTGAGGGTCTCCAGGTAATGAATTCTGTAAAATTTTGTTTGTCCAAAAAGACTTTATTCATTTTTGAAAGATTTTCACTGAGTTTGGAATTCTTTCTGCACCATAAAGAACTTACAGCATTGTCTCACAGAGTGCGTTCAGTTCAGTTTGGTTCAGTCGCTCAGTCGTGTCCGACTCTTCGCAACCCCATGAATCGCAGCACGCCAGGCCTCCCTGTCCATCACCAACTCCCGGAGTTCACTCAAACTCACGTCCATTGAGTCAGTGATGCCATCCAACCATCTCATCCTCTGTCGTCCCCTTCTCCTGCCCCCAATCCCTCCCAGCATCAGAGTCTTTTCCAATGAGTCAACTCTTCGCATGAGGTGGCCAAAGTACTGGAGTTTCAGCTTTAGCATCATTCCCTCCAAAGAAATCCCAGGGCTGATCTCCTTCAGAATGGATTGGTTGGATCTCCTTGCAGTCCAAGGGCCTCTCAAGAGTCTTCTCCAACACCACAGTTCAAAAGCATTAATTCTTTGGCACTCAGCCTTCTTCACAGTCCAACTCTCACATCCATACATGACCACAGGAAAAACCATAGCCTTGACTAGACGGACCTTTGTTGGCAAAGTAATGTCTCTGCTTTTGAATATGCTATCTAGGTTGGTCATAACTTTCCTTCCAAGGAGTAAGCGTCTTTCATGGCTACAGTCACCAACTGCAGTGATTTTGGAGCCCAGAAAAATAAGGTCTGACACTGTTTCCACTGTTTCCCCATCTATTTCCCATGAAGTGATGGGACCGGATGCCATGATCTTCGTTTTGTGAATGTTGAGCTTTAAGCCAACTTTTTCACTCTCTTCTTTCACTTTCATCAAGGGCCTTTTTAGTTCCTCTTCACTTTCTGCCATAAGGGTGGTGTCATCTGCATATCAGGTTATTGCTATTTCTCCCGGCAATCTTGATTCCAGCTTGTGTTTCTTCCAGTCCAGTGTTTCTCATGATGTACTCTGCATATAAGTTAAATAAGCAGGGTGACAATATACAGCCTTGACGAACTCCTTTTCCTATTTGGAAACAGTCTGTTGTTCCATGTCCAGTTCTAACTGTTGCTTCCTGACCTGCATACAAATTTCTCAAGAGACAGGTCAGGTGGTCTGGTATTCCCATCTCTTTCAGAATTTTCCACAATTGATTGTGATCCACACAGTCAAAGGCTTTGGCATAGTCAAGAAAGCAGAAATAGATATTTTTCTGGAACTCTCTTGCTTTTTCCATGATCCAGCAGATGTTGGCAGTTTGATCTCTGGTTCCTCTGCCTTTTCTAAAACCAGCTTGAACATCAGGAAGTTCACGGTTCACATATTGCAGAAGCCTGGCTTGGAGAATTTTGAGCATTACTTTACTAGCATAGAGTGCATAAATACAAATCTGCTATATTGTAATTTTTATATTTATTTTGTGCTTGAAATTCTCCCAGCTGCTTCCAAGAATTTTATCTTTCGTTTTTAGTAGTTAGAATAGGAAGCATTTTAAGTTTTTTTTGGTTTGACATTTATCTAACTTGTGGTTCTCTGAGATTCTAGAAAATGTTTATCTAAGACTTCTTCAAATATTTCTTCATTTTATTTCTCTTTTCTTGGAATTACTCATGTGATTGGTATTGCCCTTTAGAGCTTAGATCCTGTGCTCTATTTTTTCCCCTACTCTGATTTCACTTTTTTATTCTATAGTTTCTATTGACCTATCTTCAAATTCACTGATTCTCTCCTTTGTTGTGTTGAGTCCACTGATGAGCCTCTGGCAATCTTCTTAATATGTATTACTATGGTTTTTCATGCCTAGAATTATCATTTTACTCTTTATTATAGTTTTTGTCTCTGTTAAAGTTTCCCATTTCCTCATGCGGGAAATCCACCTTTTCTACAAACATGTTAATTATATTTAACTATAATAATAATTGTTTTAAAATTCCATTCTAATAGTTCAACATATGAACCATCTGTGATTCTGATTCTTTTCATTTTATTTTCTCTTGATACTGGGCTGTTTGCAATTGCTTTTTCTGTCTTATTTTTGAGCAAATGTTAGATATTGTGATAAGAGTAGGAATGAAGGTAATAATATGTATGCCCTCTATTGGGCATATGTCTTTTTCTGCTAACCTCCTATTGTGGGATATTGACTAAATTAGTCAGTAGTTGAGCTGGATTTGGATTTTGTTGTTGGCATTCTTCTCTTCAGTGCACATTTACTTCAAATTTCTTAATTCTTTGTATTATACTTAGGATAGAGTCTGGTTTGCTGGCAGTTTTTCCTCGGCATTCCTGATTGATCCTCAAATCTGACCTGCCCTTTACTCTTTTTCCTCAAAAAAATCTCTCTCTCCAATTAGTAACTCATATGGGAAATAAAATTTGATCTCTACCTCATATGACAAAATAAATCCAGAAGGACTGATCACCTACATGTGGGAAATAGGGTAAGCAAAAGCATTAAAATTTATGAAGAAAATATAGGAGAGTAGTGTGGTAATGAAGACTTAATAACTGAAATGCAAATGGCGCAAACCAGAAAAGATGTTCATAAACTTGTCCACATTAAAACAAACAAACAAACACCTCTCTCTATACTCCTGACCTTCCTCTGGCAAACGACTGCAGCTGGTTGCTACTTTGTACTTGATAATCTAGTAGTTAGGGCATGGCGCCTTCTTGATTATCTTGGTCCAGCCTCAGCCTCAATCAGGCTCAGCATCTGGGGTTTAGGAGTCCTTCTCAGTGATCCTGTCTCTCCCCAAGAAGCAGGCAGGACAAGATGGGGACAACAGAGGATGAGATAGTTGAATGGCATGCCCGGCTCAATGGATATGAATTTGAGCAAACTCCGGGAGATGCTGAAGGACAGGGAAGCCTGGCGTGCTACAGTCCATGGGGTCACAAAGTTCAGACTGGACTTAGCAACTGAACAAATGATCTGAACCCAGGATGGTTTCCCATTTCTCTCCCATACTTTCTCGTGTTCTTTACCTGCAACTGCAAGGGGTCTTCCACTGTGTCCTGGGGCCACTGTGCTTGGTACCTTTGCGCAGCATCTTAAAGCTTTTGCTTCTGAAAGAAAAAGCATGCAGGTGGGACTTTTCTGATTTTCCTCCCCCTGAGGCTCATGCTGAGACTAAGATGTTCTTACATCACCTTCAGTCTTTTTCATGAGCCTCGAACGGAAGCCTGTGAAGAAAAGCCTGAGGATGACAATGCATGTTGTGTATGTAGCTCCCCAGCATCAGGGTTTCTACACCCTCATATTGTTCCAAATTCAGCATCTAGCAATTCATTAAAAAAAATTTAGCCAAATTCCTTGTATCCACTGTGTAGTGGCCCCATCGTCCTCTTATGCTCTGGCCCAGATGAACCAGTGCCTGATTTTACTAGTATTTAGGCCAGCTGACTGCCGTATAACCCAAGCTCCCTGATGGGCTCACAAATTTTTATAATTTTACAGATTAAGTGGTTCTTGTTTTTGTTATGATGGGGAACAGTGTCCTTCCTGACTTTTTATCCTAGTTAAAAGTCCATTTTGGAATGACAGCTACTTTCTGTGAGGCTTGTGTTCTGCTTTACATGTTTTGGATAATCTTAGTTGAGAATGAAATCATTTTCTGTGGCTTCACTACAATATTTAGTTTATAACACACTGAGCTATAGTTATGCCGCGAATGTATACGAAACGGGTTCGTCAAATTATTTCTAAGCATATTTGATTGAGCACTCTTATGTGGTTAAAACCAAAACCTCTTCCTTAGATATCTAACAACTTAGGTCATGATCCTGTCTCTGTCATTTTCTTAGCTAAGTGATCTTTGTGCAAGTCATTGGACTTCTTTGGTTCTCAACTTCCTCTCTATAAAATTAGGATGCTGAGCTTGTGATTTCTGTGGTCTACAATCTACTCTAAGATCAGTGATGATCTATTAATCGCCTCTTATCCACATAATTGGTGTACAGGTATTCTAATTTAACAAAGGAACAATTCAAGAAGAAGCCAATGTTGTATACTTTGGTACTGAATTCTAAGCACGGCTAAGTACTAAACAGTGGAGCTTGAACTTATTCGTGAAAGAGAGAGGAGTTAGTCCAGAACAAGGAGAAGGTGGTGTGTTTCAGCATATATAATTCTAATCCAAAATTTCATTGTCTCTGTCATGCTGTATAAGTCACATGCTATTGCATATATAACACATTATTTTAATCTTAGTGTGTATGAGAAGGGGGAGAAAAACAGAAGCGTGCACACATGCACGCACACACACACACACACACACACACACACACAGGTACAACTATTAAAGAGTTATGGGCTGGGTACATCTGTGCACCTAAAGAGTTGGGATAAGATCTAAGGTCTTTCAATGTCAACACCAGCACATTTTACGGGGTCATGCTCCCTGTGTAGGAGCTACTATTCCCATCACTGAGTTTTAAAAAATTAATGCTGTCTGGCTCAAGAACTTTTTTAAAGGTTAGAGAATGTGTTCTTTAAAGTTATCTTTATTGTAGAGCAGGAAATTCATCACAAAAAACAACTCTCCTGTTTGGAGTCACATTTCACAGAATATAGACCTTAGAAGCACAATTGCCTCTTTTTTTTTTTTAATCTAGTGTTCCTGAATGAGAGGTCATCTCACTAGCTACACAGAAAGTAGAAGAAAGAATTCTTGACCATTATAAGTCCCATTTCGGAGCACCTGTGATATTTATGTTACTTAAGTGTGTTTAATTTGATAAATTAGTATACATTGACAAGATATAAAGACAAATTTTCATATCTCTACTTTTTACATCTTTACCAAATGAATGTTGGTAACATAAACACTCAGCAAATCTGTTTTAAAGCTTAATTTTGTTGAGAGTTTTAACCTTCTTAAAGATTAGAACAGTATCTTCTTTACTTCACTTTAAAATAAATGTCTATTGACCAGTGACTCTTCCAAGCATTTTTATAGATGTGTGTGCATGCTAAGTTGCTTAAGTCATGTCTGACTCTTTGTGACCCTATGGACTGTAGCCCACCAGGTCTCTCTGTCCATGGAATTTCCCAGGCAAGAATACTGGAGTGGGTTGCCATGCCTCTCTCCAGGGGATCTTCCTGTCCCAGGGATTGAGCCTTCATCTCCTTTGGTCCTGAATTGAAGGTGGATTCTTTACTGCTGAGCCACGAGGGAAGCCATTTTTCTAGACACTGGAGAACTAAATGAGGTAGGAAAATTCCCTTTTCTCAAGGAGCTGAGAGGTTTAAACAGAGACTGGAGGTGGGTTTGTCTTATTTTGTACAAGGAAGACTTCTCTGAATAAGTTACATTTGAACAGAGATGAAAATAAAGGAGCCAGCCACAAAGATATCTGCAAGATAGTCTCATGGTAGTATTGTACAACTGTACATATAATATGATAGAATATTGCATTGTCTTGAGCTCGTGAATATTAATAGACTAGAAAAGGTTGAGGTTACTATGCAAGTTCCGTTTGCTCTTGATTAGGGATTTGTGATAATTTCTGATGAAGAAACTTACTTTTCCTGTTTCCAGATCCAGAAGGATGAGAAAGGTGAAAATATAGCTCCTAATTTAAATCAAACAGAAAAAGTAGCGGAGTGAAAGAAAGGGACACTCTCAGATAGTATATGAGGTGGGCAGTGTCAAGCGGAAATTAAAGTAAGCAAAGGCCTTGCTTTAAAGTCCCCAGACAAGAAAACAGGGACAGTGAGCTCAAAATTGTGACAGCTAGTTTGTCAGGAAAAACAAGGATTCAGGGTTATGGGAGTTATAGTTTAAAGCTTTTGAAGAGAGGCAATGCTTGGGAGCAATTGGGAGCAATAAAATCAAGGGCCAAGCCCTTCTTGGCCCATATAAGGTGAAGTGCTAAGCCAGTGCCCAGAGAGAGAAGGGACTCTGCCTAGTTTAACTGTAGATACAGTCATATAGGCTCTTTTAGTTATGAATTTTTATTTATTTTCATACTATATTAATTGTCATTTCATTATAGAAATCAAGAATAGCTTAACAGGAACACTGACTCTGGAGTTTGACTGCTTCGGTTAGAAGTTGATTCTGCCCCATCTAGTTATGTGAACTTGGTTTAAGTTTTTCTATCACTCTCTGCCTCAGTGTACCCATCTGTACAATAGGATCGTAATAGCACCCATCTTCTTGGGTTATGGGCTTCCTTGGTGGCTCAGCAGTAAAGATTCCACCTGCAATGCAGGAGATGTAGATGACCCAGTTTTGATCCCTGTGTCAGGAATATCCCCTGGAGGAGGGCCTGGCAACCCATTCCAGTATTCTTGCCTGGAGAATCCCATGGACAGAGAAGTCTGGCAGGATATAGTCCATAGGGTTGCAAAGAGTTGGACGTGACTGAAGGGACCGAGCATGCACCCTGGGTTATAATGAGGATTAAATTAATTAAAATACTGCATGCATTTAGATAATATTGGTGTTGTATACATTTATCCCTTTTGATTATGTGTCAATTTAGGAAGCTGAGCATAATGTTGGTTAGCATGGTCCCTGAGTGTGTATAAGCCTTGCTGTCCTTGTTCACTACTTTGACATCTAGACTGAGAATGGCAACTTGCTTGAATCAACCTGTATGAAATGACTGGATACAAAAGGGGCTAAGATATAAGCATTTTTTTAAACTTGAAGAGGGATGACAATTGCACAATTACAATTTCACCATTAATCACGGAAATATGTCAGCAATCTCAGGCTAACCTGAAGCCTGGAATGATAAAATAACAGCCGCTCTATCAGGAGAGGTGCTGTGTTGATCTTGATTGCTGTTTGTAACTCAGCATTAAATAGTATAGAAGCTCTGAAGATTTTCTAAAAGATTAAATGTGTGTTTTCACCAGTGTCCTGAAACTTAGAAACCTGAGTCATCTTTAAGAGAATTTATACATGGCCCCACTGATGTCAGAATGACCTTCAGGTCCAGATTTCAAAACATAAGACAGAACCAGGTGCATTTAGGACAATAAAAGCTCTAATGCTGGTGTGCTGTCCCCTGGCTTTCATCATTCACCTTGTTCAACATGCTTGGATTATTATAATTAAATGGATATTTTAAAAAAGTAATTGCCCCTCCAATATAAAAATTGGTCCACTGATGGGTTATTTAAACTAATGTGTTTGTGGTGGTGAAGGGCCTCTTCTAAACCAGGTCTCAGACAGCTGCAATTTTAACCCTGGGAACAAGCATCCAAAGGAGCCATTTGAAAGGGTGAAGTTGAGGGCACTCCTTAGGATGTTTAATTTCAAGCATGTTTCTTTGGAGGTCAGTCCTGTTTTCTTTATGCCTTACCTTGCATCTGTGAAAGAATTTCAGTCTAAAATAGAATTGGAGGAAATGAAATAGAAAATTTCATGCATGTGCCCTCAGAAGAACAAAACTTAAGGATGGGGAGACTTACTTCCAGAAAACGGATAATATTGGGATTCTGTTAGATGATACAAAGCTGGTCAGGGATTGCCTCAATTTAACCTTGGGAAGTTGTGCTTATGGTTTCCAGAGGACTGCCCAAGAAATGACCCAGGTTCAGTTGGTCCCGTAGAATAAGCTGAAATGAACTTTGTAGAAGACTGGTTTTGTCTGCTTGGGGAATTTTCAAGCTACTCTCTACTCAGTTTTAATGTTAACAAAGTATCTATTCTCTATACATCCTGACTGTAAATACAACCTAGTCCAAGCCCTCAACAGACTTGTCCATAGCTCGCTACAGTTGGCATGTTCCCACTTGCAATTCTTTTGCTATTCCCAGATAAATTCATCTTTCAGACAATTTTGAGCTTGCCTCATTTTACCTTTTCATTAGGTTTATATGTCTCTAGTGAAAGTGAAAGTGAAGTAGTCGTGTTCGACTCTCAGCAACTCCATGGACTACAGCCCACCAGGCCCTCCGTCCATGGGATTTTCCAGGCAAGAGTACCGGAGTGGGGTGCCATTGCCTTCTCCGTTAACAGCGGCTAGGCATATTATATTTACTTGGAGCTGGTATACTTGGTGACAGCCTTAGTGCCCTCAGACACGGCGTGCTTGGCCAGCTCCCCAGGTAGCAGCAAGTGCACGGCGGTCTGTATCTCCCTGGAAGTGATAGTCGAGCGCTTGTTGTAATGCGCCAGGCACGATGCCTCGCCAGCGATGCGCTGGAAAAGGTCATTGACGAAGGAGTTCATGATTCCCATGGCCTTGGACGAGATGCCGGTGTCCGGATGGACTTGCTTCAGCACCTTGTACAGGTACACGGAGTAGCTCTCCTTGCGGCTGCGCTTGCGCTTCTTGCCATCCTTCTTCTGGGCCTTGGTCACAGCTTTTTTAGAGCCCTATGTCTCTGAGAAGAACAAATGAAAAGGAAGGTATAAATTTAGAGTGAATGAGTGAATAATTGCAAAACTCTGAAAAACTCTGAGACTCTTGAGAGAGTATGTGTGAATATTGGTAAATTGAATTTTTTTCCAGTAGGTGTCTTATCCAGCTGGAATTACCCTTTAAAATCCATTCTATGCATTATGTAAGAAAGAAAAATTTTACTTCCAGTTGAGTTCCCTGTTTCATAATTTGAATGATTTATGAATGAAGGCTCTGTGTTCAGTCATATTTGTCCTTGGCAGGTTGGTGGTCTGATCCATTCTCAGGAATTAGATGATCAATTCAATTTTGCAGATCTGATGACCAGATTGATTAGACAGTAAATGATAAGGCCAAGTAGAAATTATCATTTGGCATCAACTAATATGACAATTAGAAATGGAATTGACCTCAAGATGTTGAATATATTGTTGAGTGTAGAAAAAGATCTAATAGTTATTCGCTAGAGCAATGGTCCTTAAAACTTTGAGTGCATCAGATTCATCTGGATGACTGACTCAGTAGGTCTGGGTGGGGCTGGAGAATTTGCTTTTCTAACAAGTTCCCAGGTGATGCTTCTGCTTTGGAGATCATACTTTGAGGAGCACTGCTCTTTAAATAAAAGAAGAAGGAAAAATGCTATATTTTAGTTGAGTTTAACATATCAAACAAATATAAATGATAATAATTTTCAAGCAGGAGAGATTTGAACTGGGATTACATTTAGATATAGATTGAAGAGTACAGAATATGTAATATTCATACCCCTAATCTTGCATATTAGGTAGCAAAATCTTTCATAACTATACACCTAAACTCTGGTTTAAAAACCAGAAATTTCTGGTGATTGAACATAAAGACAGAGTACATTTCAAATGAGGCCTTCTGACAAGTCATTGGTAGAGTTCGCTGTTAATAAAATAAATGAGCAGTAGTAAGTATAAGCAATGAAATCACGCTTAAATCATGATAACTTGCTGTGTGCTTAGAGTATTTAAAAAAGACTGGTAGGCTAGTCCTTGTCTAGAAATCCACAAACTAATGAAAGGAACATGTTCCAAACATACAGAATAAATAGCAACACTAAGAAGCAGTACATTCTTGGGGCCATAATGGGTGGTACCAAGAGTCTAGTTGTCAGCATACAGAGGGAGGCAAGATACTGGGGACTCGAGTGGCCAGGCCTCAGGGGGAACTGGCCTTGGCTTTTACTAAGTCCCATTCACCAGTGATGCCAAGTAAAACCAAGCGTTGAGGAGACTCTGCTGGTGCAATTTCTGTTGCTTCACATTTCTTATGAGGAATATTCCCAGAGCAATGAAGCAGGTTAATTAAGATGCCAACTGCTGCCACAATTTCTGAGCAGACTAACACCACACATTATTTTGGTGTAACTAACTGGTGTTTGTTCCTGCTTGCAAAATCTGTGTTTGTACAACTGGGGCAGAGTCCAAAAGGACTGTAAGAAGTTAATTAGATCGGTTTGCCAAGGCCTTGTCATCTGGGCCCAGGACCAGCGAACAGGATAAACACAATGAATACAAATCTGTACACATACGTAAAAGATGGTGGTTAGGATTATGAGTCATGTAATTATCCAGTTTCACTTGATCAAAGATTTTATTAATTATTAGCTACAAATGGAACATAGGTCAGGAATTTTATGATGGAAAATGAGATAAGAAATGTTTATCCTGATATCAATGGTTTCTCTGCTATAGTCTTGTGTCTCAATAATCACCTGTGATGTTTAAAAACAATAGAGATTCCAGGCTCTCATCTCTAGAGTCTGATTCGGAATATATGGAATGTAGCCTGGAAATCTGTATTTTTTTAATCAGTTCAACCTAGTGCGTTGGTTTCATGGCCATATTTGGAAAACATTGGTCAAAACGTGCATACAGGATGTGCACACAACACTATGTCCTGTACTGAAAGGACTGAAAAGATTTGTAGGCTAGAAGCCCACAGTCTGGTGAGACGAACATGATCCAGACACGTGGGGTGATCAGCAACCCTCTGAAGCAATGCGTTGTTGGATGGTATCGGTGCTGCTGAGTCTGTTTCAGGACAGGGAAAAGGGAAGACCCACTCTCCCAGAAACAGGTCATCAAGCAGTAGGTGGCCAAATTGTTTCCTAGACATCACAGTCAAGGGAGAGTTGACTGGGGATCTTTAGCCTTTGCAGTAGTGTGTCACATGGAAGAGTTACCAGGCTTAGCCTTCCGGGTAGGAAATGTTTTATACTCAGATCCTCCTAGGGGAGTAACTGACATGGAGAGGGAGCTCAGTACAGATGGAAGCAATAATTTGCAAAGCCAACCTAGTTAGTCAATCCAGTGTTGCTGGGAGACCCAGTGACATCAGCTCATGAAAGGGATGTGCGCAGTTCAAAATGCTTTATCAAAACACAGACGGGATTGTCATTAATAGAATCATCATTTATATGTTACTTTTTAGCTAATTAGTTCTCTCTGGTCGCCGCCCGTGGCAACCTCAATTGGCTTTGTTGTGTTATAAGCTGATATATGGAGAGCCTAAGACACTGTTATCAGTTTACTATAAAATCCTATATCCTGTGTGACCAGACAGTGAGAAGTTCCCCATGGACACGGAGTGATTCAAAAGCCTCGTACCCACACCTTAGCCACTGCTGTGGACTCAGAGCCACAGAGGTGAGAACACATCTCTCATCTCTTTACCGCCTCTTCACTCCCTCCCCAGATCCTTGTAACGAAGTTACAGCTGTACTCTGTACCTTCACGCATGTAATCTGTGGCTCTGTGTTGGGGGCATACGCTGAATCTGTGGGTGGGAGGCACCCTGAGGGCACAGCACATCTATTACGCTGGAGAACAGTGGAGCAAGGAAATGAATGATAATAGCAAAATGCTAATGCCGCAAATGAGCTGAAAATGATGATGTAGCACTTGGAGCATTCCGGTTCTTCTTGTGATGAGGTGGGGCCTCTCCTTAGCTTGATACATCGTCGTGCCTTAGAGAAGTCTTGCAGGGATGTTTGTCTCTCAGTGATAGAGCTCATTAGCATATGGAGCCTTCTCCAGTGACAATTACCTGAGGAGGCACGCGGACCGCCTTTGTGCAGCTAAGGCAGTGTAATCATGCTTAAGGGGGCATTTTGACAAACAAGCCAAACCCATTACTTTTATCCATCTACAATAGCAAATTAATTGAACAATTAGTCGTAATAGCTTGAATGTACATAACAAGACATCTTGCATCCCAGAGTACTCTACCGACAAAATAACAGCACTAATACTCCACTGGTGAGAGATGGAGCCACCCTCTTCACTATGTCCAGGCAGTTGAAAGAGAGTGGCATAACCAGATGAAAGGGGAACATTCCCTGAAGGAGACTGAGCTGGAAACGAACTGGTCCCATCTGTGACTATTGGATAGCCACCGAGAAAGTAAACCCCGTGTTTATTTGTAAAGGAATCAACATCACTAGATATCAATAGATTAGATATGACTTTAAACATAGCAACATAATAGAGTTGACACTAACATCAGAGGCAGTTTCTGTGCCTCTGTATTTAAAGTGGAATATTTATGGATTTGGGGGGCTGGATAGGAAGGAGGAGACAGCGAGGGTCAGAGAGAGAGAGAGAAAGATTGTGCCCTCATTTTTGTATTAAGGCATCTCGCTCCTCCGAAGGAAACCTAATCAGACGTTTAGATTGCAAGTCACCCTGCGGTTGTTAGCCGTCCCATGCTGTGACTGAAACGGCTGTTCAGGTCCCGTTGTTTAGTATTCGCAGTCCCTGTGCCGTGCCTGCTTCCATCCTGCTGAAGCACATAAACACAGATCAGTTAACAAGTGCAATTAGTGTACATCCCCATTCTGAAGACACTAATAACTGTTAGCATTGAAATGCACAGCTTACAGCACTCTGGGCTTTGATAAGTTTCAAAAGGATAACTTTCAGATGATCAAATAACATTGTAGTATCTCCTTTCCCTATAGATTTATTCATGTGAAACACCCAAGTTTTATAAACAGCTGGTTATTTCCCCCTAATGTGGGGAGGGATAAAAATATCATCGTTAGCACCCTCTTGATAATACAGGAATAAATTCCTTTACACTCACATTGTGCCAGAGAGCATGAGGGAAGCAGAACTAGACTTCTGAAGATCCTTATTTTAGGCAAAGACTCTTCTTTGATAGACTCTTTTCTAGAGGAGCCCCAGGAGATAATTACTATCGTCAACTTTAGGCATAAGTTACTTTGTTTGTGTTCTATGATTTCCTTATTCTATCTAAATGTCATCTAACTCTGGTTGATGTACCATTTTCTTAACTATATTTAACTTTTTTTTGCCCATCTAAAAATTATAGATTTTCTCCCAATCTGCCAAATGTATACTAACATTTGCAGGTTTATTAAAATAATCTTTCCAAAATATTGCTTCTTCAATGTCATATACCCATTATAAAACTCTCATGATTTTCTGTTGCCTCCCAAAGAGAATCTGTATGTGTCTTTCTGAATTGCTAAATCATCTACAGACTGATGTCAATTCATCTTCCTAGAATTCTGTTGCCTGTATCTCTCAGGACACACACTTCATTCTAATTAGACTGCTTAATTACCATCCCCCAAAGCGTCATTTGAATTCTGGTCTTTGTATCTTTAGCTCTTATTACTTCTTACCATTTAGAATATCTACCTCCTTCTAACCTAGTTATCTTATATGAATCTCATATAGCTTTTAAGGTTTCTCTTAGCACACATCCACTGCAAGAGGTAGGGTACACGCATTCAGGGCACAGGGCTCAGTAGCCAGGAAGCAAAAGGCCCACACTGGTGTGGAGGTGTTTAGCATTCTCGTGGTGCTTGGGAGGAAAAAAGTGGAGTTTATAGATTATAGTGTATGTGAATTAAAATACAGGACAACAAAAGCATAAGGCATAAATGCAGTTAAGGGTTTTTAAGTATTTTTGCATCGTCTGTCTAGTGACAACCCAGACAATGTGGCCTATGTACCATTATGATAACTTCTTAGTAGAATTTCCTATAAGTTAGTAGGCTCTAAATCAAGGAGATATATGTTGTTGTCTTCAGTGCAAACACTAAAAAAATACAGACTATCTGACAAAAGAAGAAAATGGAGGAAATTTTAAAATAATTAAATATTTGTTAATGTAGAAGAAAACAAAAAAGAAAAATCTAACAAAGAACAGGTGAGACAAATTAAAAAAAATATATATATATAGATTTAAACCCAAAGATATCAGTAATTTCATTAAAGGTAAATAGACTATTAAAAAAATATGATCAGACCAGACTAAAAACAAAAGCAAAAAAAAAAAAAAAAAAAATGCTCTGAGCCGCTTGAAAGACACACACATTGAATAAAAATCTCAAAAGTCAGAGTAAAAGGGTGATAAAAGATATACTATGTAAACATCAACTGCATGAAAACTGAGTGTAGCTATGTTTATACTGGGAAAAGTAAATTTTTGAGCATTACTAGATATAAAGAGTGACATTTCAAAATAAAATGTTTAATCTAACAGGAAGAGGTAATAGTCCTAAATTTGTATGCTCCTAATAACTTAAAACTTGAAAAATCCCATGGACGGAGGAGCCTGGTGGGCTCCAGTCCATGGGGTCAAGAAGAGTCAGACAAGACTGAGCGACTTCACTTTCACTTTTCACTTTCATGCATTGGAGAAGGAAATGGCAACCCACTCCAGTGTTCTTGCCTGGAGAATCCCAGGGACGGGGGAGCCTGGTGGGCTGCCGTCTATGGTCGCACAGAGTCAGACACGACTGAAGCGACTTAGCAGCAGCAGCAGCAGCAATAACTTAAAAATATAAAGCAAAAAATTAAACTGAACCACGCTCTTAATTGTGAAGGTATAATAAAAGCATTTTAAGCCATAAGAATTCAGAATGTTTGACTCTTAAAGACCCTTGCTTTGAAAGGTAGTATGTACTAAACAAATGAGGAAGTTATCCAAGTGAAAAGATGGCCTCGAATTTAGGAAAAAACACCCAATGATGAGAGCAGTGAGCAGGTCTAGAGATGAATCACCCAGCCTAGAGTAGAAGAACAATGGTTCTGCAAGAGCATCTCCCTGACACATAGAAGCACTGACAGAATACCTCGATAGAATATCTGTCAGGGAGCTAAAGACATTATTATCTGGAAGACACTGGAAGAAGATTAAAAGGCAGCAAGGAACTTGCAGCTACAAAAGAAAACATCAAATAAGAAAGGAAATGTAATATATTTATGATAACCTATTTTACTCTGCAGTAAATAAAAGTGATGTAGTCATGCCAATAAAACCCTTTTATAATATTAACTGCAAATAATATAGGTACATCATGAGGATGGAGCAAGAGGAGGGATATTGCATAAGAGATAGAAATTGACATCTACTTTAACACAGCAAAGAGAATATGTATAATTTAGTAAACAATAAATAGTATCATGTGAGTATTATTTGGCAATAGAGAGGTAACCATGAGAAGGGGAAAACCTGAAAAAGGCCTGGTGGTTGCGTGTGGGGAGCAGGACTGGGGAAGCACAGGTTAATTCAGGAGATAGCTAGTTTTCATTTATTTATTATTATGTTTAATTATATAGGGCTTCCATGATGGCTCAGATGGTTAAGAATCTGCCTGTAATAGAGAAGACCCTGGTTCGATCCCTGGGTTGGGAAGACACCCTGGAGAAGGGAATGGCTACCCACTCTAGTATTCTTGCCTGGAGAGCCCCATGGACAGAGTAACCTGAGAGGCTACAGTCCATCAGGTTGCAAAGAGCTGGACATGGCTGAGCAACTAATACTTTCACTTTCATGTTTAATTATTACTTTGTGATAAAAATTATTTTAAGTTGAAAAGTAACATGCTGTTAGAGGAAATCTGAAGAAAAAATGATAAAATAAATATTACCCTAATTCTATCTCCCAGACTGTTCAGTTTTGGGTATATTCCCTCAAGTCATTTATAAAATACACACACACACACAGACCTTTTTTAAGCATAATTGAAATGATATTGCACTGCAATTTTTAATGCCCCCAGTTCTATTATGGACATTTCCTTTTTCTGTCTTATAAATCAAAAACATACATTTTAACAACTACCCAGTTTTCTAGCATCTAACTGTTGAGATTTTATTTAATCACTAGCTGATGGTTGAATCTCTAAGGTGTTTCTAAATTCACAAGTGTTATAAATAATGTTGCAATAAATATCCTTTTACATAAACATTACATATTCCTTTCTCTTAATCAGAGGTTATATAAATAATGTAGCAATAATTGTCCTTTCCTCATAAAAAATACTGATTGTTTCCTTATGATAAATACTTAAAAATAGAACTACTTACTCAAGTACATGAATCATTTTAAACTTCTTAATACATATCCTTGCAAAACTGCTTTCTATGAAGATTGAATGCATAATGATACTATTAGAGGACAAAGTTGAGTGGTCCAGAGAATATGTGATACCAAGGAAGGCGAGGGTCAGGGTGGGCTGGAGAGGCCAGGAGAGGCTGCAGGCGTGAGCTCTGGCCTCATCTTTGGGAAATATATACAGTGCTACTTACTGGTGATGCAAATGAGAACCAGGAAATGAGGAAGAAGTTCATTTCTCTGCCATTCCTGCTTCACGTTTCTTAGGAGGAATGCTTCCTAAGAACTGAAGCAGGTTAAGTAAGAAGCTAAGAGGGCTGCCGCAGTCTGTTCATGGCTCACCATCACTCGGGCGTCAGTGTGACAATAGGCCTGCCTGAAAACACCATGTCTTTGCAGCTGGCACTGAGTCCAGCAGGACAGAAGCGGGGAGACAGGGTCAGTTCAGTGTGCTGCCGCCTTGTCACCTGGTGCAACCCAAAGGCTGTGTGCATATGATTATTATTAATGTAAGTCTTTATTGCTTTATCATAGCTGTGATTTTTAAAAAGTCTATTAACTGCATATAGGATACAAATAGGAAAATTTATTTTGGAGCATAGAAGATGAATCCCAAACAACTGTCCATACACTAGTGGCCTCAGAATTACCCGGGGAGCTTTTAGAACTTGCATCACAGGCCCATTCAAAGAGATGCTGATACAGAAATGACAGATTTTGATCACGGAGGGCATATATGAGAGTACCTATTTCAGCTTGCTTACACTGATTCTGAGATCATATATACACATACAGTGGTAAATATAGACTAGTGGTAAAGTACCCATCTGCCCATGGGGTTGCAAAGAGTTGGACACGACTGAGCGACTGAACTGAACTGAACTGAACTGAAAGTACTCATCTGTGAATGCAAGACACATAAGAGACGTGGGTTTGATCCCTGGGTTGGGAAGATCCCTTGGAGAGGGAAATGGCAAATCATTCCAGTATTCTTGCCTGGGAAATTCCATGGGCAGAGGAGCCTGGTGGGCTACAGTCCAGGTGGTTGAAAAAAGTTGGATAAGACTGAAGTGACTTGGCACATGCACACACATATAGATACATATGTGGATATGTATATATGCATATATTTATGTGTGTGTATATATATACACGCAGTGTGTGTGTGTGTTGGATTTTATAGGGCAAATAAAGCCATTTTGTCATAAACTTAGTTGAAATTTGCATTTCTCTTGGTCCTAGAGAGAATGAAACTGTTGATGTAAATTTTGGGGTATATTTTTTAAATTGCCACCTCACATTGCTTTTTACCATTTTTTTTCTATCAGAATATCTTAAATATTCTTTATTGGATTTTAAGAGCTCTTGAATATTAAAATTTATTTTCCATTTTCTAAGAATTTGGAAATGGCAGAAATAAAATTATTCTCTGAGAGCTCAATTTAGAAATTAATCCATAATAGAGTGGAGCAGACATGTGAAAACTTTGTTTTAAGAGAAAATGGCTTCCTGACTGTCGAGGAGTGAGTTATTGAATGTATTATGGTATCTTTAAAAAGGTCATGGCGTTTGTAAGGTATCCTATGAAAGTAAATAAAAATGTGGATTCAAGTGTCAAATATTAGGTAAGCCAGCCAACATTATGGTCTTCAGAGAAGACTGAGTCCTATCCACCCATTATTTCAGGTTATTATTATTAAACATTCAAGTCATGCTGCTAACTATTATTGATTTGATTTCATTTTCCTCAAGAAACTCCTTCTTTTGCTCTCCATATGCCTATAGGGAGAATATGTGCTAGGCAGAGGGCTTGAATGTTTGATGTCTCAGCAGTTTTGATTCTCATTACGAATTAATAAACCAGGATCTTGATTATACTTTGAATACTGGGCAAGAGTGTATTGAGTGGCATTTAAAACTGACTAGCTCCTTCTGCAGTTATACTTCTCAATAATGAAAAAAAAATTGCCCTTCTGACTTTATATATATCAGTCTCATGAGCTTGGTAACTCTGAGTCTAGCCCTGATAGCCAGAGTCACTCACGGTCACTAAAAATCACTGTGAGCTCACGAAGCAAAGGCTTGGGACTCCAGCGCTGTCACCTTGGTGTCCTGTCATCTCCTTAACCTAAGTGAACCTCTGAATTTCAAAAAAAAGATTCACCTTATAAATTGAGAAAGAACTTTCATAGTTTTTGTTTATAGCGTTTAAGGATACTCTATCAAATATATATTATAATGATATATTCATGATTGTATGACTATGCTCATATTGTATACCTAACTTGGTAGTTGGTGGATGATTCATAAATGTTTGATAATGCCTAGGAACCTATGATATCTGCATTTTTCAAAGTCTTTCCAGTGAAACTGATCTTCTCTAAACGAAAGGGAAAAGAAAACACAAATGTGAGCCCAAAGGGCTGCCCTCTATTCTACATAAATTTTGTCGCTTCTTCATGATATACTGGTACTTAATTTGTACGAGTTCAATCACTCTGGTAGCTTCAAGAGTACATGATGTGGCACGATATATGTAGGAAACTATAAGCAGTTTGGTGCTCTTGCAAAGTCTGCTGCTGGTGGTATAGGTCAGGTGACAAAATATGAGGGCTGGCCCTGGGTCAGAGTGGAGAGGGATGCAGAAACAGCAGTGGCTTTGAAAGAAAAATATTTGTAATGGATTAGAAATTAAACCCTGTTGGAAGGCCACTTAGTTATTTAATTTGAGGATGTTGTTTAACAGGAAGTATCCAATCGATTAGAACAAATCCCAGACAAGTTCTAAGCATATGAGAGCACTTTTAATATCCTTTAAATTTTTCCACCAAACCCTGGGGTGTGATGCTTTCAAAGTCACTGGGAACTTCTTGGAACAGCCTAGGCTGGTTTTTAGGCCCCCATGCCTTTCTTTGTCTTTTCCTCCATTTATTTTCCTTAATGCTTAACGGAGCAGTTTCAATTTTGTAGATAAACACAAGCACTTCTCTCATCTTTTACTCCCTTTCAGAACTGATTCTTTAAAATCCCATGTTCTTATTCTCTCCTGTTGCCAGGCCCCTGATATTAGAGGTAGGCGAAACCGCTGATAATTCAATAGCATGCAAATCAATTTGTATTCCAGGAAATGCCTCTGGGATAAGACGCCAGGAAAAGAATTCTGAAGGAGTTAAACCCTAATGGTGGAAGTGCAGATGCTGGCAGCTTAGTTGAGAAGACACATTTGGAGTTAGAGGGATCTTCCTCTCAAATACCATCTCATTAAATGTCAAATAGTACCACCTGGTCATCCTCACTCTTAGAAAGGGGCTCACCATCCAGGCTTTACTGCTCACTTTGTTTGCACACCTGTAGAAACAGAGTATTCGAGTAACTGATTTAAACCTTTCATTTAGTTTGAGTCCACTGGGGCAAAGCCAGTAACAGGCAGAATCATTATTAACTAGATGGGTCAAAACACTGATTAATTCAGAATCCCAAGTGACTCTATGTCAAAGAATGGGATTAAATTTTATGGCTGAGACAAACTCCAGCCCTTTTTTATTGAGGGTCTACTTCTGCTTTCTATAGCTCCATTCATCTGCACGGTCTGTGTTTTCATACCCCCGACTCGGTCCCACCAAGTACCTTTGCCCATTTTAATCAGATCATATGTGAGATTGGAGGGGGCTTCACTAGGTCTTATGCTCATCATTCTGGCTTCCCTGCAGTGAGCAGCTGTCTGTCCATCCAGTCTTAGCCTGCTGTGTGGGACAGTCTCTATGATGGCTTTTATCTCTTTATTTCTGCTCAGTACTTTGGTTCCCCTGCTGGAATTGGACACTTGCCTTGAATGCCAGCCCAAATGACTAGGATCTTGTCAACATGCCTGCCACTTGACATTCCCTGCAATTTGGCAGCTAAGTGCTGTCTCCCTGAGTGCCAGCCACTGACAGAGGTCTTGTTCCAAATTAAATGGACCACCCAGAACTCAAAGTCTGCCACCCACCTGACTTAGTGCATCACCTCTGCCTGGTGACACCTGGGGTCCAGCAGATGGAATCCTTGTTAACATCAGGGAAGTTTGGAACTAACACTACTCATGTGAACCTTGATGTAAATTGTTTTCGATTCCTGGAGGGAACAAGGCAACTATAAAGCCAGCCAAGGCTCTTCCCTGTCTCCACCCCTGTTCTACACATCTCAAGGCTTACGTGCCTTGTTGCCCACAATTTGAAACTAATATATTAAGTCTCTGTTTTGTCTAAACTAGCTTTATGGACACCAGATTTAACCTCAGCATGATTTAAAATCTCTGTATGTATCTCTGTATCTCTGGGTCTACTTTATGTTCAGCAAAGCATATAAACTTATCAAAAAAAATTTCAGTGTTTATGATTCAATGCAATATATCTGGGAAAGTAGCAGGTGACAAACCCATATTATACTGTACTCCCTTTTGAAGTTCATGTTAGAAATACAGCCATGATTGATGAACCTGGAAAAAGATAAGTTGAAGGAGAGGAAAAATACTTGCTCTTGGTATGAGGGTAAACATGAAGAAAAGAGATACTCAGTGTTTGATTTTTTTTTTTTTTCAGGCTTCTAAGGGGAAATAAACTCTTAGAGGACTTTTCTTGTGGAATCGTTTCTGTGGAAAATAATGGTACATGGAAACTTGTTGAAAACAGTGGGGAGAGAAGAGAGAAAATAATTGGCAACTGTAAAAAAAACACCGTTGATCAGAGAAACCATTCATGCAGGTTTAACACAGAACCATCCATAGCACAGACTTTCAAGAACCCCCACACCTGGTCAACCCAATACTATGCAGAATTGAGAACTGCATTATTTTCCACACCTGAGTTTCTAATTTGAAACAAAAATGCATTTGATGTAACAAAATGAAGAATATCTAATCTCTTCTTAATGAATCATTTTTGTAGTTCCTTAAGGTATACTCAGACGCTTACTCCTTGGAAGAAAAGTTATGACCAACCTAGATAGCATATTCAAAAGCAGAGACATTACTTTGCCAATAAAGGTCCGTCTAGTCAAGAAAATGGTTTTTCTAGTGGTCATGTATGGATGTGAGTGTTGGACTGTGTTGGACTGTGAAGAAGGCTGAGCGCTGAAGAATTGATGCTTTTGAACTGTGGTGTTGGATAAGACTCTTGAGAGTCCCTTGGACTGCAAGGAGATCCAACCAGTCCATTCTGAAGGAGATCAGCCCTGGGATTTCTTTGGAGGGAATGATGCCAAAGCTGAAACTCCAATACTTTGGCCACCTCATGCGAAGAGTTGACTCATTGGAAAAGACTCTGATGCTGGGAAGGATTGGGGGCAGGAGGAGAAGGGGACGACAGAGGATGTGATGGCTGGATGGCATCACCGACTCGATGGACGTGAGTTTGAGTGAACTCCGGGAGTTGGTGATGGACAGGGAGGCCTGGCGTGCTGTGATTCATGGGGTCGCAAAGAGTTGGACATGACTGAGTGACTGAACTGAACTGAACTGAAGGTATACTCAACAATTGACTACAGAGTTTAACCTGCCAGGTTATCTTCAAGCCGTGTCCTTCCTATTTAGGTTTTGAGTTAGGTCCACTCCCCCACTGCCTTTCCACTGTCCCTACCTTCTCCCGCCCCGTCTCAGATCCCACTGTCCACAAGCATTACCTCTTTATCCCTATTTACTTATTCACTGTATTGCTGTTTACTGAATATTTCTGTCTTCTCTCACCATCTAAGAACCAGTTGCTACCCTCTCTTGGGTGATGCCTCTCGTGGCTGGAACCCTGCTGCAAGGAACATTCTAAATCTCAAACCAAAGTCATTAACTCAAGAGAGGGATGTCATTGAAATAAAGGAATTAAACTCTACTGCTTGGGTTGCATGGAGAAGGCAATGGCAACCCACTCCAGTACTCTTGCCTGGAAAACCCCATGGACAGAGGGGCCTGGTGGGCTGCAGTCCGTGGGGTCGCTAGGAGTCGGACACAACTGAGCGACTTCACTTTCACTTTTCACTTTCATACACTGGAGAAGGAAATGGCAACCCCCTCCAGTGTTCTTGCCTGGAGAATCCCAGGGATGGGGGAGCCTGGTGGGCTGCCATCTATGGGGTCACACAGAGTCGGACACGACTGAAGTGACTTAGCAGCAGCAGCAGCTTGGGTTGCAAGTGTCAAATAGCTAGTCAGACTTGGATAGTCAGAAACGCTCTTCTGACCCCATCAAGTCACTTCATGTAGCTGGTAGCTAGTTCCTCTTGCCCTGAAGATCTGCAGAGCTGTGGACTAGGCCTCCAGTAAACAGCTAATCAGCTCTCACTATACTGCATGAAAGAAAAAGTGAAGTCACTCAGTTGTGTCCGACTCTTTGCGACCCCGTGGACTGTAGCCTGCCAGACTCCTCTGTCCATGGGATTTTCCAGGCAAGAGTACTGGAGTGGGTTGCCATTTCCTTTTCCAGGGGGTCTTCCTGACCCAGGGATTGAACCTGGGTCTACCCGCATTGTAGGCAGACGCTTTACCATCTGAGCCAGCAGGGAAGATATGCTGCATAACTCTGCAGTAAAGTGTGCTAAACCTGGACCCAGGCCACCACATTGACATAACAGTCAGTCCAAAGTGTTGAGCTAAGAGATTTAGGCAGTGAGTATTGTAGAAATCAGTTGCATAGTACCTCTTTTCTAATGTAATTTATTATTATTATTGTTTTGGCTGCTCTGGGTCTTTGTTGCTGCCCGCAGACTTTCTCTGGTTGTGGCGAGCAGGGGCTGTGCTCCAGTTGCAGCACGCAGGCTTCTCCTTTCGGTGGTTTCTCTTGTTGCAGAGCAAGGGCTCTAGAGTTCCTGCTTAGTAGCTGTGGTGCATGGATTTTGTTGCCCCGCTGCGTGCGGAATCTTCCTGGATCAGAGACCGAACCCGTGTCCCCTGCATTAGCAGACACATTCTTAACTACCGGACCACCAGCGAAGTCTGGAATAGTGTCCTGATTATTGGGTAACCACTGACTGATATGGATGCTGGCATTGGCTCTCTGATGGAGAGATAGTCGATCCATCAGGCTGAGTTCTACAATATTAGATACCATAGTATTTGTTTTCCACCTCTACACAACTCAGAGGAAGGATTTATTAGCTGTTTTAAAAATTGTGAGGCATAAAGTGTATAAAAGAAAATGGAAAGAAAAGTTGAGCAGTTGAGGCTAAGTAGGTTTTCATCAGTGACTTGGGAGAAAGTACCTGGAGTCCAAACACTAATGCAAAGGAATTTTAACTGTTTAAAAGAATGATTCACTAAAACATAACAATAAATACGGCATCTCTGCATACTGTGATTTTTTTGTCCTCTTTATGGCATGGTTTCCACTGTCACTCACAATGCTTAATCTCTTTTCAAATGTTTAGTTTGTCAAATGGGAGGAAAGTAAACTTTCCCAAATAGACAGCACCCAGAGTTAATATTTTGCAAAATTTGCTGAGTCTGAATAAGACGAAGCAGTGATTTGAGGAAAACATAGATAATGTTGTTGAGGAAAAATATCTTCAGAGGAAAATAACATTTGGCCAAAATACAAGCTTTGATGTTTCAGAAGGAAAAAGAGGATAGCTGTGAAGACTGTGAAGACAAAATGTCAAACATCAATGATACCTTTCTGAAAAGGTATCATTTTGGGATACCTTTTGGGAATCCAGTTCTAGGAATTTTATAAATACATAGAGTTTTGTAATTGTCTCAAAATCAATATACAAAGACACTCCTCATCCCCTCCAATATTCCTTCCTTTCCTAGTTTCTCTTTTAGTAAAAACAAAAGTGCCCAATAGGGTGATTCTTGGTAACTGCTACTCTCTTTTCTATGGCTATCAATTATATAATAATAGTATCATAAAATATAAAAAAATTAATACTTAGTCATACACTTGAATAAAATATTTTAAAAACTGAATTTGACTTTAGATGAATATATTTTTGCAGAGACATGTTGTAGGATGAGAAATGAAAAGAACGTTCAAGCACAAAACACCTGAAACTCTAAGGAAGAACTTGAATAAGAAAAAAATGTGAATTTGTGGAGAAAAATGAAAAACATTTGAGTGTTAAAGCTTGTTCATGTGAACTTACAATGTAAAACTTCAAGTGTCAACTTAAAATGGGACTGAGTGCACAGCAATTCAAAACTATTTTTGAGGGAAAGTGAACAAGACATTGAAAACCAATCAACAGATGGATAATTATTTTATCATAACAATCATTTCTGTCCTCTACCCTTTGCTTCCTCAGTCGCCAACCTAAGGCAAATCCTTCTGTTTTTCTTCCATATTCTCCAGTTCTCCTTCTCATTACTTTCAGTTCAGCTCAGTTCAGTCACTCAGTCATGTTCAACTCTTTGCAACCCCATGGACTGCAGCACGACAGGCTTCCCTGTCCATCGCCAACTACCAGAGCTCACTCAAACTCATGTCCATTGAGTCAGTGATGCCAGCCAACCATCTCATCCTCTGTCATCCCCTTCTCCTCCTGCCTTCAATCTTTCCCAGCATCAGGGTCTTTTCCAATGACTCAACTCTTCGCATCAGGTGGCCAAAGTATTGGAGTTTCAGCTTCAGCATCAGTCCTTCCAATGAATATTCAGGACTGATCTCCTTTAGGATGGACTGGTTGGATCGCCTTGCAGTCCAAGGGACTCTCAAGAGTCTTCTCTAACATCAAAGTTCAAAAGCATCAATTCTTCAGTGCTCAGCTTTCTTTATAGTCCAACTCTCATATCCATCCATACATGACTACTGGAAAAACTATAGCCTTGACTAGACAGACTTTTGTTGGCAAAGTAATGCCTCTGATTTTTAATATGCCGTCTAGGTTGGTAATAGCTTTTCTTTCAAGGAGCAAGCATCTTTTAATTTCATGGCTGTAGTCACCATCTGCAGTGATTTTGGAGCCCAAGAAAATAAAGTCTGTCACTGTTTCCATTGTTTCCCCATCTATTTGCCATGAAGTGATGGGACCAGATGCCATGATCTTAGTTTTCTGAATGTTGAGCTTTAAGCCCACTTTTTCATTTTCCTCTTTCACTTTCATCAACAGGCTCTTTAGTTCTTCTTTGCTTTCTGCGATGAGGGTGGTGTCATCTGCATATCTGAGGTTACTAATATTACTCCCAGCAATCTTTATTCTAGCTTGTGCTTCATCCAGCCCAGCATTTCTCATGATGGTCCCTGCATGTAAGTTAAATAACCAGGGTGACAGTATAGCCCTGACATACTCCTTTCTCGATTTGGACCAGTCTGTTGTTCCATGTCCAGTTTTAACTGTTGCTTCCTGACCTGCATACAGATTTCTCAGGAGGCAGGTCAGGTGGTCTGGAATTACCATCTCTTGAAGAATTTTCCAGTTTGTTGTGATCCACACAGTCAAAGGCTTTGGCGTAGTCAATAAAGCAGATGTAGATGTTTTTCTGGAACTCTTTTGCTTTTTGGATGACCAACGAATGTTGGCAATTTGATCCCTGGTTCCTCTGCCTTTTCTAAAACCAGCTTGAACATCTGGAAGTTCATGGTTCACGTCCTGTTGAAGCCTGGCTTGGAGAATTTTGAGCATTACTTTGCTAGCATGTGAGATGAGTGCAATTGTGCAGTAGTTTGAGCATTCTTTGGCATTGCCTTTCTTTGGGATTGGAATGAAAACTGACCTTTTCCAGTCCTGTTGCCACTGCTGAGTTTTCCCAATTTGCTGGCATATTGAGTGCAGCACTTTCACAGCATCATCTCTTAGGATTTGAAATAGTTCAACTGGAATTCCATCACCTCCACTAGCTTTGTTCGTAGTGATGCTTTCTAAGGCCCCCTTGACTTCACATTCCAGGATGTCTGGCTCTAGGTGAGTGATCACACCATCGTGAGTATCTGGGTTGTGAAGATCTTTTTTGTAGAGGTCTTCTATGTGTTCTTGCCACCTCTTCTTAATATCTTCTGCTCTGTTAGGTTCACTTCATTTCAGTTCAGTCACTCTGTCGTGTCCGACTTTTTGCAATCCCATGAATCACAGCACGCCAGGCCTCCCTGTTCATCACCAACTCCCAGAGTTCACTCAAACTCACATCCATCGAGTCGGTGATGCCATCCAGCCATCTCATCCTCTGTCATCCCCTTTTCCTCCTGACCCCAATCCCTCTCAGCATCAGAGTCTTTTCCAATGAGTCAACTCCTCACATGAGGTGGCCAAAGTACTGGAGTTTCAGCTTTAGCATCATTCCTTCCAAAGAAATCCCAGGGCTGATCTCCTTCACAATGGACTGGTTGGATCTCTTTGCAGTCCAAGGGACTCTCAGGAGTCTTCTCCAACACCACAGTTCAAAAGCATCAATTCTTCAGTGCTCAGCTTTCTTCACAGTCCAACTCTCACATCCATACATGACCACAGGAAAAACCATAGCCTTGACTAGATGAACCTTTGTTGGAAAAGTAATGTCTCTGCTTTTGAATATGCTATCTAGGTTGGTCATAACTTTCCTTCCAAGGAGTAAGCATCTTTTAATTTCATGGCTGCAGTCACCATCTGCAGTGATTTTGGAGCCCCAAAAATAAAGTCTGACACTGTTTCCACTGTTTCCCCATCTATTTCCCATGAAGTGATGGGACCAGATGCCATGATCTTCATTTTCTGAATGTTGAGCTTTAAGCCAACTTTTTCACTCTCCACTTTCACTTTCATCAAGAGGCTTTTTAGTTCCTCTTCACTTTCTGCCATAAGGGTGGTGTCATCTGCATATCTGAGGTTATTAATATTTCTCCTGGCAATCTTGATTCCAGCTTGTGCTTCTAATCACTTGTAATTATATATTTAATTAACACCTCTCCTCCACAGGTGTTCAAATATATTCCTTTACTGATCTAATATCTATATTCTATTTCGGACCAACCCAGAGATCCTTGGGGGCAAGGACCACATCTTTATATTCTGAAGGCTTGGTACTGTGCCTGGCATAGAAAAATTTCCAAAATGTGCTTCATTAAATGATGAATGAAATTGTGGGAAGAGAAGGTTATTAATCAGTTAAGAAGTTGAGGAGGCCCTTTCAGGCACAATGGAAATTTAGATAACTGTGCATCAGAATTTCGTGCCTACCTTTCCATAATTTGCAAGTTTTATGTGGAAGTAGTGATTCCTCCAGGGACTACAATTCCTGGTTCTATTGCTAGTAGGTGTGGACAGGGCATGCCTATAATTTCTGGGCCAGATTTTGTTTTTAATGAAGATTTAGCATCTTCTCTAGTCTCTTTCCCCTTCCACAGAGAGGTCTCTGAGGTCTCAGGGGATGGTACATTCCCAAGACAGAAGCAGCATAGGTCTCAAAATACTACCTGGAGGAAAGCTGCTTGCTGGCCTGTCACCCCCGCGTATAACACACACTGATATGCATCAAAGCCCTTTGAAAACCAGGCGCTGGTTGTTAGAGTAGCTAGTCTGACCACAAAAGCCTAGTGCTTTTACTGCCTAAGGGAAAACCGGATAGATATCTGTTTAAACAAACAAACAAACAAAGAAAACCTCCAACAACAACACTAAAAACAATAAAGGAGGATTGGTGTTGCCAAGTCCCCAGTCACCATCAACTCTTTGATGCCACTTGCCCTTCTTTTGAATTTAAACTCTGGAGTTACAATGCTAAGCTTTGGGGAGGGGTTTAGGGGCTTCCTTTTCCTTTTTCTTCCTTTTTCTTTTTTGCTTTGCATTACCATGAAAAACCTAGACAGTGTATTGAAAAGTAAAGACGTCACTTTGCCAACAAAGGTCTATATAAGTCAAAGTCCCAGCAGTCATGTTCTTCCCTGGTGGCTCAGATGATAAAGAATCTGCCTGCAGTTCAGGAGATCCAGGTTTGATCCCTGGGTCAGGAAGATCCCCTGGAGAAGGGAATGGCACCCCACTCCAGTATTCTTGCCTGGAGAATTACATGGACAGAGGAACCTGGGGGGATACAGTCCATGAGATTGCAAAGAGTTGGACACGACTGAATGACTAACACACACATGTAGGGATGTGAGAGATGGATAGTAAAGAAGGCTAAACACACAAGAATTGATGCTTTAGAATTGTGGTGCTGGAGAAGACTCTTGAGAGTCCCTTGGTCTGCAAGGAGACCAAACCTGGTCAACCTGAACACTCAACAGAAGGATCGATGCTGAAGCTGAAGCATCAATACTTTGACCACCTGATACAAAGAGCTGACTCGTTGGAAAAGACTCTGTTTCTCAAAGGACATGAATTTGAGAAAATTCCAGGAGATAGTGAAGGACAGGGAAGCCTGACATGCTGCAGTGCATGGTGTTTCAAAGAGACAGATATGAGTTAGCAACTGAACAATAACAACAGAAGGAAGCTCTGGTCTGACCTTTGACATGAACACAAAGTGCTAGATGGTCTTCTTGACCTCCAGCAAATAGGATGGAGGAAATATAGCAATTCTTGGTAAATTCCTTTATAACAATGGTTTGATATTTTATTTTCAAAAGAATCTTTTTCAACATGTTTTTTTTTTTCCTTTTTGCCCAGTTTCCTTATCATTGCTATAGATGACTTATTTTGCTTTCATGCAGACTATATTGCAAGTCTGTTTTATCTAATAAACTGAAAATTACTGCTTTAAAAAATTAAACCAATTAAATTCATAAGATTTAGTAGCTTAGAAACAACATTTCAACCAGCAGGTTCTATCAAAAGAGTAGATTAAAGTATAACAAAAACCAAAAACAAGAACATAATAAAACAACTAGCCTAGTCTAAAAAGTAGGATTTCAAACCATAGTGTTTCTCAGTGAAAATAACAGAAGAAACATCGATATAGCCTTTAAATTTGTTAAAAGGAAGTAGTAAAAGTCTTTGTGAGACTTTGTGGTACAAAAGTAGGAAGCAAGGGTCACAACACAATTGTTGAAAGCCTGAATGAGCATTTCTTGTGTATTGATTGAATGCTCTGAAGGTCACATCTTGGGCATGAAAACTGGCTTCCAGGCTTGGGGGAGCATGGTTTAGAGCATGCTTTGAAAATCCCCTTCCTTCCTTCCTGAAGTTGAAATTGAGTAAAGAAAAAATTGTGACTGGGACATTTAAAAGCTGAGAGCATCTTTCTGGCTCAGAAGAATGGTGCGTTCCACCTACTCTGAGAACCTAGACAGGGGAGTGAAATGATTTCCACACTGTTGCATATTTCATTCTGTTATTTTGGCAAAACTAATACAATTATGTAAAGTTTAAAAATAAGGCTTCTGAATGTATCGCTGTGGTCCACAGAGGAGGCTGGACAAGGTAGCAAGGAGATGATGTATCAGCTACTGCAGCCTTAAAACAAAGTTGGTGTCTCTTTGGACTTTAAAATTGTTCCTATGCAGCTTATTTTATTTTTGTTTAATCAAATAAACAAGAGGGTTTTTTCCATGGAAAAAAAAAAAAATAAAATAAAATAAAATTAAAAATCAAAAAAAAAAAAAAAAGAAACATCATCTACAATGGACAGACTGCTTTGGGGAGTGACACAGATAATTCTTAGTGAGCTTGTAGTGTGAGGGTGTTGAAGGGGTGCAGGATAGAGGGGCAGATGGGCCAGATCACAGAGAACTAAGGGATATTGCCATCTAGGACTGCTTCATGACTTTATGAAAAAGTCAGTCTCGGAGTGTTTGCTTTGGAAAAAGAGTGTCAGGACAAAATGTCTTCAAGGCAACTTGCAAATGCTGCCAAGAAGCTGATATCTTGTCTGTGTGAGATTGCAAATGGCAGTGAAATGGATTTTTCTGCAGAAGTATGGGTGATTCTGAGGATATGAGCAGTAGAAAGAGTTCTTGTGGATCTGGATTTGCTAAGTACAGATGAAGCTGACAGTTACACTCCATGCCCCTGGAAAACTCAAGTTAAGGACTGAATGTCACTGCTGAGCAGTCCCAGTGGGAGATTGCTTAACTGGGTTTCATGAACCTATGAATATTTTGAAGGCACAATCTTGGGTCAGTAGTGACACACTTCATTTGATAAGTGGCTTTGCTCATTGCTTTCCAATATCTGGAAACATATACCATATTGCACACTATTCCACTCACAAAACAAAACAAGAAAATGTTATTGCATAGTTGGATAAGGGGCAAGTGGGGGAGAGGAATTTGTCTTCTGCAGAAGGAGCAGATAAGGATGCTTTTGTGCCATCATTAAGTTGAAGGGTCCAAACCTAAATCTGAACCAGGTCATTATATCATTAAATTTTCACCATTGGTTTGTTTCATATTAAAATGTCCTTTCTTTTTAATTACCTAACTCATGTCATATGTAATCTTATGATTAAAATTCAAAGCATGTTGGTTAAATGCCTTGAGAAAAAACCAGTCCCATAGCAGGGAATTTAGAGAAAGAAGAACACTAATCTTGAATGGAAGAGATCAGCTGAGATGTTATGGAAAAGACAGTAAATGATCTTGAATTTGAAAACTAAATGAGAGTCAAAAGATGCCACCAGAATATTACTAGAGCTAATCAATGAATATAGTAAAATCACAAAATATGAAATTAAAAGCAGAAATCCCTTGCATCCCTATACACTGACAATGAAAAATCAGAAAGAGAAATCAAGGAAATAACCCCATCCACATTGTAACAAAAAGAATAAAATAGCTAAGAATAAACCTACCTAAAGAGACAAAATGCCTGTATGCAGCAAACTAAGACTCTGATGAAAGAAATCAAACAGATGGAAGGATATTGTTTGGAAGACTGTTTTGGTTTGGAAGAATCAATATTAAGAAAATGATTGTACTCCCAAAGAAATCTATAGATTCAATGCAATCCCTATCAAACTACCAATTTCTATAGAAATAGAGCAACAAATTCACAATTTGTATGGAAACACAAAAGAACCCAAATAGCCAAAGCAATCTTGAGAAAGAAGAATGGAGCTGGGGGAATCAACCTTCCTGACTTCAAACTATAAAGCAAAGCTATAGTTTTCCAGACAGTATGGTACTGGCACACACACACACACACACAAAATAGACCAATAGAACAAGATTTAAAAGCCCAGAGATAAACCCACTCACCTATGGAAACATTATCTTTGACTGAGGAGGCAAGAATATACAATGGAGAAAAAAGACAGCCTCTTCAATAAGTGGTGTTAGGAAAACTGGACAGAATGAAAAGAATGAAACTAGAACACTTTCTACTACCACACTCAGAAATAAACTCAAAATGGATTAAAAAACTTAAATGTAAGGCCAGAAACTATAAAGCTCTTACAGGAAAACATAGACAATGCAGTCACAACAAGATCCTCCTTGGCCCATCTCCTAAAGTAATGGAAATAAAAAATGAAAATAAGCAAATGGGACCTAATTAAACTTGAAAGCTTTTGCACAGTGAAGGAAACAATAAACAAAAAGATAACCTTCAGAATCGGAGAAAATAATTGCCAAGAGAACAACAGACAAAGGATTAATCTCTAAAGTATATAAGCAGGTCATATAGCTCAGTATGAGAAAAACAGCTCAATCAAGAAAAAAAAAAAATGGGCATAAGACCTAAACAGATACTTCTCCAAAGAAGACATGCAGATGGCCAGTAAACTCATTGTACCTCATTATTAGAGAAATGCAAATCAAAACTACAGTGAGATATCACCACACACCAGTCAGAATGGCCATCATAAAATAATCTACAAGCAATAAGTGCTGGAGAGGATATGGAAAAAAGGAACCTTCTTGCACTGTTGGTGGGAATGTAAACAAATCCAGCCACTATGGAGAGTAGTATGGAGATTCCTTAAAAACTAGGAATGAGATTACCATGTGACACAGCAATCCCACTACTGAGCATATACCCTAAGGAAACCATAACTGAAAAAGACACATGTATGCCAGTCTTCACTGAAGCACTGTTTACAATAGCAAGGATACAGAATCAGCCTAGCTGTCCATTGACAGATGAATGGATAAAGAAGATTGTGATACATATTCAATGGAATATTACTCAGTCATAAAAAAGAATGAGTTTTAATCAGTTCTAGTGAGGTGAATGAACCTAGAACCTGTTATACAGAGTGAAGTAAGTCAGAAAGAGAAAAACAAATATATGTGGAATCTTGAAAAATGATATTAATGAATCTATTTGCAGGAAAGGAGTGGAGTTGCAGATATGGAGGATGGACTTCTAGACATAGTGAGGGAAGTAAAGAGTATGATGAATGGAGAAAGTAGCATCAACATACATACACCACCATGTGTAAAACAGATAGCTGCTGAGAAGTGGCTGTATAACACAGCGAGCCCAGCTCGGCGCTCTGCGATGACCTAGAGGGGTGGAGTAGGGTGAAGAGGGGCGGTGGGTTCAAGAGAGGGGTGATGTATGTATAATCATGGCTGAATTGTGTTGTCGTACAGCAAAAAGCAGCACATCATAAAGCAATTTCCCTCCAATTAAAAAAGTAAATTTAAGCCTGAGTAAAAAAGAAAAATAGCCAACTAAAAACGTTTTGGGCTTCCCTTGTGATTCAGCTGGTAAAGAATCCGCCTACAGTGCGGGAGACCTGGGTTCAATCTCTGGGTTGAGAAGATCCTCTGGAGAATGGAAAGACTACCCACTCCAGTATTCTGGGCTGGAGAAGTCCATGGACTATGTAGTTTATGGGGTTGCAAAGAGTTGGACACTACTGAGTGAGTTTCACTTTCACACAAAAACATTTCAGGATATTTAGCATACATAGAGAAACATGGACAGACCTTAAGTGCACAGGTGGGTGAATTATTTTGAGATGGAAGTCAAACATTTCAAGTACTCAGCAGCCACCATGCCTCCTCCCAATCACTATTTCTCCTTCCTCCCCAGAAGTACCCACTGTCCTGACATTTAACCCCACAGACCAGTTTTATTCATACTTGAACTTTATATAAGCAGAATCGCACAGGATGTACCCTTTCACGTTGGGTTCTTTTGCTTGGCATTTTGTTTCTCAGCACAGTGTCATTGCATATCATAGCCTTGCTCTATGGTAATCCATTCAATGTATATATTACAATTTATCCTCTCTACTCTTGATGAAAATTGTCTCCACCAGCTTTTGGTGCTTACAAATAATGATGCAATGAGTATTTTTACATACTTTTTGTTTACAAGCATATGAATTATTTGAGTACATATCTGAGAATGAAATTGTTGGCTTGTGGGGTGTGCATATGATTAACTTTACCTGATGATGGTAAACCGTTTTCCAAAGTGGTAGTTGAATAGGATTTAAGAAAAGAAATGGTGGGGAAGAGAGTCAGAAACAAACAAAAAAAAAATCATGGCAAAGAGACGGGGATAGGAAACCGTGTTCTAGAGCGGCTATGAAGGATACACGAGTTACACAAATCAAGTAGAGGTAAGAACAAGACTATGGAAGACTTTTATGTCTTTCTTGGAAATTGGAACTGTCTAGGGGATGGAGAATCATCACAGAAGCTGAGATGAAGGTAACATTATGAGCTCTATGCTCTAGGAAGAGGGGTCAGTATGAAGTATCTGAGGGTAAGATGGAGGCTGAGATTCTGAATCAGGATACTGAAACTGGGAATCAAGAGTCACCTAGGACAGGTGTCTCCAACCTCTGGGATCTAATGGTGGAACTGACCACCATTAATAATAATAGAAATAAAAGGCACAATAAATGTGATGTGCTGGAATCATCCTGAAACCATTCCCCCACCACCCTGGTCCGTGGAAAAGTTGTCTTCCATGAAACCAGTCCCTGTGCCAAAAAGTCTGGGGGCCACTGATCTAGGAGATAGAGCAGCTGATATTCCTGTTTGTCTCTTTTGCCACTTAGGGCCCCTTTCCTGCTGAGTTCTGGGACTCTAACATTGCTGGCTTTCGTTCTACCTTTTCTTTTTCTTTACTTGACAACCATGGCAATTGACTTCTTTTAGGATTCCTTAATTTATTTTCTCTCAGTAAGATTTTTATTCTAATGATAAGAGCTTCTTGGGGCTTCCCTGGCAGTCTGTTGGTTAAGACTCAGTTCAGTGTTTCTATGGCAGGGGGCGCAAGTTTGATTCCTAGTCCTGGAACTAAGATACTGCATGCCATATGGCGAAGATCTTCTGTATGGTTTTAAGTAGAGACTGAGAAAAAACAGCTCAGAATGGACAATTCTATATTTTTAATGAATGTTAGATAAAAGTAAGAGGTTACCCAGGAGCCTTTAAATTTAAACAGTGCTCTGCAAAAAAATACTATCTGTCAAAAAGATGCAAAAGACTTTATGATTTCTAAACCACACACTCAAATATTAGGAAAAGCCCTGTCAATATCTAGCACTCTGTTTATAGTTTTAATAGGAAAGGCTTCACAGTCTATGAATAATTTGTATGAAACCATATTAAGCGTTGATCAACAGACGACCAATTTAATCTGATTGTTTTATGATGGTTTTAGCACGCAGTTAAGGGGACCAGATGGGTCAACAAAGAAGTAGATAATTATGTGGCAAAGAATGAATTCTGTCAATCAGGTTTTTCTTGCAGCACAGAAAAATACACTAACAACCCTTCTACCCCCCAGTGTCAAAAGGCTTGACATTACCCCTGTTTTTCAACATGAATCTGCCATCATTTAATAGCTGTGGGGTATGGGCTCAATTAGTTTCAATCTCTGTGGTATGAGCCTTAAACCTCAGCTGAAGCAATCACAATAAATATTTGGTAGACTCCAGAAGAATAATTGTATTCCCCAGCTATAAGCAATTAAGCACTAGATGTATTCCTTGTAAACCTTTGCAAGTGCAATGAAAAACACATTTTAAAAGACAAATAATTAAATGGCTTCTTTCCTTCAGTGGCATTTAGGTAGAGGAAATGAAGGTTCATTGTTTTTTACCTAGGAGGGACAGATATTTTCTGCTATAAAAATTATAATGGTTTGTATATAACCCACTGATCATCTTTCAGAAATCATGGAGAATGGGATAGATGCCAAGAAACAGATGGACAAAGATCCCAAAATTCAGAAAGAGAAAAAGCATGGTTTTAGAAACTGCCTGGGGAGAAGCTTAATTTCAATTCCCTCTTATCTTTTAGAATGCATTAATAAGAATTTTAGGTTTAAAAGTATTTGCCAGTCTTCTCCCAACACAATAACCTCTTCTACAACTTCCAAAAAATACCCATTATCCACATAGAGGAAAATGACAAATATATTTTAAGTTGTGTGAAGTCATTAGAGCCTTATAAAATGGGAAAGCTTGGACATTTATCTAATGAAAGAGAAGTTTTGTCACACTGTCTTGAAATTTTTATATATGGATTGAAAGTAGGAGAGGAAAAGAACGTTTAAAGAACTCATTTAATACCCTTTTAATCTTTACAATAGTCCTGTGTAATGGATACTTTATAGCGTAAAGTGAAAAACCTGAGACTTCAAGAGATTATATAATTCATCCAAGGTCACTGAAACAGTAAGTGGCGAAAAATAGCTGCTTTCGGTTTCATTTTTTCTCCTATATCTCTATACTGGTATTTTCCTCACCACACTGTATTCAGCCTTGTGCCTAATGCAACTACTGTACAAAAACGATATCTTCTGCATGAATAATTCCTATAATGGGGAGTTCATTATGTATGATTTTAAAACTTATTGTTTGTATTCATTTTTCTTTTACTTCTCTGGTTACTTTTCCCAGTCCCCTTTCTCAGGCCTTTGTCTTCAACTTGTCCCACAGGTGTCTTCCTTTTTAGAACTCCATCTTTCAATAAACAGACACTCCCTGGAGTATCTTGGTACCTATATGGCTTCACCTAACACCTGTATACATTTAAACCAGATCACTCTCCTTAGACTCAAGTATCAAGTTATAGAGAATCATCAGGGCATCATATGGATCACAATATTCGATCATTCAGCCAACATCCTCCCAACAAACAACTCTCCCAGCTCCAGATCTATTACTCTTTCTGTGGTTCTGCTCTGTATCTCTGCCCACCCAAGCACTCAAGTCAGAAACACAGTTGGAGTGGTTATTTGCCACTCCTGCATGCCTTGGCTCCCCACATCCGCTTAATCACTCATTCCTGTCTCCTTGAAGATGTTCATGTCTCTTCCCTTCTATTTCTGCTACATCTTAGTACAAACCCCCTAGACAATTTGCCATAACTACTGCTCAGCCTCAGAAATGATCTCTAGTTCTGGAAGGGCTCCATCCCTGCAGTGGTCAGATGGTTTTCGTGAAGCCCGTATCTTACTTACTAAGTCGCTTTCTTTCCTCAACATTCTTAGCCTTCTTATGTCTTCAGAACAAGAGAAAACATCACACTGTGGGATTAAAGAGCACTCATTCTTTCCTCTAATTAAGCTACTTTTTTCTGCTCTTCTCTGAACTGGCTATTGTGTGCAGATCAGGAAGACGATGTCCTACTGACTATCAGAGGTTCCTCAAAATGAATGTGTATCTGAACTCATTGGAAAAAATTTTTAAGAAATTAGACCAATGAGTCTTATCCTAGACTGCCAAAATTAAAGCATTTGGTATTTGAGTCTGTGATTTTAACAAGTGTCCTGGGTATCTCTGGTACGGGTACACATTTTGGGAACCAAAACTGCAGTGGTGAAGAGGGAAGCAGCACATTTCCACCTACTAATGGCATCGCAGTGTGTTAGGGAAGTTACCATGAACGTCCTTGAGTCAACTAGAACAGAAGACGAGGCAGGTATCTAGAGACCTGGGATTATGAAGAGCAGACAGAAATTTTGCTGTTGGAAATCAAAGGCACTTGGAGAGTACCAGGAGTCACTTTTTTGTCAGGGAAGCCTTTCTGAAAATTAGGTCTTCGCTCAGCTACTTTTTGTGACATTCTCTGCTCTGACTTGAGTAGGAGAATGTGTATTATACAGGCTTGTCCTTTTACTATGCTTCTTAGAACTTGCAAAATTATACTCGGCTCCTCAAGCAACAAACCTATTAAGATATTCAGTAATAATTCGTTAGCAGAGAAGTGAGACTTGATGGCTGCAAGGACTATCTGGCAGGAGGACATCTCAGTGATGTGTGTGGGAGGTGTCTATTTCCTGCGATGCTGCCTTTCAGAAGTGGTAGGAGAGTAAGGAAGCCTTCCAACTCCACCAGATCTCCCGTGGTCCTCTGCACACACTACACTGTTCTCAATTCCACATTCTTAATCAAGCATGCATGTATTCCCCTATACATATCCCTATGTCTTAGCTGTCATTCAAGCTGTATCTTGAAAACCTCTGTCTGTTCCAGCTCAGGCTGATCTTTTTAGGATCTGAATGAGTGACCATTGCCATTCATAGTCCTTGTCACCATCCCCTCTTCCTCTTAAGATTCACCAGGCACTTACTTTATTATGGACATTGGGTGAAACATTTACCCAAAACATCTTATTCAATCCTTACAAGTTCCATGAATTCAGCAGTGTTTTTATCTTCTTTCTATGTTGACGGCTTAGAGAAGTATGATAAATCATCCATAGTCACACAGCCAGTAAGTGGCAGAGAAGGGTTGGAACTCAAGTCTTGCTGTTTATTTCAGGAGAGAATGCAGTTACCTTTTGCTTCTTTGCAATTATTTCATATACATCAGCTTGTTCTCCCTCCCCCACGTCACTGTAAATTCCCCGGAGAAAATCCTTGACTAGGAGTCAGCACGATGATGACTGTTTCCCTAGGTTTGTTCTTGGTATTTCTGTTTACCAGTGTGTCACGGGGGGCTGGCTTCTTGTGAACCGCATCGTGCAAAGCCTCCGTTGACCCTGGTCTTCTTTCTGGTTGGCTTTGGCCAATGGGGGTTAGGAAACTGGAGGTAAGAGAAGAAAGTGAGAGAGGCCAGGGTATTGGTTCCACGCTTCATTTCTGCTTTGGACCAACTTTGCTGTCACTGAATCTCCCAGGTACTGAAATTTTGAGCTGGAGTCCCTCCTCCATGGTTTGGTTTCTCAGTCATTGATCCAGGCTTTGGTTCTCCCCCTGGCTCCCTTGGGCTTCCAAGCAGTAGCAGCTCTGTCCACACTATGGCTATTTTCTGAGTGATGAGTCCCTCTGGTATATTCCCCTCTTCCAGCCTCCTTTTATTAATCCCTCTGCTTTTGAACCATCTGAGGCTTATCCTTTCTTTCTTTCTTTTTTTAATATTTACTCTCTGGTCCTAATTATTTGGCCATGCTTTGCTGCAAAAGGGATCTTAGTTCCCCACCAACAGGTCAAACCCATGGCCCCTGCACTGGAAGTGTGGAGTCTTAACCACTGGACCACCAGAGAATTCTCTTCTGAGGTTTATTCTCTTTCCTGCTGGGATACTGCCCAATAGGGTTAGCATACTTGATTCTACACTCAGCTCTGCCACTAACAAGCTCAGCTTTTAGTTGTAGCTCCAGATAGATAAATCCAACTCTGTAACTAGATCATTATTGCTTGGATAGCCCCAGAATGCCCTAAACATTTCCAAACCCGAAGGTGTATGTTTTCAGATTGTTTTTCACCATATGTGCTCCATGCCAGTGACTGAGACACTCCAGCCAGGAACCTGGAAGTCATTTTAACCTGTTCTTGCTTCATTTCCCGCAGCCAATGTCACCGTGTTCCTGAGTCTACATCCTTAATATCACTCAAACCCACCGCCTCCTCTCTCTTCCCCTGATACCTCTGCTGCTGTTTAGACTTTCACTGAGTATCATTTAGACAATTAAATTGCAACAGCTTCTTAATTTGGTTTCTTGAATGCTGATCTTAACATCAACATTGCTGCCCGAGTGAGGTTCCTTTTTAATTTAAAAAGTAAGGAGATGCTTGTTGGGAAAATTCAACTAATATATTTATCAAGTTCAGTCCTCCTTTATTACCCCAAAACTACTTCATGGTGGTAACTACTGAATCCATTTTGAATATGCACTATGCAGATAACACCATATACCAAAACACACATAGAGGTTTGCTTATAACAATGATGTTATAGTATACATGCAGTTTAGTAATTTAGAGTACGGTAGTTATCTTTTAAAAATAAAATCTAATATCACCTCTCCCCATTAATACTCTTCTATGGATTCCTTATCATTTTTGATTGAGTCCAAGTGCTTTTATATGCTGATCACTTGGATCACAGCCTTGCTAACTCAACGAAACTATGAGCCAAGCCATGTAGGGCCACCGAAGATGATGGCTTTTATATGACAACCCAAGACCTTTCTTGATGAACTCCTTGTCATGCTCTCTGCCCTCATCTCTTCCACGCTCTGCTTTTCATCCTATGTTCCAGGCACGATGAAGTGCTAATTGCTCTCTAAAGCACCTGAGTTTTTCATGTCCTCATGTCCTTTATACATATGTCTCCATTTATACAAATTTCAGAATGTGTCCTTTTTTGCCTACTAGATTTTAAGTCCCTTAAGGAAAGAGCCATGGCATGGGAGCCAGTTAACAATTCCTGCCCTTTGAAATCTCCAGAAAGCATAAAGACTCTCTGAATAGCAAATTCATTTTTATAGCCATCATATATTTCTTATATTTCCCAGTTTTGAGCCATGAACTAGTTAGTGGCAGTGAGCTAAGTAATCTTTATATTTGGAAAGGTATGTCTCTGAATACATGCCCCATTCCTCTAAATGTTTCCACTGCTATACATTTGTTTTAAAATATCCACTCATAACAGATCTCAGTAATTTTCTATAACTTAGGTGCCAAAAAGGAAAACAAATTAGGATATTCAGTTCAGTTCAGTTGCTCAGTCATGTCCGACTCTTTGCGACCCCATGAAACGCAGCACACCAGGCCTACCTGTCCATCACCAACTCCTGGAGTTCACTCAGACTCACGTCCATTGAGTCAGTGATGCCATCCAGCCATCTCATCCTCTGTCGTCCCCTTCTCCTCCTGCCGCCAATCCCTCCCAGCATCAGAGTCTTTTCCAATGAGTCAACTCTTCACATGAGGCGGCCAAAGTACTGGAGTTTCAGCTTTAGCATCATTCCTTCCAAAGAAATCCCAGGGCTGATCTCCTTCAGAATGGACTGGTTGGATCTCCTTGCAGTCCAAGGGCCTCTCAAGAGTCTTCTCCAACACCACAGTTCAAAAGCATCAATTCTTCGGCACTCAGCTTTCTTCACAGTCCAACTCTCACATCCATACATGACCACTGGGAAAACCATAGCCTCGACTAGACGGACCTTTGTTGACAAAGTAATGTCTCTGCCTTTCAATATGCTATCTAGGTTGGTCATAACCTTTTTTCCAAGGAGTAAGCATCTTTTAATTTCATGACTGCAGTCACCATCTGCAGTGATTTTGGAGCCCCCCCAAAATAAAGTCTGACACTGTTTCCACTGTTTCCTCATCTATTGCCCATGAAGTGATGGGACCAGATGCCATGATCTTCATTTTCTGAATGTTGAGCTTTAAGCCAACTTTTTCACTCTCCACTTTCACTTTCATCAAGAGGCTTTTTAGTTCTAGCAAATTAGGATATTATGCTTCATATATTTCTTAAAACTCTATATTATAAATAGAGGCAAAAATAAAAGTGGACATACATAATCTGTTTCTCTTAAAACAGAAGTTTAACTCGGAAGAAGGTGCATATTTTGCCTTGTTTTAAAAAATAACATACCAGGTAGGAATCACTGAGTAGCTGATCTATGAAGTCTGAACCTTGCTTCTTACATTAGAAGTGCTGGGAAACCAGTTTGGTTATACTCTCTAGCACTCACAACTAACTTTTGGGTACCTCTTGGGGTGCTGTGAAGAGGTTTTAAATTATTTTTATAAATTTAAATTTCTTATTTTACAAAGAGCTATGTCTGATTTCTTTCTGAGACTATGAAACATGAGAGTGATGAATAATTGAACACAGGCTAGTAGCCATCCTTATTGGTACTTACAGCTGCATTCTCTAAGTGAAGACGGACCAGTAGATACTTTTAGAAGTCCTCACTCTCTAGGAATCTCTGGTTGAAAATAGGAGCAAGATAAATATCATCTCCAAGTACTTAAGATCATTAGGAAGGATGTTCAGAGTCCATACAGCCCATTTTCTAGAATGTTTTATAGCAATAATGCTCCAAAAGTCATCTTACTGAGTGAGACTTTTTTTTTTTTTCCAGGTAACTTTTATTTATTCATTTATTTTTTTAAATTTTATTTTATTTTTAAAGTTTACAATATTGTATTAGTGAGATGCCCTAGTCAGGTCTTAGAGATAGTCCAGATGTATTTCTCTTGTGTGTCTTGTCTGGCAGATGGACAGAGTTGATGAGACCACTGCTACTGCACTGTCCAGTCCTGAGAGGGTCAGAGGCTTTCCCCAGGGCTCACAGTGCTTATCAAATTGGGGCCTAAAATAGCCCTGAAGAATTAGCTCATGAGCTGTGGTAAAAACTGTAGTGTGTCTACTCAGACTTATGCAGAAGTCTTCCCCTTTTATTTTGCACAGTTCTAAGTTCTTATTGTGTTAAGGGATGTAAGGGCAATAAAATAATGAATTATGCTGGCCAGGTAGCACTTAATCTTAAAGGGTAAGTGGACTTTCACCTCACAGAGAAAGGTGTAGGAGAAGCCTTCTGGACAACAGAAACAGTGTGACTGAAGGCCAAGTGTTAGAGAACTGCCTGGTATAGGCGTCACCTTTACTTGTTGGGAGCAAGGAAGATTGCAATAAACGTGAGTAGACTTGGGTGTTTGTCCTATTGTTACATTAACTAATTATGTAATCCCAGTTCCCTGGGCCATGGTATATGGATGAACTGTAAATGTGTATGTATATGCATATATATATATATATATATATATATATATATGCATTAGGGTTTAGAATTAAGGAGTTAAAACACTCCATCTTTCAGGTTGCTTCTAGCTCTCACTTCTAGAAGTAAGAAGTTCTTAGTTTATATTACATGAACTAGGTTATACTGAGGATCTTGTAGGATTGATGGTGACCATGATAGTGGTTCACATAATAGTTAATGGTTAACAGTTCTGCTTGAAGAGAGGAAGGGTCCTAGGGGCCTTAAGGAAAAACATAGCTAGAGGGCCATCCCCACCTCCAATTTCAAAGGACCATACTGTACTCAGCATTTTCTACTCAACAGGGTGAATAACGTTGATTGGCTGGTTTATTTTCCATGTGTTGGTTGCTTCCCCCTGGAACCACTATGAACTTTCTGTTTGATGTGATTCTATACAGACTCTGAAGTTAGGGAGATGAGGTGAAGAAAGGGAAATGTGGAAATCCTAGATTATATTACCTGGGCCTGGCCTTATTTGCTTTGTGTATTATCAATATAGAACATTCTCTGCTAAAAGAAGATAAGTCAAGTTAAAGAAGCCTCTGTTTAACATTGTTTTCCCATTTTGGTTTTTGTAGGCCTTTTTTCTTCCCTTCTTTTGTTCTCTTTTGTGGTTTGATGACCATCTTCAGTGTTGTGTTTGGGTTACATGTTTATGTATAACTGAATTATTTGCTGTTCACCTAAAACTAACACAACATTGTTAATCAACTATACTCCAATATAAAATGAAAAGTTTTTTCAAAAATATTAAAAGGAAGAAGCCTCTGGAGCAGTGCTCTTAAATTCTATCCATGACTTTGTCCTGTTCAAAATTTTATCATTGTCTTGTGAACGTCTGTGGAAGGGGCACTTATTATTCTTCAAGTTACTCAGACTGTTTTCCATTATCTGGCCATGCAAATATTTCCTGCCTATGGACTATGGGCAACATGTTTGTAAGATGGTGAGAGACTCTCTGCTGCTGCTGCTGCTAAGTCACTTCAGTCGTGTCCGGCTCTGTGTGACCCCATAGACGACAGCCCATCAGGCTCCCCCGTCCCTGGGATCCTCCAGGCAAGAACACTGGAGTGGGTTGCCATTTCCTTCTCCAATGCATGAAAGTGAAAAGTGAAAGTGAAGTCGCTCAGTCGTGTCCGACCCTCAGCGACCCCATGGACTGCAGCCCACCAGGCTCCTCCGTCCATGGGATTTTCCAGGCAGGAGTACTGGAGTGGGGTGCCATTGCCTTCTCTGGAGAGACTCTCTAGTTCTTTCCTATATGACTACAGTGACCGTGGAGGGTTCACTGTTTACATGAACCAACTACAAAATGTTGAAGCCTATCCTAGCCTGGGTCCCTAAGTGACTGTGGAGGGTAGAGCCCCTAAGTCTTATTGAATGAATAATGTGAGCAAGATATAAATATTATTATATTAAGTCACTGAGATTTTACAGTTGCATAGTTACCCTAGGCTATACCATCCAAGCGAACACAAATAAATAGAAGAGTTGATATTGTAAATTATCCTTACAGACCAAAACACTTGGAAATTGCAATATTTAGGCCAAGAGTAATTCCATATGAGTAGAGAGTTGCTTGATAGTAGTTCATGTAAGAAGTTATAAAAGATAAATTGCAACATACTTGTCATTTTCAAATATTTGAGTAGTTGCCATAAAGAGGTCAACTTGTTCTGAATTACCGTAGAGAGGGCAGAAACAAGACCAATATGAGAAAGTTTTAAGTGATATATAGACTCAGTATAAAAAAGAATAGTTTATCAATTTGAGCAATTCATATGTGGATAGAGATACCTTTGAAATAGTAAAATTAGGAAACATGAAATAGTCATGTTGAAGCCAGATGTCCTAGAGTCAGAAATGCTATATAACAAATTTCTTAGCTGCATAAAATTTTGGTCTATAAAATATTTTCAGTGTTGAAATTCTACAATATTTTTAACATCCATAATGGTGAGATGCTCAATATGTGTGTTTTGAGGTAGGGTATGTTTTATAATTTACCTGGAAGGGGACTTGTAATAACTGATCTCCATTCCATGCATCCTTTTGTGATGATGGTATGGATGCTGTCAGTGCTGTAAGACAAAATTGCATCCATTATGATTTGGCTAGACTAAGTTGGTTATGATCAGGAAACTAGAGCCGTGATTCCCAAGTTCAGTGGCAAGACTCCTGCTCAGAAGAGATGATAATTAGACCCTCAGGTCCACGCAGAGAGTCCACAGCAGAGTGAATACCTGCTCTTCATGGAGCCTTCTCAAGCTTGCTTCATCCCATCATCTCTGCAAAAATTGGCCAGGTTCACTGGGCACACTGTCTCTTCATGACAGTGTCTTTTCCCTGGATGACAATTATTTTTTTAACAGGTTGAAGTAACTACATAGTTATTTGTGTCTGGGGATAAGTGTCGCAGGCTATTTTCAGTTCAGTCCATTTCTCTCTCTTGCTATAATTGTCATACTCTTTAATGAGGCTTGAAATGCTCAAATGCCTGACCTCGGTTTCAAAGACTTTGATGCTTGATGCTTGACAGGCAGTGTGAACCCCCTAAGCATGAAAGGCTAGAGTTCTGCTGACTCCCCACCCCCTACCCCTTACTATGTTGTTGCCTAGCTCTAGTATTGCTTTTACATTTCAGCTGGTAACTGTCTCCTCTGAATTTTCGTTGTAGCCCATAGTCAGCTTCAAAGTTTTAGTTAACTGATCTGTTTGGGAGGATGAATCAAAGCCCTCCAAAATTCTGGCAGCCTGAATTTCTGATTTCTTTCCACGTGTGTGTGTGTGTGTGTGTGTTTTCCATTTTACCTACTTCCAGTGTTTAGCACAAAGCTTTACACATAGAAAGAGCTTAGCTAATAAGCCTTTTGCCTTAGCATGGGTAGATGGAGAAATAAAAAAGCTACCTGGAATACTGTTAAGAACCAGACTGGAATTCAAAGAAGAAACTTTTGGGCACAGGTATTGGATTAGCCAAAAATTTTGTTTGAGTTTTTTTTTTTTCATAACATTTTTTGGAAAAAACCAGAATGAACTTTTTGACCAACCCAATATATATATATATATATATATATACACACACACACACACACACACACACACTGTCCATTTATATGGTATAGCCCTGTTAGCAAAGAGATCTATACATTGATAGTAGTTCTATCCACTTTTCAACATGTTGTACATTAAATACATGGTCATCATATTCATTTGTGTTCTTTTCAGGTTCTTTTTTAAAAACTGTTACTCATATTTAGCTCAGTTGGTAAAGAGTCCACCTGCAATGCACGAGACCTCAGTTCAATTCCTGGGTCAGGAAGATCCACTAGAGAAGGGATAGGCTACCCACTCCAGTATTCTTGGGCTTTCCTTGTAGCTCAGATGGTAAAGAATCCACCTGCAATGCGGGAGACCTGGGTTTGATCCCTGGGTTGGGAAAATTCCCTGGAAAAGGGAAAGGCTACCCAGGCCAGTATTCTGGTCTGGAGAATTCCATGGACTAGAGTCCATGGGGTTGCAAAGAGCTGTATACAACTGAGCAGCTTTCATTTTCACTCTTATATTTAATTCAGATGATCTTGGATAGTTATTTTTCATTTTGTGACACAATAGTGTATTTAAATGACTCAGAGCAGGCAGAGAGGCTCACCCTATCTATCAAGAAGCCTCTTAAAGGTAACACTGGTTTATAGCATCAATGAAACTTGCTTCCCTCATAGCTCAGTCGGTAAAGAATCTACCTGCAATGCCAAAGACCCGGGTTCAATCCCTGGGTCAGGAAGATGCCCTGGAGGAGGAAATTGCAGCCCACTCCAGTATTCTTGCCTGGAGAATCCCATGGACAGAGGAGTCTGGCAGGCTACAGTCCATGGGATTGCAAGAGTTGGACACAACTTAGTGACATCACCACAAGACAGGGAATTAAAGGATGCGCTTAAAACAGTCAAAATTACTACAGTTTTTAAAAGTATTGGTATTTCCTTTATCTGAAAAGTAACTCATCCTCATATATATCAGACAAATGAAATATTTCTATAATTAGTAACATTTATTCCCAGCTACTGTATGTGCTGTGGGTAGATACATAGAAATTAAAGTTAAGGTCTTGTCTCTTGTGGAGATTGTAAAATATAGTAAAGCCTTGATTAAGCACACTTTAGCTTCTAAAAATCATAATCAACTGTTTTCCTATTTTACTGTCTCTCAAGGGAAAGAGATGGTTCATGTGAAAGTAAATTGGTATCTTTAAATTTAGATTTAAAAAGAAGGGAAAATGGAAAAGCAGTTGTCCCTCTTGATTCCTTGAGGTTGTCATAGTCTCAGCTCTCAATCTGTCCAGTCTTCTGTCATTTCCCTTTCTCCATCTACAGTGTGAGGCAATGAGATGTGATGCTCAGATGAATTAGAGACTATAGGGCCTCTGGCTTCCAAGACCACCAAGAAAAGGTTCAATTCCCATTACTAGTCCATTGAGTCGGAAGAATGGGCTTAACGGTTATTTGAAAGACCATCCAGCATCAAGTACTGAACTTGTTAACTCTGAGTTGAACAGAAAATGCAGTTTATCAGAAACCCTGCTTCCTAAGCACTGACACAGGCCTGCAATCCCCTACATGTTTTAGCCCAGTGTGATTTGCTGCTACTGTGGATGCAAGCTGTGCAGATAATTGACCTGTGTGACTGGCAATGCCCATGCCTTCCTGGAGCAGAAGGAACAGAGGGAAAGACAGGGGATGGCAGCACTGTGTGGGTTAGGTATGTGGGTACCACTTGGTAAAGTCTTGATTATCTTTCAACTCTGCAAATGGGAAAATCATATTTCAACCTTTGTCCTCTGCAGCAAAAGAAATATTTCCATCTGGAAAAAGGAATCCTAAGAGTAACTTACTTAGTCTACTTGCTTTGCCCCGAGCAGGATGTACGTTATCCTCACTCAATGCCAACACAGATACATCCCCGCCTTCTCTCAGCTGCTCTGCATCTTATACTTCTTTAAGGTCAAGTTCAAGTTCAAGTTCCAATTTCCCCCTATCTTTGGCCTTCCTAGCCTATACACAAGGCTGTATTATCACTGTCTCCATCATCTTTGATTTTGATTCATGTTTGGAGTTGAGACTGGATTTTCTTTCTCATGACAGCTTTAAAAATGGCCTAGAGCCTCCTCTCTGTAAAATGCTTTAAATGGGACCCTCCCTAGAGGCAACCAATACTGCACAGCCCCCCTGGCCTTCTCTGGCCTAATGAGCCCTCGATTAGTGTTTGGCATTATTAAATGTCAACAGTAGGATGGCTCCCCTCTGGGAACTCAATGAGAATGGAGAGAAGTACACGATTAGAATTGAGGAACTGCACAAAATAGCCTTTATTTATTGGCAAAGGGGAGAAAAAGCTACTAAATACCATCCCGACATTCCTCTTCATCATTTTTTTGTCGACTTCTTTTTCCTCCTCGAGGGCAGCAGTTCTGTCTCTGCACCGTGTAACATGGTAACGTGACACGTATTATTTCAATAATGATAGTAATAGTGGAGTTAGAAAAACACTCATTTGCCAATCATTTAAAAGGAAATTCAAGCTGCGTGGTTTCCTGCCCACCCTGTTTTGTCACCAGTTTCTCTGACTTTGAGGCTGGAGAGGGTGAATCTAGCCTTCTTGGCAGGTATTAGCGGGGGAAGTGCTTGCAATTATGGCGCGCTTCCTAGGTGCTAGGCCTGGAGGCAAACAATGTACTCTTCACAATCACCTGTGGAACAGGTGTCCTTGACCAGTTTCATAGATGAGAGAATGGAGTGACAGCAGTGACTGAGCCAGGGCTAGTGATGGGGGAGAGGATGAAGCCAAAGGGGATTAAGGGCCAGGGATGTCCCTCAGAGTCTTTGCCCTGTTTGGGAGCTCCTCCCTTTACCATCCAAAGACCGAGAGGTCCTGGACATTTTCATAAGGATGGAGAGGCAATCCCGGTTCCTGACTCTTCTATCTATGTGGAAAATTGAGGTTTTCGAGCAGGTTCCAATGATCTGTCCTTCCATCCAGGTGCTGCCACTGGCTGTCTAGGGGTCCTGCTTCCTCACCTGTGAAGAGGGGTCACCAGCCCGTGTCCTTCCCATCCCTCGGGGTTTTAGAGAGTTACACATGTGGAGTAATGTCAAGGACACTGAGGGCCTAGCAGGGGTTTGAGATTCTGTATTAGAGATGCATTTCTAAACTACCTTGAAAAGCATAAATCTCTTTACAACTACAAGCGATTATTAAGAGCAGGGAGGTGTGATACCAGGAGGCATGTAGACCAGCCAGATATAACTCCATGATTTTCTGCTTCATCTGCCTCTTGCAAAAGATTTGGGAAAAGTAGGAGAGGTTTTTTTTTTTTTTTTCTCTTCACTTCTATGGAACATGTTTTTCTCTCCCAAGGGCCTGGAACTGATAGGGAGAGATTTGAGTAGCTCGTAGTAGACACGAAACAGGGTACAATCCTACATCTGGATCCACCATCCCTCGGTGAAGACAAATACTATGTCCTGTTTTCATATTCTGTATTTGCACTGTCCCGGCACATCTCATTCAACAATTTCAGTTATTAAATGAACATATAAGAGTGCCTCACAGAGTTATGGAACAAAAAAAAAAAAATCCCTTAATGCATTTCTAGCCTTTTCTAGAAGTAACTGGCCACATTTTCTAGACATCGAGATTATCTGGGCATTTGTTTTTTTATAAGCTGGTGTTAATTGTGTTATGCTGTGATAAATATCAGAAGGAGAAGAGGGTGTCAGAGGACGAGATGACTGGATGGCATCACTGATGCAATGAACATGAACCTGGGCAAACTCCAGGAGATGGCGAGGGGCAGGGAGGCCTGGCATGCTGTGGTCCACGGGGTCGCAAAGAGTCGGATATGACTGGGTGACTGAACAGCAACAGCAATGATAAATACAGTAATTCCAAAAAGAAACAATTACATGAAATAACCTGTACAAATGACATTTGTACACAATGTCATTAAAAATCCATCGTGATTCATAAGATGAGAATTAACCTTTTTCTCTCTTCTTTCATGCACAGTAAACCATTAGAATAACTAGGAATGAGAAACCAGCATTATCACTTCTGTAATGCACAGTGGGTCCGATGGTAACCCACTCCAGAATTCTTGCCGGGAGAATCCCAAGCACAGGAGAGCCTGGCAGGGTACAGTCCCTGGGTCACAAAAAGTCGGAGATGACTGAGTGACTAACACACACATGAAATAGGGACATTCAAACAGCCTTTTATCACCCAAAATAAATGGTTAAGGAATACCTGATACCCTGTTTTCTTCCTCCTGACTTGCACATTTGGTACCCCATCCTCAGGGAGGGAAGAGGCCCCATGTCTAAGGGACAACTCTGTACTTGGAGTGGACAAAGCAAAGATGGTCTTACTGTTTCAATACCTTCCTCCCTTTACGTCTTCATTCCCATATGGCCTGTCCCAAGTTCAGCGGCAGTGGAGCCAGGCCCTGTGGGGTCATGGGGTCCTATTGAGCAATCTCAGCCATTGACAAAAGCTATAAATTGGGTCCCTCTCATTTCTACTTGAGAGATGGTGATTAAACATTTATCAGCATATGCCACTGCCCCAGTCATTCCCAGCCTGCGCTTTACAACCTGTGTGTGGATCCTGCCTCTGGAAGGTTATTCCTTGGATGACCTTGATTTAGACATGTTCTCTGTAGGTGATGCTTCAATTTCTGTCTCTCTTATGGTAAAAGAAACATAAGGTTTTAGGACGCGTACAGAACTGTATTCAAATTGTGGCTTACTATCTGTAGAATTAGAAGTTACTTGGTCTTTGTTCTTAATAGTAACATAGGACAATAATTTAACAATACCTTTCATACCAGCTGGTTGAGAGAGACTAAATACCTAAAACTCCTGCCTTGCTAACACGATGAAGTGTTAATTCTTTTCCCTAATGGTCTTCAGTTGTCTAGGCTGGTTGAGAAGCAACAGCAGAGCTTCTTTGAATCTTCACTTATTCTTTTTTTTAAATTATTGAAGTATAGTTGATTTTTGATAGTTAGATCATCAAAAAAGCAGGAGAGTTCCAGAAAAGCGTCTACTTCTGCTTTATTGATTACCCCAAAGTCTTTGACTGTGTGGATCATAATAAACTGTGGAAAATTCTTCAAGAGATGGGAATATCAGACCACCTTACCTGCCTCCTGTGAAATCTGTATGCAGATCAAGAAGCAACAGTTAGAACTGGACACGGAACAACAGACTGGTTCCAAATCAGGAAAGGAGTATGTCAAGCTGTATATTGTCCCCCTGCTTATTTAATTTATATGCAGGGTACATCATGCAAAATGCTGGGCTGGATGAAGCACAAGCTGGAATCAAGATTGCTGGGAGAAATAGCAATAACCTCAGATATGCAGATGGCATCACCTTTATGGCAGAAAGTGAAGAAGAACTAAAGAGCCTCTTGATGAAAGTGAAAGAGGAGAGTGAAAAAGTTGGCCTAAACTCAACATTCAGAAAACTAAGATCATGGCATCCAGTCCCATCACTTCATGGCAAATAGATGGGAAAACAATGGAAACAATGAGAGACTATTTTTGGGGGCTCCAAAATCACTGCAGATAGTGACTACAGCCATGAAATTAAAAGATGCTTGCTCCTTGGAAGGAAAGTTATGGCCAACCTAGATAGCATATTCTAAAGCAGAGACATTACTTTGCCAACAAAGGTCTGTTTAATCAAAGCTATGGTTTTTCCAGTAGTCATGTACGGATGTGAGAGTTGGACCATAAAGAAAGCAGAGCACCGAAGAATTGAGGCTTTTGAACTGTGGTGTTGGAGAAAACTCTTGAGACTCCCTTGGACTGCAAGGAGATCCAACCAGTCCATCCTAAAGGAAGTCAGTCCTGAATATTCATTGGAATAACTGATGCTAAAGCATAAACTCCAATACTTTGGCCACTTGATGCGAAGAACTGACTCATTAGAAAAGACCCCGATGCTGGGAAAGATTGAAGGTGGGAGGAGAAGGGGACAACAGAGGAGGAGATGGTTGGACAGCATCAGCGACTCAGTGGACATGAGTTTGAGTAAGTTCCGGGTGTTGGTGATGGACAGGGAAGCCTGGTGTGCTGCAGTACATGGGGTTGCAGAGAGTAGGACATGACTGAGCAACTGAACTGTATAGTTGGTTTACAATGATACTAGTTTCCTGTGTACAGCAAAGTGATTCAGATATCTACTTATCTTTCTCTATAGATATGCTTTTTCATATTCTTTCCCCATATAGTTTGTTACAAAATACTGATTATAGCTTCCTGTGCCACATAGTAGGTCCTTATTGTTTACCTAATTTACATATAGTTAATGTAGATATGTTAATCCCAAACTTTTAATTGATCTCTCCCTCTATCTTTACCCTTTGGTAACCACAAGTTAGTTTTCTATGTCTGTGAGTCTGTTTCTGTTTTGTAAATATTTTTATTTGTCTCATTTTTTTTTAAAGATTTCACATATAAATGATATCATATGGTATTAGTCTGTCTTTGATTTACTTCACTTAGCATGATAATCTCTGGGTCCATCCATGTCGCTGCAAATGGGATTATTTATTTTTTTATCCCTGAGTAATATTCCATTATATGTTTGTACGTATGTTTATATACACATCTCCTTTGTCCATTCATCTGTCAATGGACATTTAGCTTGCTTCCATGTCTTGGCTATTGTAAACAGTGCTGCAGTGAACATGGAGTTGCATTTGTCTTTTTGAATTATGGTTTCTCCATATATATGCCCAGAAGTGGGATCATATTGTGTCTCTATTTTTAGTTTTTTTAATGATACTCCAGACTGTTTTCCATAGTGATTTTACCAATTTGCATTCCCACCAACAGTGTAGGAGGATTCCCTTTTATTTACACCCTCTCCAGCATTTATTTGAAGAAGGCAATGGCACCCCACTCCAGTGTTCTTGCCTGGAGAATCCCGGGGACAGGGGAGCCTGGTGGGGTGCGGTCTATGGGGTCGCACAGAGTTGAACACTACTGAAGCGACTTAGAAGCAGCAGCAGCAGCAGCATTTATTACTTGTAGACTTCTTGATGATGGCCATTCTGACTGTGATACTATGAGGTGATGCTTCATTGTATCAGTAGTTTTGATCTGCATTTATCTAATAATTAGCTATGCTAAGCATCTTATCATGTGCTTTTTGGTTATTTGTATGTACTCTTTGGAGAAATGTATATTTAGATATTCTGCCCATCTTTTGATTAGGTTGTTTAATTTTTAGATAGAGCTGTATGAGCTCTTAGTATATTTTTGAGATTAATCTCTTGTCGGTTGCATCATTTGCAAATTTCTCCCGTTTTGTAGGTTGCCTTTTCATTTTGTTCATGATTTCCTTTGAGCTTAGAGCTTCTCTAAATCTTCACTTAATTTTAAGTAATTTATATTTTGTGTATGTTTTATAAGGTACAAAATGTAATTATGGTGTTGTACTGTATATAAATTGTAAAACTACATACAGCCATATTGAGATGTAAGAAAAATTACTGATAAATTACACAATCAAAATAATTTAACCTATCTGCTGTGAGATTTGCTATTCCTAAGTATGACTGACATATTGAGGCATTCAATTCAGTTCAGTTCAGTTCAGTCGCTCAGTCGTGTCTGACTCTTTGCGACCCCATGAACTGCAGCATGCCAGGCCTCCCTGTCCATCACCAACGCCCGGAGTTCACTCAAACTCATGTCCATCGAGTCAGTGATGCCGTCCAGCCGTCTCATTCTCTGTCATCCCCTTCTCCTCCTGCCCCCAATCCCTCCCAGCATCAGAGTCTTTTCCAATGAGTCAACTCTTTGCATGAGGTGGCTGAAGTATTGGAGTTTCAGCTTTATTAGTAATAATATATTACAGATCACCAAGCTATCTTCACATTTTAAAATGAAATAATTTTACTATTTCAATGCCTTATTTTTAAAAAAGAATATAAGCACTGAAGATAATTAACATTCTTGACTGTTTAGGATTATTTTCACATTCCCTTATTTCAGGCATCAGCCAACTATGGCCTGAAAAATGTAAAATATGTACCATTTAACCTTTACCGAAAAAGCTTACTCTCTCCTGCCTTATCATTAACTCATAAACACTACAATTTATTCAGATAGAGAAGCTGAGGGGCTTTTTAATTTTTACTTTCTAATTTATGTACAAGTATAAATACACGGTTTAATCCCAGATGTGGTCACCGTAAGTTCTGCGTTCATTCTCCTAAACTATGCTGCCATTTCCAGTAGTATATTACAAATAGAGTAAGTTAAACAGAAGGATAAGAGGAATATCACTAATAATGTTGTTTTATTACAGGGCATTCTGAGAGTCAGACAGCATTTTATTATATAAACTATATCTCTATCTATCTACTTACCTATGGATATATACCCCTGATCCTACACCCATGGCTGATGTTGCTAATTGATTAAGTACCATTTTTTGCACATTTATTTATATAATTTTTAGAAGTTACACTTCATTTACAGCTATTACAGAATATTGACTATATTCTCTGTGCTTTACATCTCTGTAGTCTATCTTATAACCAATAATTTGCACCTCCCAGTCCCCATTGTCCAACTATCCAATAGTCCATCCTTACATGCAAGGGTTACATTCTAAGACCCTCATGCCTAAAGCCAGGGATAGCACCAAACCCTACATACACTGTCTAGCTCCCTTGTTTCCTCTCCCCACTGGCAACCAGTAGTTTATTCTCTGTATTAAAGTAGTATTTTTGAAGAGCCAGATTGCAGTCACAGAGTGCTTCTGAATCCAACTCTCCAGGCATAAAACGTGAGACATAATTGGCACTTCTGTGTAGAGGGAATTATGAGCATTTGGGTCCAATAGGAGCCCTTGGAGTAAAGGTGAAAAGATTATAAGAAAATGAAAGAAAACATGAATTTCTGCTTATTAGCAAGAATTTTATTCAAGACCATATTCAAGAAATCCTCTTTCCTGAGAAAATAGCTAGGAGGTGAGGGAGGTACAGGAGAGCAGAAAAGAGTCTTGTAGAACATTAGGGTCAGGGCCTCCGGAGTCAGAACATCTGGGTCCACATTTCAGCTCTGCCATTTAATTGTGTGTGATATTGGGCAAGTTTTAATTATTCCCCTGTTTCTCTAATTTCCCCATCTAGTAAAATGGGAAAATAAGAAAACCTACTTTTTCGAGGTAACCTTGAAAATTGACTGACTTCATCTGCATAAAGCAGTGCCAGGCCAGTGCTCTTATAAAATGTTACACTCCTATGGCATGGCCCTGAATGTGCTTGAAATCTGGTTGTGAACTCAGGAGAGACACTCCGCGGAGAAACTAAGAAAAACAGTAGAAGATGATACAGTCGTTCCCTCTTACTGTAGATTTGACCTTCGATGGTTTGTTGCCCATTATTAGCCTCAGTCCGAAAATGTTAAGTGAAAAATTCCAGAGATAAATACTTCATAAGTTTTAAATTGCACACCATTCAGAGTAGCATAATGAAATCTCTCTCCATCCCACCTTGAATGGAAACCATCCCTTTGTTCTGTGCATCCCACCCATTAGTCACTTACCAGCTGCCTTGGTTATCAGAACGAAACTTGTGTCAAGTAACTCTTGTATTACTTCATAATGGCCCCAAAGCTCAAGAACAGTGAGGCTGACAATTCGGATATGCCGAAGAGAAGCCATAAAATGCTTTCTTTAAGAAAAAAGGTTGAAGTGTTCAACTTGAAAGAAAAAAAATGCTATTCTGAGGTTGCTAAGATTTATAATAACTTTATTATAGAATATAATAATTGTTCTATTATTGTTAGTTTCTTACTGTGCCTAATTTATAAGTTAAACTTTATCATAGGTGTGCATGTCTATATGCATAGGAAAAAAATACGGTGTATGTAGGGTTTGGTGATATCCCTGGTTTTAGGTATCCACTGAGGGTCTTAGAAGGTGTCCCCTACAGATAAGGATGGACTGTTGGATAGTACAAATCATGTCCCAAGATCTTTATTTTTCTGTGATGTGCTACTCAGCACTGTTTTTGTCAGTCTCTAAAAGTCAAAGATAAAACACTGAGTCACCATCTTCTGCATTTATGCATGACTGTGTTCCATCCCACTGAATTTTATCCATCACCTCCAGGATTTCTCAATAGCTCCCAAGACAGCACAGTCTCACAGGATACCTTGCTGACCTATCATTTGTACTCTTTTTTTTTTTTTCTGTAGTTATTGTCAAATAGAAATTCTTGCCATCGTGGCCATTTGGAAAATAATTCATGTCGCTTTACTACTTTTCTAGTAAATGTTGATTTGCTGCTGCATTTAATCAGGTAGCATCAAGGTCTCATTATGCCATAAAACATCTGTAGCTAGAAGTTACCTTTAAATATTCAAAATAATTCATTCCAAGTTATGGGAGCCATTTGTGTTATAATACTCAGCTATAAGCATCCAGGGGTGTCTGGGCCACAACTAATGAGCTAAACTACCTTTGTTCAATCCTCTAGAGGGAAAAAACCTTCTATGATAGATGACTTAAAATATCCCTTACACATGCCCTTATGATCTACAACTTTAAATACTAAAATTTAAAGATGTTTTCTAAAGTAAGTTTACAGGGAAAAAAATATCAAATTTTAATGTAACCTCTCATTGAGCAAAGAGTCAAAGATAAAAAAAAATTTTCCTATTGAAATTTCAGAATTTTCTCCCATCTTTGGGGTGTGTGTGTGTGTGTGTGCATGCACGCACACATGCGTGTGTGTGTGTTTTAATCAATTCTTTTAAGATGGTGGATATTGAGTCAGTCCAGAGGTGACTAGAATTGTCCGATTTCTATATAAATAGACAAACACTTTGATCTCTAAATATAGCCTTTGAACCTCAGTCTTAAAAATATAATCTAAAGATATAAGCAGGAGAATGTGCAACCCAGCAGTTGAATCTGTGAAAGCCTCCAGGCCAGGAGGCTTGGAGGCTGTACTGCTCTTTCTGCAAGCCAAGGCCTCTGACTCTGAAGGTTTCCACTCACACAAAATACAAAAACTAGCTAGGCCACACAGAAGGATCTCACTCCTCCATAACCCCTAACCAAAATTCTGCCAGCATTGAAACATATACTTTTCATTAGCCAGGCTCTTTTCTTCAATTACTGATAGATGTAATGATTGTCTAGGGAAATGACAGAAAGAGAATTAACATCTATTCCCTTATAGAGGTGACTAAGGAGAAAATTATCCTGACTTTTGACAATTTTTCTGATGCCCATATGTGAACAGGTACAATTAATGGACGTTCCAAGGATCCACAGTTGTAAAGCAAATATGTGGATACTGGATGCCTAATTCCCATGGTGCCTTAATTGAGTGCAAGAGATAGCACCCCAGAGGGAAAGGCAGAGAAGGAGAGCTGAGAGAGGACATCTCTGAGATGAAATGGGACTTCTCTGAATGCACATCTACAATCAGTCAAAACAGTTCAGAGGAATTGAGCAAGATGCCCACCTTCATCCTGAGATTCACAGGGATTTTATGACTATGAGAAAGTGTGCCCCTCAAGGACAGAAAAAGACAAGAGAGCTAAGAGAGGTTCCCCCACCCCAAGATGCATGGGGCCTTATGAATCACAATAGTTTAATTAGGGCTGGGAAAAGAATTAAGACTATCTCCTGAGGTACATTGAATGCTCACTGAAAGAAAAGTGTGGGGCTGCAGAGTGGAGAGATTTCCTGATGCATAGAAAACCAGGCACAGGGAAGGAGAATGAGACTCCCACTGACCCTAAGGAGGTATTCTTCAAGCTATAAATCTGAGAGTTCAGAATTACAGATTCTGAGAGTTTAGAAGCCTGGTGACTGGCTTTAAAGTGTTAAAAAAAAAAAAAAATCTCTGAGGTCTTGGAGGTGTACAGATCCTAAGATAATGGTATACTGAATCTTTCAAAAGGTCCATCAAATCCCAAGCCCAGCTGAATTAAAGATTAGATAGATGCAATCTCACCAAAATGATGGTCTGAGAAAAAAGGTTGCGTGACCTTATCCAGAGATAAACATTACTTATGAATTCTCTACTGTTGGTTTTTTAAACACAATGTCTGGTTTACAAAAAATAAAAATAGAGAACCAGGAAACAAGCAGGAAAATAGAAACTATAATCTAGGAGCAGAACCATTTAAGAGTAAATTATTCATTATCTGGTCATTTATAGTGAAAGTTTGCCAACTTGTGGTCTAGGGAATATTGTTTAGGAGTATAATGTTAAGAATGTCAGCAGACTTCTCATAAAATAATGGAAGTAAAAGTGAATAGAACAATGTTTTTTAAAATGTTGAAGAAAGAAAAAGAAGGGAAGGAAAGAAATTGTCAAACTAATTTTGACAGTTTCAGTTCTATATTAGCATTCCTTACTATTCATCAATTTTTTTTTTTTTGCTGTGGAGTGCATACACACCCTCCTACAGACCTTGATGGTTGAACCTAAGAAGGTAAAGTTAAATAATGTCAAGCATAAGGTACATAGCTGAGTTAAGAAACCAAACAAAAGAAACCCAAACCAACTACTCACAAAGAAGTTAGGGGAGATATGCTTCATAGTAACCCATGAGAAAAACAGACAGGACTTTAAATGGCAGGACACCCAGTTTTGGCTTGCAGTGATGTGTGCTCAATACAACAGGAGATTAACATAGAATCAAATCATGTTTCTACATCTGCAGTGTTTTTATGACAATTTCTCTTAGCTGTTTTTTCCTTCTCTATAAGATAAACAATCATTCTTCCTACCTTACACAGTTGATTTGTAATATTAAAGTCGTCAAGGTGAATGTTGTAATGGAAAGACATCTTGAATACTCCCAAAATACAGGTTGAAATATTACTCATAAAGCAAAAAAAAAAAAGACAAATAAAACCACCATCAAAAATTTCCACCATCAATAAAAACAAGTGCAGGAGTGATGTCAGCATTATGAGAGATGTCAGTCATGAGAAGCTCCTTTTATCTCCCCGCTTCAGTCTACAACAAGTAAAACACCTGTAATTTGGCAAAGATTTCTCCAACTAATTCACCAGAATGCTGGAGACATCCACCCACGTGTACATCTGAAGGTGGGTGGACTGGAACGCAGAAGGGGCAGAATGGGGAACAATGAGTGTGGTGCCCTGGATGCCAGCCCAGGGGTCACAGAGAACACCGACACAGCAGGGAAGCAGTGCACACTGCTTGAGCTCTGGCTGCAGTGGTGGGCTGTGGAGCCTGGGCAGCAGCAAGGCCGACAGTTCTGCCCTCCCACATGTGGCGACGGTGCTCACGCTGCGATGGCACGGGAAGTGGCAGAGGCGCCTGAGACCTAAATTCCACCCTGCACACACTGAGGCAACAGTGCCTGCAACCTAGGTGACCCGAGACACTGCGGAGGCTCCCACCACTCGCATGTCCCTGCTGGTGGTGCCAGTGACACCAGCAGTTGCAAGGCACCAGCGACCCCAGAAGCACAACCCGTGACAGCGGGGGCACTGGCGATGCCTCTGGCAGAGGTGGTGGTGAGCAGAAAGTACCCATTCTCCAAGGTAGCCAGAGGCAGCATGAGTGAGAAACAAACGGACTATAATGCCACCTATTGAAAATGAGAGAACGACCTCTAATTAAAAATCTGCTGAACTACTAAAATCAAAGTTTCAAAAAAAAGAAAGAAAAGCGTTATCTGAAGAAAAGAAAGGTGTCTTGCTACTACAGATGGGCTCGAAGAGGAGCAGCTCTTCAGGCATCATGAAAACCCACGATAACGTGGTGTTATGAAAAGAAAATGATTGTTCCCCAGAAATCAGCTTTAGTCACAGAGAATTGTGAAACTGATAAAGACTCAAAACAGCTATCATGAAAAAGCTCAGCTAGCTGCAAGAAAACTCAGAAAGGCAGGTTAGCAATCTCAGGAATAAAATTCCTGAACAGAGGGGATAATTTGCCAAGGAGATTAGAATACTAAAAGAGAATCAAAGTCTAGAGCTGAAGAATTTAATCAATGAGATTAATAATGAAATAGTAAGCATTGGAAATACAGCAGACTATATGGAAGAGAGAATTAGTGAGCTTGAAGGTAGAAATCTAGAAATGATTCAGGTAGAAGAAGAGAGAACTAAGATTTTCTTTTTAAATGAAGAAATTTTGTGAGAACTACATGACACTAACAGGAGAGAGAAAATAATGGTAATGGGTATCCTAGAAGGAGAAGGGAGAGAGAATGAAGCAGAGAGTTTATTTAAAGAAACAATAACTGCATTTAATATATATATATATAGTTTGATTATATATAATAATATATATTATATAGTTTATATATTAATATATACTATATTATATATAAGCATTTCCAGTGCTTTCTATTGCATCATTCATCTCATTTATTGAGTTCTTCAGCTCCAGAATTTGATTCTTTTTTAGTGTTTTAATCTCTTTGGCAAATTATTCCCTTCATTCATCAATTTTGTTTCTGAGTTTGCCTTTCTGAGTTTTCTTGTAGCTCACTGACTTTTTTTCATGACAGCTCTTTCCAGTCCTCTATATCAGTTGGATTCACAAATTTCCATAACTAATGAAGATTATATGCTGTCAGAAAACGTACTGTATTATTTTGAGAGATTCATCTCTGTTCTAAAGACAAACATAGTCCCAAAGTAAAGGGACGGAAGATGACCCTCCAAGTAAATGGCAGTCCAAAGAAAGTAGGGAAAGCCATACTCAGACAGAATAAACTGCAAGCTAAAAAAAAAAAAAAAGTGTGTGTGTCTTGTGTGTGAAAGCACCCAGTCACTCAGTTATGTCTGGCTTTTTGCAAGTCCACAGACTGTAGCCCACCAGGTGCCTCTGTCCATGGAATTTGTCAAGCAAGAGTGGGTTGCCATTTCCTACTCTGGAGGATCTTCCCAACTCAGGGATTGAACTCGCATCTTCTGTGTCTCCTGCATTAGCAGGCAAATTCTTTACCACTGTGCCAGGTAGCAAGAGACAAACACAGACATTACATAATGACAAAGGAGACAATTCATCAAGAAAATATAATTTTATAATATATATGTATCAAGATATAGAAAGAAATTGTAGTAATAAATTTAACCAAGGAATTGAAAGACCTATAAACTGAAGATGTTGAAAAAAATTGAAGACACACAAAAATGAAAAGATATTCAATTCTCATGGGTTAGAAGAATTAACACTGTGAAAAAGGCTCATATTACCTAAAGCAATCTACAATTCACTATGATCCCCATCAAAATCCCAATTAAATTTTTCACAGAAATACAAAATAAATCCTAAAATTTGTATGAAACCATAAAAGACCCTGATACCCAAACCAATTTTCTTGAAGGAAAATAGTGAAGCTGGAGGTATCATACTCCCTTATTTCAAATTATACTACAAAGCTATAGTAACCAAAACTGTACAGCATTGGCAGAAAAACCAGGGACACACATCAATGGAATGGAATTCAAAGCCCAGAAATGAATCCACACATATATGTACAATTAATTTATGACAAAATGCAAAGAATATACAAGGGAGAAAGCATAGTCTCCTCAGTTAATAGTGCTGGGAAAACTAGATGCAAAAGAATGCAATTAGGTTGATATATTACATCATACACAAAAATTAACTCAAAATGGATTAAAGAGTTAAATGCAAGACCTGAAATCATAGAATTTCTAGAAGAAAACATAGGCAGTTATCTCTTTGATATTGGTCTCAGCAATATCTTTCTGAGCATGTCTGCTCAAGCAAGGCAAAAAAAGGAAAATTAAACAAATGGAACTACATCAAACTCATATGCTTCTGCACAGAAAAAGAAACCATCAACTAAACAAAAAGACAACCTACTGAATGGGAAAACATATTTGCAAATCATATATTTGATAAAGAATTAATATCCCAAGTATATAAAAAACTCATAAAACTTGAGAGCAACAAAATCAGATCAGATCAGATCAGTCACTCAGTCATGTCCAGCTCTTTGCGACCCCATGAATTGCAGCACGCCAAGCCTCTCTTTCCATCACCAACTCCCGGAGTTCACTCAGACTCACGGCCATCGAGTCAGTGATGCCATCCAGCCATCTCATCCTCTGTCGTCCTCTTCTCCTCTTGCCCCCAATCCCTCCCAGCATCAGAGTATTTTCCAATGAGTCAACTCTTCGCATGAGGTGGCCAAAGTACTGGAGTTTCAGCTTTAGCATCATTCCTTCCAAAGAAATCCCAGGCTGATCTCCTTCAGAATGGACTGGTTGGATCTCCTTGCAGTCCAAGGGACTCTCAAGAGTCTTCTCCAACACCACAGTTCAAAAGCATCAATTCTTCGGCGCTCAGCCTTCTTCACAGTCCAACTCTCACATCCATACATGACCACAGGAAAAACCATAGCCTTGACTAGATGAACCTTTGCTGGCAAAGTAATGTCTCTGCTTTTGAATATGCTATCTAGGTTGGTCATAACTTTCCTTCCAAGGAGTAAGCATCTTTTAATTTCAGTCACCATCTGCAGTGATTTTGGAGCCCCAAAAAATAAAGTCTGACACTGTTTCCACTGTTTCCCCATCTATTTCCCATGAAGTGATGGGACCGGACCCATGATCTTCGTTTTCTGAATGTTGAGCTTTAAGCCAACTTTTTCACTCTCCACTTTCACTTTCATCAAGAGACTTTTGAGTTCCTCTTCACTTTCTGCCATAAGGGTGGTGTCATCTGCATATCTGAGGTTATTGATATTTCTCCTGGCAATCTTGATTCCAGCTTGTGCTTTTTTCAGCCCAGCGTTTCTCATGATGTACTCTGCATATAAGTTAAATGAACAGGTTGACAATATACAGCCTTGACATACTCCTTTTCCTATTTGGAACCAGTCTGTTGTTCCATGTCCAGTTCTAACTGTTGCTTCCTGACCTGCATACAAATTTCTCAAGACGCAGGTCAAGTGGTCTGGTACTCCCATCTCTTTCAGAATTTTCCACAGTTTATTGTGATCCACACAGTCAAAGGCTTTGGCATAGTCAATAAAGCAGAAATAGATGTTTTTCTGGAACTCTCTTGCTTTTTTGATGATCCAGTGGATGTTGGCAATTTGATCTCTCGTTCCTCTGCCTTTTCTAAAACCAGCTTGAACATCAGGAAATTCACAGTTCACATATTGCTGAAGCCTGGCTTGGAGAATTTTAAGCATTACTTTACTAGCATGTGAGATGAGTGCAATTGTGTGGTAGTTTGAGCATTCTTTGGCATTGCCTTTCTTTGGGATTGGAATGAAAACTGCCCTTTTCCAGTCCTGTGGGCACTGCTGAGTTTTCCAAATTTGCTGGCATATTGAGTGCAGCATTTTCACAGCATCATCTTTCAGGATTTGGAATGGCTCAACTGGAATTCTATCACCTCCACTAGCTTTGTTCGTAGTGATGTTTTCTAGGCCCACTTGACTTCTCATTCCAGGATGTCTGGCTCTAGGTCAGTGATCACACCATCGTGATTATCTGGGTCATGAAGATCTTTTTTGTACAGTTCTTCTGTGTACTCTTGCCATCTCTTCTTAATATCTTCTGCTTCTGTTGGGTCCATACCATTTCTGTCCTTTATCGAACCCATCTTTGCATGAAATGTTCCTTTGGTATCTCTGATTTTCTTGAAGAGACCTCTAGTCTTTCCCATTCTGTTGTTTTCCTCTATTTCTTTGCATTGATCTCTGAAGAAGACTTTCTTATCTCTTCTTGCTATTCTCTGGAACTCTGCATTCAGATGCTTATATCTTTCCTTTTCTCCTTTGCTTTTCACTTCTCTTCTTTTCACAGCTATTTGTAAGGCCTCCCCAGACACCCATTTTGCTTTTTTGCATTTCTTTTCCATGGGGATGGTCTTGATCCCTGTCTCTTGTCCAATGTCATGAACCTCATTCCATAGTTCATCAGGCACTCTATCTATCAGATCTAGGCCCTTAAATCTATTTCTCACTTCCACTGTATAATCATAAGGGATTTGATTTAGGTCATACCTGAATGGTCTAGTGGTTTTCCCTACTTTCTTCAATTTAAGTCTGAATTTGGCAATAAGGAGTTCATGATCTGAGCCACAGTCAGCTCCTGGTCTTGTTTTTGCTGACTGTATAGAGCTTCTCCATCTTTGGCTGCAAAGAATATAATCAGTTTGATTTTGGTATTGACCATCTGGTGATGTCCATGTGTAGAGTCTTCTCTTGTGTTGTTGGAAGAGGGTGTTTGTTATGACCAGTGCATTTTTTTGGCCAAACTCTATTAGTCTTTGCCCTGCTTCATTCCGTATTCCAAGGCCAAATTTGCCTGTTACTCCAGGTGTTTCTTGACTTCCTACTTTTACATTCTAGTCCCCTATAATGAAAAGGACATCTTTTTTGGGTGTTAGTTCTAAAAGGTCTTGTAGGTCTTCATAGAACCGTTCAACTTCAGCTTCTTCAGTGTTACTGGTTGGGGCATAGACTTGGATTACTGTGATATTGAATGGTTTGCCTTGGAAACGAACAGAGATCATTCTGTCATTTTTGAGATTGCATCCAAGTGCTGCATTTCAGACTCTTTTGTTGACCATGATGGCTACTCCATTTCTTCTGAGGGATTCCTGCCTGCAGTAGTAGATATATGGTCATCTGAGTTAAATTCACCCATTCCAGTCCATTTCAGTTCTCTGATTCCTAGAATGTCGACATTCACTCTTGCCATCTCTTGTTTGACCACTTCCAATTTGCCTTGATTCATGGACCTGACATTCCAGGTTCCTATGCAGTATTGCTCTTTACAGCATTGGACCTTGCTTCTATCACCAGTCACATCCACAGCTGGGTATTCTTTTTGCTTTGGCTCTGTCCCTTCATTCTTTCTGGAGTTATTTCTCCACTGATCTCCAGTAGCATATTGGGCACCTACTGACCTGGGGAGTTTCTCTTTCAGTATCCTATCATTTTGCCTTTTCATACTGTTCATGGGGTTGTCAAGGCAAGAATACTGAAATGGTTTGCCATTCCCTTCTCCAGTGGACCACATTCTGTCAGATCTCTCCACCACGACCCACCCATCTTGGGTTGCCCCACAGGCATGGCAGCCCATGGGGCAACCCAAGATGGGCGGCAACAAAAGCAACCTGATTAAAAATGGGCAGAGGATTGAAATAAAATTTTCTACCAAGAAGACATATAGATTACCAACAGGCTTGTGAAAAGATGTTCAACATCACTAATTACTAGGGAAATGACAATCACAACCAAAACAAGATATCACCTCATACTGGTTGGAATTGTTACTACTTATCTTTCTGTCAGTGTTGAAAAGGGTGTGGAGAAAAGGTAACACTATACGCAGTTGGTTGTAACGTAAATTGGTACAATCAGTATGGAAAACAGTATGGAGAATCCTCAAAAAATTAAGAATAGAACTCCCATATGACCCAGCTATTTTACCTCTGGGTATTTATCTGAGAAATACAACAATACTCTTTCAAAAAGATAAATGCACCTCTATGTTCCTTGCAACATTATTTGTGATAGCCAAGACATGTGACCAATCTAATTGCTCACTGATGGGTGGATGGATGAAGATGTGTATTTATGTGTGTATGTACATGTATACATAACAACAGATTATTACTCTGCCATAAAAAAGGTGGAATCTTTCCATTTGCAGCAACATGGACGGACCTTGAGGGTATGAGGTGAAGTGAGGTAAGTCAGACAAAGAAAGGCAACTACTGTATGATTTTGCTCGTACGTCAAGTATAAAAGTTTTTGAAAAAATGAACCAACAATACACATAGATACTGAGAACGAGTTTGTGGTTACCAGAGAAGATGGCAGGTGGGGAGGACAAAATGGATAAAGAGGGGATCGCTTATGTGGTGATGGATGGAAACTAGGCTTTTGATGGTGAGCTCACTGTAGTGTATTCAGCAATCTAATTATACTGTTGCACACATGAAATATACAGTTACAAACCTATGTTACCACAGAAAATGAATAAGTGCATTCTGTATTCCATGGATACCGTTATAGACAAGTGATGATTTTCTTCTTCTTTGTCCTGGTATGACCACTCCAGGAGTCTTCTGAATGTCACACATTAAGAGAGAAATAGCCTTACCAGGGGCACATTCAGAGGCAAATGTTGAGTGGAATTCTAAAAACTTTAGGTACCAAATATTTGAAAGAAGGAGGGATTATCCCTGGGTGAGTAGTAGCCTTAAAGTAAAGAGATTTAGGAGTCCAAAGAAACAAATGGAAAAGTGTGTACTTTCGTGAAAATTCAGTGAGGTAATATTAAGTAAGATAGAAGAATGCATAGGCTGTTTTTATGTATAACTCTAAGATAATGGCTCAGACGGTAAAGAATCCACCTGCAATGCGGGAGACCCAGGTTCGATCCCTGGGTTGGGAAGATCCACTGGTGAAGGAAATGGCAACCCACTCCAGTATTCTTGTCTAGAGAATCCCATGGATGGAGGAACCTGGCAGGCTACAGTCCATGGGGTTGTAAAGAGTCGGACACAACTGAAGCGACTTCTCTTTCCTAAGATAATAAACCTAGAATAATTTTCACTATTTATAAAGCACTTTAAATCAATGAAACTCTATAGAAATGAAATTAACTGCTTCTCTTTGGTTAAAGAATTCAACTATACATTTGATGGAGGGTATTCAATGACATCAGTATATGATTGGACCTTATGATGTTTTAGGCCCTTTCTAACCTTCAGCTCTATTTAGACAGTATCAGTAAATAGTCACAATACATCAGTTTACTAGCTTTAATCTCATTATCATTCACAATTTGCATGCCTTTATACATAAAATAGAGTAGGTTCAAGGAGGTAGGGAAAGATTTATGTACCATCCTGGCAGAAGAGCAGAGCAGACTGAGAATCTGAGAGACCCCAGTAGGGTATCCTGCTGGATGGCAATCAAAATTATGGTTCTTTGTCTGAAAGTTTCGTAGGTTTTCACAGTAAGAACACAAAGTTCTTAATTCTAGAGCAGGAAAGCCCCAAGGATCTCTATGGAAGGTTTTAAAATTTTTACTATCAGATTAACATTTGGAGTTGTCTAATAAATGCTAGGAGTTTTATATTTTTTAAGCTAAGAGACAGGAAACAGTGCTTTGTCATTCCTCTGCAGACATTTTACTTATGAAAGAAACAGGGAACAATGGCAGACACATCTGCTAAAATGACTTGAAACTGTCAGACGTGGAGACATGTTGTTCTTTATCTTACATTTTAATAATATGCAGAAGTCTGGCTTAAAGAAAAGGTCTCCTGTTGGTATTGTATCAGCAACAATGACTGAACTACAAAGGGGTGCATGGAGGGAAATGCTCTAATGGAATATTTGAGGGCTATTTGAGAGACCTACCTGGAGAAGGAAAATACATTCTGGCAAAAGGGATGTGTGATTGCTGTGGACCTGCCAGAAGCTGCTTTTCCCGGAGAAGTTAATGTTTTTCTCTGAGAGGTTCTCATTTTGCATATTGATTAAATTAGAATCGGCACTAAAGGGACTTTTGTTATGATTTATTTTTACATCTCCTGATTTATTCATATTTTCTTTCTCCATTTACAATTTGCATGTATTCAGGGAAAATGAATCCTAAATTTTAGGAGGAATCAGATTCTTACCCCTAGTGTCAAAGATTAAACTGAGGCGAGGCCCTTTGTAGACAAAACAGCTAATTACACACATGAAATCTTTTTCATTGATTCTTTTACTATCTCCTATTGCTTTTTCTGTTTCTCAGAAGTGCATTTTCCTCCCATCTCAATCATCACAATTTTGATTTATTTTTAACAGTTTTATTGAGATACAATTCACAAACCATGTGATTCACTCATTTAAAGTCTACAGTTTAATGTCTTTGAGGATATTCACAGACTCTTCATCTATCACCACAATCAGCTGACAGCATTTTATTACCCCCACATGAAGTCCATTTCCCTTAGTCATTACCCCAAGGCCCTCAGCCTCCCATCCCTATGCAACCACTAATCTACTTTCTGTTTTTTATCCTATTCTGGATATTTTATATGAATGGAATCATATAATAGGTGGTCTTTTGAGCCTGTCTTCTTTCACTGAGCATCATGTTTTCAAGGTTCATCCATAGCTGTAACATCTATCAGTATTCCGTTGTTAAAATTGCTAATAGCCTTCCGTTATATGGATATACCACGTTTCATTTATCTACTGTTCAACTGACAGACATTGGTGTTTTTCTACTCTTGGCTATTATGAAAAATTCTGCTATGAACATTTGTGTATGAGTTTTCATAAGGGCGTATATTTTTGTCTCTTGTGTCTATACATAAGAGTAGAGTTACTGTGTCATATGACTTTTAATGAACTGTCAGAATGTTTTCCAAAGTAGCCATACCATTTTACTTTCCCCCAGCCATGTATAAGGATTTCAGTATCTTCATATCCTCACCAACACCTGTTATTTCTGTCTCTCGGATTATAGCTTTTGCTAGTGAGTATAAAGTAGTATCTCCCTGTGGTTTTGATTTGCATTTCTCTGATGGCTAATGAGGTTGGGAGTCTTTTCGTATACTTACCAGCATTTGTATACCTTCTTTGGAGAAATGTCTGTAAAAATCTGCTCAGTGTTTTAAAAATTAGATTGTCTTTTTATAAGTGAGTTGTAGTTATTCTTTACATTTCTAGATATATGTATCCTTATCAGAGACTTGATTTGCAAACTTCTTCCCATTCTATAGGTTGTCTTAAATCACTTTTATCAGATATTTTTCTCTTACTTCCTAACACTGGCTCCTAGGAATGGCCTAGTGAATAGTTGTCATGAGAGGTTTAACCATATTAGTACCATTCTTCTGTCCATCAGCTATCGCATTCATTCATCCAATCTATGGATAAATATCAGTCTTACTGATGCACAATGGCCAGCACACTGTCTTGTTCCTGACTCAATGGCACTTACAGTCTATTGTGAGAGACCATCAGGATATTATCTCACTGCTAAAAACTACTATCTAGATAATGTACTTTTGCATTCCATTAGTTCATTTTCTACTCCAGTACAAGCATCGCCTGTTGTTTGTAGCCTCTATCTAACATATTCTCCCTTCTTTTAAAGGGCTTGGATTTTTGTCTGCAGAGTGAACCATTTTAAGAGCAGTTACATAGGTTAGAGAACATTGAAATGAGGGGTACAAGATAACATCTGCACAGAGGATCAGATGTTTTCTTAAGGTTGGTATGAACACCAGGAGTTATCCAAATAGCCTCCAAATGATAAACCAAAGAGGGAGACTGCAGAGACTGTAGAGTGACCATAATGAGTCATGTGTGCAGGACTCAGCCTGTGGCTCAGGGAAGGACTGTATTTCTTATCCAATGAAGTCTTCTCTAATGAGGAAACCTGTGTGTGGTAACTCTGATAGTCATTTTTTACATTGGCTTTAGATTACCCTTTGGTTCTATAAAATGTTTCAGTAAAAACAGAAAATCCAGGAGCCTAAGTACTGAGAAAATTCAAATTGAGTTCATATTTCCAGTTTCTTCTCAGATAAATGCAAGTAAGTTAGAATCTTCTCCGACTTAGAAAGGTGACAAGTACTTGGGACTATATTGTTTATACATAGGACGTTAAGTAAATGGTGATGATGGTGGCAGAAATAATTCATTGGACTATTACAGTGTCTGGATTTTTCAAGGAATTTTATGTACATTGCCATGAGAACCTAACAAGAACCAAGCAACATTGCTAAATAAGGCTTCATTATTCATGTTTCTATAAACTTTTTTAGTCAATAATATACATACAAGAAATGCACAGATCATAAGTCTGCAGCTAGATTCTCACATATTGAATATTCCATGTAAACAGCTCAAGGAACAGATAATTACTAGCATCCCACATGCTTCTGTTTATACCCATTTAATCAATACCTTCAACATTACTCTCCCAAGTGGTGGAGTTAAAGAATCCTCCTGCTAATGCAGGAGATGCAAGATATATGGGTTCGATCCCTGGGTCAGGAAGATCCCCTGGAGTAGGAAATGGCAACCCACTACAGTATCCTTGCCTGGAAAATTTCTCGGACAGAGGAGGCTGGCAGGCTACAGTCCATGGCATTGCAAAGAGTTGAACATGCCTGAGCATGCGAAGATGGAGAACATGCCTGAGCATGCGAAGATGGAGAACATGCCTGAGCATGCGAAGATGGAGAACATGCCTGAGCATGCGAAGATGGAGAACATGCCTGAGCATGCGAAGATGGAGAACATGCCTGAGCATGCGAAGATGGAGAACATGCCTGAGCATGCGAAGATGGAGAACCTTCAACATTATAGGTAACCTTGCTCCTAGTCTAGTACCATAGTTTAATTTTGACTGTTCTTAGACCACAGATAAATGAAATTATACAATAGGTACTACTTTTTGTTTCAGTTCTCTCACTCAGCATCATGTTTGTGAGATTTGTCCTTGTCGTTGTTGCTTACTATTCTGTTGTGTGAATACACCACAATTGACTTGCCAATCTAATGACATTTGAGCTTTTTTCAGTTCAAGGTTATTACGAATAGTGTGGAACCTGTTCTTTTACAGGTTCTGTTTGTTTTTTTACAGGGTATATAACTCCTAGTTGGAGTAAAAGCACTGGGCCATAATAGGGTATCTGCATGTTTTTACATTTAGAATAAACTGTTAAATAGTCATCCAAAGTGTCTTATGCAGTTTAACTCCCACTAGCAATGCATGATGAAACTACGGACTACCCAGATCCTACATAAACAGCTGGCATTTTCTATATTGTTATGCCATTTTCTGGGTGATTATTCTTGTTTTAAAAATGGAGACCTTGATGTACTTTCACAGGAGAAAAATCTAGAGTACAGATTTCCTGGCACTGTGTTATTTACACCAAGCCAGACACAATGACTTTGCTTCCTTGGCAAAGAAGGCTAAGATCTCAGCAGCACAGATGCAACAAAAAGATGAAATTGAATATTAAGACTTCTGATTGCAGCTGTGGCATATTAAGAGCTTATGCTATGCTATGCTAAGTCACTTCATTCGCATCCGACTCTGTGCAACCCCATAGACAGCAGCCCACCAGGCTCCCCTGTCCCTGGGATTCTCCAGGCAAGAACACTGGAATGGGTTGCCATTTCCTTCTCCAATGCATGAAAGTGATAAGTGAAAGTGAAGTCGCTCAGTCGTGTCCGACTCTTCGAGACCCCATGGATTGCAGCCTACCAGGCTCCTCCGTCCATGGGATTTTCCAAGCAAGAGTACTGGAGTGGGGTGCCATTGCCTTCTCCATATTAAGAGCTTAGAAGTTGCTATTCTCACCCTTAAAACAAGGGGAAAAAAAACTGGACAAACTCGGTGACTTTTCTTGGACTCATTGGAGAACAGAGTTCTCAGTACAAACTGTCACCTTGAAATCTAGGGAGCCAGGTGAATCCAGAGAATCAAAGTTGAGACCTGCTTCCCTGGAGGTAAAGACACTGGAACCATAAACTGGCAGGTGCGCATGAGTCATGATTTTGATGATTAGTTGGAAGCTGAGTGTGAAGAAGCATGAGTTCACATATGTGCATTATTACATGGTGTTTGTCTTTCTAACTTCACACTCTATGGCACACTCTAGATCCATCCACATCTCTACCTAGAAAAATGGTATAGATGATCTTATTTGCGAAACAGAAATAGAGAGACAGCGGTAGAGGACAAACGTGTGGATACCCAGGTGGAAAGAGGTGGGCAGTGGGAGGAATCGGGAGATTATACATTACTGATGCATGCGTGCAGGCGCATGCTCAGTCGTGTCCATCTCTGCAACCCCATGGACTGTAGCCCGCCAGGCTCCTCTGTCCATGGGATTCTCCAGGCAAGAATACTGGAGTGGGTTCTCATTTCCTACTCCAGGAGATCTTCCTGCCCCCGGGATCAAACCTGTATCTCCTGAATTGTCAGGCAGGTTCTTTGCCACTGTGCTACTTGGGAAGCCCATACACTATATATAAAATAGATAACTAATGAGAACCTACTCTATAGGACAGGAAACTACTTAATGCATTGTGATGATCTGAGTGGGAAGGAAGTCCAAAAGGGAGGGGATACATGTATAGGTATGGTTGATTCACTTTCCTGTACAGGAGAAATGAATACAACATTGTGAAGTAACTATACTCCAATATAACTTATTAAAAAAAAAAGAATCATAAAAGTAAGAAATTTCTGCCTCCTTCCATACTCTCACTCCCACTTCACATCCTGCTTTCTGGAAGAAAGGGTTTTGAGCCACATGAATGGTTTATTATGAGGCAGGACCAAATTCTCTCTTCAAATCCAGCCACAGGTCCTAGGAGCAGATGTTAGAGCATTCTGGTGTAGCCAGTCCCTATCAATTTGCTACAGCTCTGTGCTTACCTGTTCAGTGCTGAGGACACAGACCTAGAGAGAGACTTTGAGATGCAGGATCTGTTCACCTCTAAACAGCCAGAGGAGAGGCAGCCCAGGCGACAAGGTGACAGTGCTGAAAGTTGTCTAGCTTCTCCCCTGCAGAGACACTTTTCTGAAGCAGGTTTCTAACAACCCTGGCCCCAGAGAAAGGCACTTACAAGGCATTGCTCCTACAATGTTTCATGCAAATTAGAGAGAACGCAATAGATTAATTAGGAAACATGGTTTGAATTTCCATTATGCAGACAACAATTGGTTGTAAAGTGATTGCGTTCAGGAACTAACACCTTGGGAGTGGGGGAAAAAAATCATTGACAAGATGCATAAACACACGTCTTTCTAGCTACTGAGTGTCCAGCTGCTCAGTTAACCTCAAGTTCATTTTTTCCCCTGGGGCTTAGATCCTGGGGAGGCTGGAGACATGTGGTAGAGAATAGGGTCGATGGGTTGGGGTCTGTCTTTATAGATCATAGAAGAAAACTAAGTTGTGGGCTCAATTAAGCTCTTCTAGTTCCATACAATTCTATTCCAGGTGGTATTCAGAGTCTAGGACTCAAGTTGTATTATGTTGTATAGGGTTTATAGGAATTTCAGGATCCCAGTAACCTGGGACTTGGTAACTAACTCCAGAAACAAAATCTATACCAGCTTAGTGACTCAGGGAGACTACAGGGGTTGATGAAAGATGTAGCCGGAGTCAAGCAGTACAGCAGCACAGATTTCAACATGCATTCTTCTCCCCATCCTCCTGATTGTCTTCATGAAGACAATATGAGTGCCACTAAGAATGGCTGCAGAAAATCTTTGCCCTCTTACAATTCCTAAGTGGCATTATAAAATTAATCCCAACTTGCTAAAGATAAAATAATATTTTAGACAAGGAGAATGGGCTCTAACAACTCTTCAGTAATCGTGCAGTTGTGAAGTATATGGTCCCTTTAAGGCATTGGGGGTTCGAAATAACAAGGAATGAAATGCATTTATTTCATTGCCCATCATGTCTGTGTTACTAACTCAATGCTGGGCATCAAATTAATGCAAAACAAAACACAAACAGCATGATCTGATGTGCTATTTCCTCTGAGAGTCAGGGGCACATTTGCTTACTCATTCATGTGTGTCTGGAATGGAGACTCAGGAATGATTGTAAGTGATTGGTGAAGCCATGGGTGTGGGTGGGCTCTAGCATGTAGAAGAGATGATTATTGGGCACAGAGTCCTGGGCAGTACTGTCATTTAAAAAGGACAAGAAGCTCATGAAGGACATGCTAAAGAGGGGTCAGAAAGCAATAAGCAAAACCAGGAAAAATATATCTCAGTAGTGAAGGGAGGAGGGAGTTCCAAGAAGGGGTTAATGGAGTCAGTTGAATGCCACTCGGAGGGGTTTCATCTGGTTTCTCTAAGAAAGCAGACCTCAAAACACAACAAGTGTGCACTGAGATGGTTTATTTTGAGAAGTGATGCCAAGGAATGAGGGAAATCAGGATCCGGTGAACTGTCTAACTGACACCCACCGGACACGTGGTCCTGGACCTTCTCAGGAGTGAAGAAAATAGCTCTCGACTGACTGTCTAAGCGATGGAAAAAAGAAGCGGTGATCCAGCAGCCCCAGTCTCCAGCTGCCCCTGTATCCCCCATGGGATGGAAGTTCCCTTGTATTGCAAGGTTTGTGAGTCATGGTTCCTAGAAGCTCTCTCTGAGACAGAGATAATCCATGACAAAAAGTGAGAGATTCCCCATGGAGGTGAAGTAACACTTTCCAGATGCTTTGAGGTTTACCCATGGAGAACTGATGGCTACAGCGATAAGAAAGGCTTAATGTAGATGACTTGAGACAGAGCACAAGAACTATCCAGTGCAGAGGTGAAGTGAACATCAGAAAATTTGCAGTGAAGTAGCAAATTAGTATCAATGCAAGGGACATTTTAGCTTTAATAATCCAACACCTTAGGACTTGACTAACTTCAGGGATAGCTGAATCAAGAGACTTAATTGATATCTTCAGCTTCCTTGATTCTTTTTTATTTGGCCTTCTTTTACGTTGGCTTCAGTTTCAGCAAGATTTCTCCAGACTAGAAAAAATGACGTCTAGAGAAGTCAGTTTATGTAGTACTTGTAGATCACACTCGCATGAGAAAAGATGCCTTTTGCTCTTCCTTCATTAATATCAGTCTCTCAAAAATAACTGACTGATCTTATTGGGTGATCTGCCCATGCACAGCCCAACTGCCCATGCGCAAGGTGATGGGGTGTACCTGTGTCCTATAACTCTCCTGTGACTTTTCGAACAATACTCCTTAACTGATAGACCCACCAATAGGAGCCATGAAGGTGTAGCTGCAGAACAGGAGAACTTGGAGAGACTGCAGATGGAGCAGGAAAAACGGAAAAGATAATAATAATAATAACATGCTCTGTATATATGGCATGGGAAAGAAAGTCCTTGAGGGACTGGCAATATGGAAACACCAACTGACCTGGGTCCTAGTTCCCTCTCTCACTATTCGTGGGGTGTTGGACAAATTACCTAAATGCTCTGAATCTCAGCTTCTAAAGTCAAAGTGAGAGCAGTTGATTTCCTTCTTTAAAAAAAATAGTTTTAAGAATTTTCAAATTAACAACCATATAAAAATCATCCATGCCCAAAACTCAGAACTGCACCAAACAGCATTCTTGTGGGCGTCACAGTCATTGGAACATATCTCTTCCTGCAGTATGCATGCTGAGCTCACTGGTGGACTCTATGAAGGCAACTTTAAACTCAATGTTCTCGATCATAATCCTCCATCAGCATCAATTCTCAAACCCCATTTATGTATCAAAAATAAGACACTATCTACTATGCAGTATTCACAGCATCAACAAGGGGGTAATATAAGCTTCGCTTCACTTAACATGTTTAATCAATCAAGTTAACAAGAATTAAAATTCACTTGAAGTCTTTCTGCAAATGTGGATGCCCCTTGAATGCAGAAACTATCCAGACATTATTTGCTTTCACTGCTCTTTGAAAGCTCTCTCACCAAAGCCATGGGTTTGAGAGCCACACCTGAACAAGTTTTTAAAATATAGTCTTTTGCACCAAGTCTCTGCATGGGCTCTCTGCTTTTTCTCACCCGTACAACCTTTTATTCCAGCACCACTGTCAACCTCACCAGAGTTTCATAAGTTCAAACACCATCTGGTTCCACATCACAGACTTGCATTCAGTGTTGATACGGCTCCATGGAATAAAGTGTGTTGGGTAAAAATGGGACACCCACTGTCCAAGACACGGCGAGTACAGTTTGATACTATTCTTAACTGAGAAAGTATGTTGACAGAAGGGATTCTGAGGTAGAATATTTACAATGCTGCAAAGCACTTCTTCCATAGAATTTGAAATAAGACTAACTGCAGAGATTAAATGGAGGCTTTATAGTGTATTTTATGATATTAAGCCAGGCAATGATAAAAAATAATATAAGCAATGATAAAAAATAATATAAGCAACAATCAAATAACTGTGTACTATTATTTCCAAAGAAGAGAATTTGCTCAGGAAAAAAATCATATACTAGAATTTAAATTAAAATAAGGAGGAAATACTATAATTTTAACCAATATCTTCTATTTTGAACATTCAAATAATTTTCTTGAATATTCTGCATGAGCAGAAAACCCTTTCAGTATCAGTTATACTGTATTGGTTTGCTTACCTGCAAACATTTCAACTATTCAGTATTTCAACTCTTTCTGTAACAAAACTTTTTGTTGTTTTTCAGTCACTAAATGGTGTCTGACTCTTTGTGACCCCCATGGACCTCAGCACACCAGGCTTCCTTGTCCTTCACCATCTACCAGAGTTGGCTCAAATTCAAATTTATGTTCATTAAGTTGGTGAAGCTTTCTAACCATCTCATCCTCTGCTGCCCCCTTCTCCTTTTGCCTTCAATCTTTCTGAGCATCGGGGTCTTTTCCAATGAACAAAACTTTAACATTCTTTTACTTCTCTTTGTCTAAAGAATAATGTCTGAAATACTAATAAGTATACTTCACGTTGGACACAGTAATTCTGAAAGTGTTAATACAAAGGTGTTCTTACAATGGCGTTACTATTAGTTTAGAAAACTTTGGATGTTCTCCACCTCTTCCAACCAGCGTCCTGGTCTGCATTCCCCAGCCAGAAGAATTGGAGCCACTGTTGTATTCAGTTCCTGCTGTGAGCCCCTGCCCAATCTTACTCTCAAGCCATTTTATCTGAAGACACAGAAAGGGGTGTCAATGAAGGGGCACTCACAGAAGCATCTAATAAGAGGCAAGAGAGCAGCCACGCGGTATCTTCTCACTGTACAGTAACTGCCCTGGAATGCTTTTCCCTATTAAAGAAAAGCTCCTTCTGCTGTCTTGCCCTGGTAAGGAGTGCAGTTTCACCAAGACAGCCAACTTGCGTTCATTTTTCCTGTAGGCACACCATAGCTTAAGTCATTAACATATCCCCTTTTAGAGCAGCGTTATTTTCAATCATAAGCAGATCAGGGCAAGCCTTGACTCATCAGAATTCATTCATCCAACTTTTATTGGGTGTTGATCATATGCAAGACTGAGTCAAGGAACCTTCAGGGATATGGAGTAGAACAAGACATGATTCCTACCCTCAAGGAGTTTAACATCTAGCTCAGGAGATGAAATATGTACTCCTTACAAGTAAAAGTGTTGAATAAATGCTGAATAATGTAGATTTTAAAAGGTAAAAAAAAATTCTGTAAAAGAAACATAAAAATCCTATTTAAGCTTTCATAAGACAAAACTTTAGCTGTCAGAATAGACTTTGGGAAGGGCTCCTTTGTCCAGATGGCACTCTATGCACTTGATTTCTTGAAATGACATTGGGCAGGCACTGACCACATGCTCAGCACTGTGCTTAGCCTTTAAGCTGAAATCTTGAGAAAGGCTTTGAGTTTTGATCTACGGCAACTGAGATTGGGGATTTGGGGTATGCTTGCTCATGGCTTATGACAGCCAATTTTTTGCAAGAGGTTGGCCAATCAATCCTTGGTTGAGCTGTGGGGATTCACCATGGGAGTGGGCAAACACTGCAATTTGGGATCGCCACACCCACCCTGCTCAGAGTTAGTTAACTTTCGTGGGCATGAATATATTCCAGGCAGAGGGAGTGAAATGATAGTCTGCTAATTTGTCACATGATTTCCAGCAGTTACTTTGTTGGTTCATGGGTTTTTTTTGTTCCCATCCACAGGAAGTTTGATAACTTGAGGATTTTCTGTCTCTAACATCCTCTTATCTGTAGAGGAAGAAGTGGAAAGAAACCCAATGATAAAGGGTTAATGAGGATCGAGGGCATCTCTCCAGCCTGCCTGCTTCCTCTGTTGGGCAGGTGCTCAGGGAGAAGTGCTAATAAGCGTCACATTGATCTCTGCACTGTAATGAGGGGCTGCTGGATCCGAGCCTCTCCATAGGAGTGCTGTTTTCCCTGCTCTGAGGTTGTCTGAAGTGGCAAAAGAGAGCCCTGAGCTGAGAGCCCTCCCTTTATTCGTTCCTCCTTGCTGGGTCTCTGTGGGACCCCAGGGCAAGTCATTTAACCTCTCAGTGCCTGGTGGTCTTAACCTGCAAATTAGACTCCTTTTTTCCCCTCCTGCTCCCACATGGATCATGTTGGGAGGGTCTACACACCAAATTCAGGTTGTCTATGTGCTGTGCTAAGATGCTTCAATCGTATCCTACCCTTTGTGACCCCATGGACTGTAGGCTCCTCTGTCCATGGGATTCTCCAGGCAAGAATACTGGAGTGGGTTGCCTTGTCCTCCTCCAGGGGATCTTTCTGATGTAGAGATAGAACCCGTGTTTCTTGTGTATCCAGCATTGGCAGGTGGGTTCCTGACCACCCACCTGGGAAGCCCCAGGTTGTCTACAGGTGTCAGGAGCAAAGTATCATGAGAGTGTCAAGTGCTGCTCTCATTACTTGCCCGGGAGGGGAAGAAGGCCATGGAGATCTAGCCAACCTGGGTGACATCACCACGTGGTCCAGGCTTAATGGCATCTGGACACAGAGATGAAGCTTTGGTTCCACTGACATTTCCCACTAGCCCCTGCCTGGGCCTTGATGGCCTCTTTTTTGAGCCTTTTTAACCTAGGCTCCCCTTTTCCTGTCCAGTCAGCAAAAGCAGAGCAGTATGTGGAGGGACAGGCACGGGAGAGGAATGCGTTTCCTTCCCTCTTCCTTAGCATTTACCAAGAGGTTTCAAGGCTTGTTTTCTCATTCATCAAGTCACAGCTTCCTTTCCTCTAGGAAATTCCCAAGCAATTCAGGTGAATGTCGATTCTTTGAAATGAATGGCCTTTGATTCCTTCACCAAAGCACCTCTGTTTGTCATAAATGAGTATACCGGACATTCATGGAGCTGACATTCGGAGATCAGACTTGGAGACAGCACTGAGTCCCATACCAGCTCCATCATTTACTGAGTGACTGGGTCAGGCCACCTCCATCTTATTTGTGCTTGAATGTCTCATCAGCAAAGGGAGTGTGTATCACTGTGGCTCAGAAGCATTTCTGATCTCTTCATCCTGCGGGTGGCAGATTCCCAGGTGGTCGGGTCAGCTGCCTTTTGACTGGGCTTGGCCACAGGGAGATGCCTGCAGGAGACAGTGGTAGGCAGGATGGAGCAGCAGGAAGGCTGCTGGGGCCCTTGCTTATCCTGAGGTGCATCCCCTAGAGCGGCTGAGTCTCCTTTGGGATTCAGCCTCAGAGAGCGTCCCCCCGGCCAGGCTCCTATCACTCCACCTTCCCTTCTACATTCCTCATTGCTTTCCTGCTTTGGCCAATGTTTGCGCCTCCTCAGTTTACCCCTTTAAATGCCCTTGGTTATAAATATTGTGTGTGTGCACTCAGTAGCTCTGTCGTGTCCGACTCTTTGCAACCCCATGGACTGTAGCCCACCAGGCTCCTCTGCCCATGGAATTTTCCAGGCAAGCATTTTGGAGTGGGGTGCCCTTTTCTACTCCAGGGGATCTTCCCAACCAGGGATCAAACTCACCTCTCTTGTGACTCCTGCATTGGCAGGTGGATTCTTTACCACTCATGACACCAGGGATGAGCTAAATTATATTAGAAGCAGTTCCTTTCCCTGGCTAGATCCTGATAAAGTTGATGACATACCTGTTTAAAAGGATGTTAAGATTAAAAGAAACTCCTATTCAGTTCCTTATTAGGGTAAATGCTCAGGAAATAGCCATAGGATCTGACCTGTTAGCAGCCCTTCTTTTGCTTCCCAGCATCGCCACGATTTTTGTCCTTTCAAGTTCTAAAAATGTTTCAATCAATGCAGAAGCCACTTATTTCACAAAGTTTTGCTCATCCCTAGTCATAAAGGACTTTTCTCCTTGTTCTCTCATGGCCTTTTGGATTTTTCTCCATTTTTCTCTCATGGCGTTTTGTGTATGGCTCTCTAACAGAGTTTAGCGTAGTCTGCCAAGTAGTTAATCACTTGTAAAATTGTCTTCTCTTACTAATCGGTAAAGTTCTATTCCTTTCCTCTTTCTCTCCCAAACCTCCAAACCCGAAGAGGTTTTGCTGAACCAAATTGAATAGGAATGTCTTTCTTGTGTCTTTTCCTTGCACCTTGATTCCTGTAATCTGAGGGGCTATGGAAAACACTGAGACTGGCTCTCCAAATTAAGTATTCGATGAGTTCTTGAACCAGTCCATAACAATAGGAGCTTTTTGAAGGGTGCAGCTTTACCATACTTGAGCTTATTTTTAATACTCAAAACTCATCAGTTTTTTAAATCATAATTTCAGTACATGTTCCCTACAAAGGACATTCATGGGCTTCCCTTGTAGCTCAGCTGTTAAAGAATCCACCTGCAATGTGGGAGACCTGGGTTCAATCCCTGGTTTGCGACGATCCCCTGGAGAAGGGAAAGGCTTCACTTCAGTATTCTGGCCTGGAGAATTCCATGGACTGCAGTCCATGGGGTCACAAAGGGTTGGACACAACTTAGCAACTTTGACTCACTCACAAGGATATTCATATCAAAATGCACGGGATGTGAGAAAATGTTTGTTCCTGTAAATGAATAATGGAAAATCAGATGTTTGATTTATGTCATGATGCAGGATCCACAAGCATATCCACAAAACTATACATCTTGATCTAGAATTGTACTGACACATTATAGGTGCTCAATAAATATTTGTTGGATGCTTGACTACATATGTATTTGAGCAAGATCTGAAAGAAAATTACATGCCTGTAGTTACCCTCCAGACACCATTCTCTCATGAAAATTTCAAATTGATTTTTCCTCATTTTTCCTAGAAGCATTTATTTTATTTTTTATTAAAGTACGTTTGATTTACAATGTTTTGTTAGTATCTGGTGTACGGCAAAGTGATTCAATTATACACATATATATGTAATTTGTCACATTCTTGTATTTTTAATTTTAAGGGAAGCTTACCCTCAAGCTATCTCTTCTATTTTTTCTTATTTAAATATATCATCCATTATTTGGCTTCTGAAAATCTTGAAAACGTGACATGGGTCAAATTGTTTCTTCAGTGTTAATGGTAGAAAAGAGAGGAGCAGAAGTCCCCGTGCCTTGGAATGAAGATCGTTCCTTTTCTTTCTCTTCGAGGTTCTGTACCCAGTTTTCCCCCCAGCCCCTTGTCTGTTTCACTGTCCTGCCCATGCTTCATACCCCACTACCCCGGCACCTGCACCCCAAAGTTTCCTGTGGTTGTCGTCCACAGGGAGGGACCTACAGGCAGCTGATTGTGGAACATTACAAGTAAATTACTGCCGCTGCTAAGTCACTTCAGTCATGTCCGACTCTGTGCTACCCCAGAGACGGCAGCCCACCAGGCTCCCCTGTCCCTGGGATTCTCCAGGCAAGAACACTGGAGAGGGTTGCCATTTCCTTCTCCTTACAAGTAAAAGGGGTCCTCAAATTTAATCTAGTGAAGTGAAGTGAAGTGAAGTCGCTCAGTCGTGTCTGACTCTTAGTGACCCCATGGACTGCAGCCTACCAGGCTCCTCCATCCATGGGATTTTCCAGGCAAGAGTACTGGAGTGGGGTGCCATCGCCTTCTCCTTACAAGTAAAAGGGGTCCTCAAATTTAATCTAGTGGACTTTGCTTGATTTACAGATCAGCACACTGAACCCAAGGGTGAAGTCAAACCCTCAAGCTCACAACAGAAGAAGCCAGAATTTTGCATTTTCTGATTCACTGCAGAATAGTGGGCAGGGGCAGTAATTTAATTATTGCCCCTGGGAAAGGGCCCAACCTGCAGGAATGGTGTCTCCAGGGCTGTCTTGCCCCAGCACCCCAGCTAATGAAATATATGGATTCTTTGTGACAGTCTATATAGAGTGGCCATTCTTGCTTTTCCCACTCTGGCCCTTCCAGCTTTCAAAACTTCTTATCCTTGAATAGAAAATTCACCCTGTGAATAAAGGGTTCTGTTAGCATAGGCAGTATTTTTCTTAACCTCCAAGCCTTAGAGGGTTGAGCTAAATTTCCCCAGAGACATGGGCCAGGATTCTGTTGGCTTGTTTCATCTTCCCAAGTGCCTCTGAGCCAGAGTTCCTTCCACAACTGTTCCTTTCCATTGAGTGTCCTTGCCAAGATTTATGAGTCAGTAAAGAGAAAAAGAGCCACGTCAACTGTCCTGTGAAGGAAAATGAGATTCTGCTAAATTTAAGGAGACTTGAAATGAATAAAAAGATCACTGGGTTAAATACCATGAAGGAGGATAATAGATGGATTTTAGGAAATACAGCAGTCATCCTAATTACAGGTACAACAGAGTAGAGAGCTAGATAAGTCCCCTCTAGTCCTTTGATAGGCCACCATAATATAATTAAATGACTATTCATTTTCTAGATAAGACTACGCCTTTGACATAGACACTGGGTACTGGGAAATCATCCACGCTGGGCCCTTCCTTTGACACAGACTCATTCTTACTGAAAAAGAACCAAGAATATTCAGGCCAGCACTAGCTCTCTGAGAAAAATCATGAGCTTCAGAAAGGAGAGAGATTTCTCCATTTAAAAACACAAGCTTGTGGGTGCTGGAGTCTATCAGATATACGTCAGAGTAGTTTGCTCCAGATAGAGTGTTAGTGGAGTCAGGCGACAAATTAGGATGGTTCAGCCCTGTTCTGATAACATTTATCTGTCCCACCCCACCCCGTGTTCTGCGGTATGGCCGATTGATGACATTTTCTCAACTTAGTCAAGTGTAGCTTCAGGACTGTCTCCCTGATTCTCCCCGGCATTTCATATTGCCAAGCCCCTAAGGAAATCTGGTACCATTCCATGGGTTCCTTACACAGTTTAAATCAGTGCATGTGAAATAAAGCACTCTTCTTTGGGTGTTTTAGTATTTCTAACTGAATATTTTCTCCCTGGACATCTTTCCTTAGACATTCCATAGACTTCTTTTAAGAGCTTCCCTCATCCTGGCTCACCATTTCTAGGCACTTGGCTGCAAGTATTGGTGCCGTCATGATTTTCTTGTCCTTGATTTTCACATGCAATCTATCACCAAGATATGTGGGTTCTTCCTTGGTACTACTTCTAATGTCTTTCTCCTCCTCATTTCCATGAGCAACACTTGGTATTTATCCTTGGTTTATCGACAGCATCACAAACTTTTATAGTACGTTTTCCTCTCCTCCAGTGTTCCCCTCCCATTCTATGCTATGTTTTCTATTCTATTCTGTCCTATGCTTTTTTTTTCCCTATTGAATTTTAAGATTTAGTCAACCCATGTTTATTATACCTGTATTGAATTTTGGTGCTAAGTGCATGAAAAAATGAAAAATTCATGGATCTTCATCTCAGGGAACTCAGGGTAGAGTGAAACAGAGACACAGGAAGACTGAAAGGTAATGGTGGAGAGTAAATCAGAAGGGCCTGTCTCCAGTCGTGGCTCTGACATCCTCAATCATAGGGTTCTTGGTAATCTCAGTGCTCCATGCCTGCAAAGTGGGGATAATGTCCCCAACCTCACAAGTTTGTGGTGAAGATGAAATGGGTCAATCCAAGAAGCACTCCAATAGTTCTTGACAACTGATAAATAAAAATAATAATAGCCATGATTATAAAGAATTGCTCCTCAACCTTTCTGTGGTCAAGGACCACTTTTTTCTTTATTTGATTTCCGATACATCATGAGCCAATTTGTGGCTCTGCTGTGCGTGACACAACGTGCAACTCAAGCCTGGAGTGTTACAACAGGCAAACTGATCTGTAAGCTGCTCAATGAGTCTATGGCTTGAATGTCTGGACATGTGGGCAGGGTCACACTGTAGACCTGTAACACAGTTTATAGGTCAGAACCAATCACTGGGTCATGCGGTTGAGTAGCACTGTGATAAAATACAGCTTTATTTTCACCTTCCCACCCATAAGAAGCTCCCCATGAGCTAAGAAAAATCCTTTAACTTGACATTTGAGAACTTACACATTCAGGTCACATCCTTCTTTCTCAACCTCATGTTTCACGACTTCTTTTGGCAAATTTGAGGCTCCTGTCCAGGAAATTATCTTACGGTTTCAGGTGGCAAGGTACAGGGATGAAGTTAAAGGACATTTCACTTGGTTTCATCTTCTTTAAAGACTCCTGGCTATCTGAAATTAGCTTGCCATTTCATTAGTTGTATTCCCAGTGTTTTCTCAGGCGCTTAATCTGGTCTTATTGGTTAACTGTATTTCTGAGATCTAGAACAGTACCTGGCTTACAAGAAGTATTCAATAAATACCCATTGGATGAACAAGTGAATAGTAAAGAGATTCTGCTCAACACATTTAAAATTCAATCTCCTAAACTCGTTACTCACCTGTTAATGCTTTAAAATTTGAAATTGCTTGCTTTTAGCAAGAAACAGTTCTTCTCTTCTCACCTAGAATGGCACTGTCTTCTCACCTATCTTTCTCGTCATTGCATTTTTGGTTACTATTCATCCCCTAAAACTCAACTGAAAACAACATGCATACTGTAAGAGTTGTGACTTAAGTTTAATTTGGGAAAAAAAATGAGAACTATAGCCCAGGAAATAGGCTCTCAGACAGGTCTGAGGAACTGTCTGAAGAGGTTGAGGACCTGGTCAGAATGTATATGACTTTACTGAAGGAGGAATGCATGAATCAAGCACTCATTTTGACAGAAGGGAGCTGCTGGTCACAAGGAGTAGATGTCTCTATTAATGATTTTAAAGCTTTTCTAGATAGGAGAAAATGCAAAATTTGGGCTCATAAAGTGTTCTCCTGAGAGTATCTAACTCTCTGAAGGCCTGTTCCGCCAGTTGTTCCCAGAGTACAGAGTGCCTCGTTCCTGATCTCCTCTCTGAACTCTTTTCAGGGTGTGTTGAATTGGCAACTGCAGTGGCCAGTGATTTCATCCCTGTAGAAATAGATGGCAAGTGACAGTGTTCAGCTGGCCCCTTCCTCTGACTCTATTACAGCACTTTCTGCCATGTTTCATTACTTACCTTTTACACTCCTTACCAAATTAAAAACTCACAGATGGCTTTGGCATCATTCATATTTTCATTTTCAAATGTGTTCAACACAGTGCCTGATAGGCAGCGGGACTCTAATGCTGAATTACACAGATTATGGCTGAGTTCCACAGAATCTATTTATGTCTCAGCATATCAGTTCAAGTTTTGCCTCCTTCATAGAGCCTGTCATGAATATTCCCACCCACAGCAGTGTATCTGTTCTGTATGAACTTATGGCCTTTTTGAAGCTTATCCTTTAATTAGCATTTTAAGATTTTATTCATGATTTTATTTCCTTAACAAATGTTTATATTTTGCTATTGTGTTTAGGGCATTGTTAAAGCTAGCAAGGCATATAATGGAAGATTTTTTAAAAACTCCTACTTTCAATCATCTTGGAATAGAATTCGTATTATTAGTATCTAGTAGTGTGTATGCATTTCTGTTGTTTTCCATAACTTGAATGCATGCATACATACATACACATCCTGAGATCTTAGCCTTCTCCACAGCATTGCTTAGCCTGCAGGTCTTAGCAAATACTCAATACAAATGGGATTAGTTGGTGTTCCACACACATATACTGGTATAGCCACATGGCACAAACTTATTATCTCTTACTAGAAGGTAATTATCTGTCTTTGGAGTGAAATGGGAAAACCACATAGCACTGATTCTATGGAGCACAAATGCAGGTGAGCTCTGACAATGTTGATAACTCCACCTGTGGAGAAAGCCTATAATAACCCATGCTCCATAGACCACTTAAATCTGGTGCCTAGAGAAATAATTAGATGCAAATAGAATGCGATAGGAAACATTTACCAGTCAGGTAGAGTAAAAAACTTTGTTAATTTGAAATGCAAGGGACCAGAAAAATGAGCTCTGAATTAATTGGGTTTGGATTATCTGATATTTTTATTAAGGGCACTTAGTCATTTAGGCAATAACAGCCCGCTGTTTGAATTTTTCAAAGTTGGCCTTCTGAGGTTTTACTGTCAAGGCATGATTTCCTATGGTGATAATGTAATGTGTGTGTTTAACTATTACCCTTTGCCACTGGACATACATGTCTAGTAATTTGACCAGATTTTAACCAGCCCTTCCAAATTTCCATCTATCAGGTTTTAAAATTTTTTATTTCTATTTTTACTGACTGCCACTACCCCTGATTCTCTCCAACTTGATTATTCTCTGATAGCAGAGAAAATTGATGGAAACCTTTCAGGCAACCAGAGTAAAAGGCCATTTGATTGTCTGCTGCTCTATCTCAAGTCATCTTAATGTGTTTAATCGCTCATCTAATTGCTCATCTGATCCATCTATTTGCATGATAAATATTGTAGAAATCTATCTCTTAGAAACTGTAAGGGGATAATAAGCCCCGACTAAGGCAGAAAGTTCTTTGGGACTATTCTAAATCACTTTTGAAAGGTGATATTCATAATTTAAAAAAAAATCAAGGTTACCTGTGATGTTCTCTAAAGAGACAAAACAAACAAAAAATTCCATTAGAATATATTCATGAATCATTCTAAATTTGAAAACTTTGCTTTGATGATTCTGTTAGGCAAGGAGAAGTGACAGCTTGCTGGCAGAATTTAAGGTTTGCTTATACTGCTTAGCTAAAAGACAAGATAACTACACATAAAAACTAACAACACGTATCCATAAGTAGACCCAGAACACGATGCATCAAGTTCATGCTACAGACAAAACTTGTCAGAATTTAGGGAAGAGATCCTGATTACCGGGGAGGACAGCCCTCACGTGGTGGAACTGAAGTTCAAATAATGTTGAAAATGCGTCACAAGTCGTGAGTGCCAAATCCATGCTTACGGTGCAACTGATAGGCTCTGTTAGTATAGCAAGACTGATTTCACTAATCATGGGAGCATTCCGTTTTACTTATTGACGCACATCTTCTTGGGGATACTGTCAGCATTTCTCCCATTCTTCATTTAAGTTACTGCAGAGCCTCACAGTCTTTCCAAGCCCAGAGGGGGGCCCTGGTGCAGTTCTGTCATTATACAGATGAGAGGACAAGTGCCATGGCCTGAAACCCAGAGCCAAGAGAGTGGCCTAGCAGAGCAGAGTCCCTTGACTGCTTTCCTCGTCATAACCGATGGGGCCTCCTTTGTCCTCCACCATCACCATGGTCCCATTCAACTTTACAGGAGAGAGGCATCTGTACTTGTCCAAGGGAGAGCTGAACATAAAGTCTATTCCTTTCCCTTTTTAGACAATGCTTCATATTTTCGTTCTAGTACTTTAATTTTTTTCCCATTTCTCTTACATTTTTAAATTAAAAATACATTTTTTTTTTTGGTCATACCATGCAACATATGGGATCTTATTTGCCAGACCAGGGATCAAACCTCTGCCTGCTGCAGTGGAAATGCAGTCTTAACCACTGAATGACCACGGAAGTCCTTTAAAATTTTAAATTATTTAAATTATTAGTAGACCTTATTTTTAGAGCAGTTTTAGGGACTTCCCTGGTGGCTCAGATGGTAAAGAGTCTGCCTACAATGAGGGAGACCTGGGTTCGATCCCAGGGTTGGGAAGATCTTCTGGAGAAGGAAATGGTGACCTACTCCAGTACTCTTGTCTGGAAAATCCCCTGGACGGAGGAGCCTGGTAAGGCTACAGTCCATGGCATCACAAAGAGTTGTACACGACTGAGCAACTTCACTTTCTTTCTTTCTTTAGGTTTACAACAAAATTGAGTGGAAGATACAGAGATTTCCCATATGCCCCATGACCCCACCTAAGCACAGCATCCCTTATTATCAACATCTGCCATCAGACTGGTACATTTGCTACAACTGATGACCCTGCCTCATAATCACCCCCAATCCATAGTTTACATACAGCTCTTCATGTTGAACCATTCTACATGTTTGGACAAACATATAAAGCACATGTATCTAATATTATAGTACCATACAGAGTATTTTCACTGCCATAAAAATTATCTGTGCTCCATCTATTCAGCCTTTCCTCCCTCCCAAGCCCTGATTTTTATTTTATCATTATCTTATGTTAGTTTTGCTTTCTTTCTTCTGCTTTGCCTCCTCACAGAAGCTCTATTTGTAGAATAGATGAACATGGGCACTCAGAGTAATTTGTATTAGCCTTGTATTCAATGAGTAAATGAATGGATATATTTTCATTATCCTTTAGACGCACATAAGTACTAATTACTGAAAATACATTTTTGGCTCACAAAGAAGGCAGGATTTACAAGCTTTCCCTTAAAGTGGGCTGACTTCAGACTAATGACCTTGATATGAAAGTCTCTGTAACTCAAACCCACTGAGCCATCCAATACCTGGTCATTTTTAATAGGTACGAATTATATTATTTATGAGATATGGAGAGATTATTCAACTGACCTGGCTCCATCCTCTGAATGAGTTAGTTTGCTTTCTCTTTGAGAATTTATAATCAGTTCAAACTTTCTTCTTTCAAAATGTTAGATGGCACTGGTTTCAAAGGAGTTTGGGAGCCCATAGTTTTAGAGTTGGAAGTTAGTATATCTCCTGCTGGAGAAACAGTCTCTGTTAGCATCAGTGGTTTTTAAAAACTATTTTACTTTTATTGGAGTATAGTTGATTTACAATGTGTGTTAGTTTCAGATGCACGGCAAAGTGATTCACTTAGACATGTACTCGTTTTCTTAGAGTCTTTTCTCATAAAGGTTATCACAGACTATTGGGTAGAGTTCTCTGTGCTATACCCTAGATCCCTGTCGGTCATCTGTCTTATATACAGAGGTATACATGTGTTCATCCCAAGCTCCTGATTTATCCCTCCCCTCACCCTACAAATCCCCTTTGGTAGCCATATTTGTTTTTGGTATCTATGTCTCTTTCTGTTTTTGTAATTAAGTTTCAGTTCAGTTCAGTTGCTCAGTTGTGTCTGACTCTTTGCGACCCCATGAATCACAGCATGCCAGGCCTCCCTGTCCATCAACAACTCCCGGAGTTCACTCAAACTCACGTCCATGGAGTCGGTGATGCCATCCAGCCATCTCATCCTGTCGTTCCCTTCTCCTCCTACCCCCAATCCCTCCCAGCATCAGAGTCTTTTCCAATGAGTCAACTCTTTGCATGAGGTGGCCAAAGTACTGGAGTTTCAGCTTTAGCATCATTCCTTCCAAAGAAATCTCAGGGCTGATCTCCTTCAGAATAGACTGGTTGGATCTCCTTGCAGTCCAAGGGACTCTCAAAAGTCTTCTCCAACACCACAGTTCAAAAGCATCAATTCTTTGGCACTCAGCTTTCTTCATAGTCCAATTCTCTCACATCCATACATGACCACTGGAAAAACCATAGCCTTGACTAGACGGATCTTTGTTGGCAAAGTAATGTCTCTGCTTTTGAATATGCTATCTAGGTTGGTCATAACTTTCCTTCCAAGGAGTAAGCATCTTTTAATTTCATGGCTGCAGTCACCATCTGCAGTGATTTTGGAGCCCAAAAAATAGTCTCACTGTTTCCACTGTTTCCCCATCTATTTCCCATGAAGTGATGGGACCAGATGCCATGATCTTCATTTTCTGAATGTTGAGCTTTAAGCCCACTTTTTCACTCTCCACTTTCAGTTTCATCAAGAGGCTTTTGAGTTCCTCTTCACTTTCTGCCATAAGGATAGTGTCATCTGCATATCTGAGGTAATTGATATTTCTCCCGGCAATATTGATTCTAGCTTGTGCTTCTTCCAGCCCAGAATTTCTCATGATGTACTCTGCATAGAATTTAAATAAGCAGGTGACAATATACAGCCCTGACGCACTCCTTTTCCTCTTTGGAACCAGTCTGTTGTTCCACGTCCAGTTCTAACTGTTGCTTCCTGACCTGCATATAGGTTTCTCAAGAGACAGGTCAGGTGGTCTGGCATTCCCATCTCTTTCAGAATTTTCCACAGTTTATTGTGATCCACACAATCAAAGGCTTTGGCATAGTCAATAAAGCAGAAATAGATGTTTTTCTGGAACTCTCTTGCTTTTTTCCATGATCCAGCGGATGTTGGCAATTTGATCTCTGGTTCCTCTGCCTTTTCTAAAACCAGCTTGAATATCTGGAAGTTCACGATTCACGTTTTACTGAAGCCTGGCTTGGAGAATTTTGAGCATTACTTTACTAGAGTGTGTAATTAAGTTTACTTGTATCTTTTAAAAAATTCCATTCTACATATGAGTGCTATCAGATGATATTTATTCCTCTCTCTGACTTATTTCTGACTTAATCTCCATGTCCATCCATATTGCTGAAAATGGTATTATTTCATTCTTTTTTATTGCTGAGATATATGTCCATTGTATACATGTACCACATGTTTTTTATCCATTCATCTATCAATGAACATTTAGGTTGCTTCCATGCCTTAACTGTTGTCAATAGTGCTGCAAAGAACATTGGGGTACATGTATCTTTTGAATTATGGTTTTCTTCAGAAATATACCCAGGAGTGGGATTGCTAGATTATATGGTAGCTTTACTTGTAGTTTTTTAAGGAACCTCCTCCTCCATACTCTTTTCCAAAGTGGCTGCACCAATTTACTTTCCCACCAACAATGTAGGGAGTTCCCTTTCTTCCATACCCTCCCCAGGATTTATTGTTTACACTCATGATAATGGCCATTCTGACCAGTATGAGGTGATACCTCATTGTACTTCTGATTTGCATGTCTCCATCAGTGGGTTGATTGGTTTATCTGGGTCTTGTTCTAAACAACTTTTCCAAAGCAGTATTTTGAAGAGTTTGGTATAATATGCTCAGAGGGCTATGAAAGAGTGTTCTCTAAACAAGATCTTAGAATTCCAGGGGGAAAGTGCTTGACTAAGTATATTGGCAATTTCTCTGAACCGAAAACTTCAGAAAAAGAACTTGACTTAGCGATGGCTGTGTGTTTTAGAAGATGGTGAAATGGGAAGGATAAATGGGAATGAAAACCTAGGTTAAGAGAAAGGCAGGTGTCTTAGTCTGTTTGAGTCACTGAAAGAAAACGCCATAGACTGGGTGGCTTATAACCTGTCTGCTTGTTTCTCAGAGTTCTGAAGGCCGGGAAGCCCAAGCTCAAGACACCAGCAGACTTGGTGGCTGGTGAGGGCCTGCTTACTGGTACTTACCACCTCCTCACTGCGTCCTCACTTGGCAGAAGTGGTGAGGGAACTTGCTGGGCCATCTCTTATAAGGGCACTTATCCATACCCTCATCACCTCTCAAAGGCTCTGCCTCCCAGTACTGTCACGTTGGGGAATAGGTTTCAAATATGAATTTGGAGGGACACAAATGTTCAATCTCCAGCAGCAGAGTCAACATCAGGGAAGGGACTTGAGTGGATTTATCACTTACCTATTGCTCACTTGTATTCTGTCACTGTAGACCCTTTACAGACTTTAACCATCTTTCATCAGAACACTGTATGGTAGATTAGGACCCTGGCCCCAGTTTCCAGATGGAGAAATTGAGGCACAGAGAGGTTATCTAACCTTCCCAGTGTTACCCAACAGGGAAGTGACAGCTCTGGGTTTGAAGCCAGACAGATAGGCAACTCACAGCCCTTTACCCCTATTCTCAGGGACATACATTATAAAGCCAGGAGTCAGGTTGGAAGGAGGACTTGGTAATGTAATTAGAGGCTATTTCAGAGAAACAGTACTGGCCCAATCAGCAGGGTTCAGGGGAGATGAGGCAGTCAGGGAGGAAGCTGTCATTTCAGAGGGTGGGGAGGCAGCAAGCTGAACCCAGGGCAGGCATCTCAGAAGCACAGATTCAGGCATTCAGGCCAGACAGCATTCATGCAGAAGCAACTGGAAGTTCAAGCATCCTTCCCAACAGTCCAGGGTTTGCTGGGGGCCTGGAGGGCAGACTTGAGCAACCTACCCCAGAGAGACTGATTCTTAGTGCAAGTATCCTCACTGCCAGTGAAGGCTCTCGCTACTTCCCATTGATGTCGAATGGAATTACAGGACAGAGCAGCTCAGAACACAGAGAAGAGAAAACTGGGTCCTTGATGGGAAACAGCAGGGGACTGCGAGGTCTGGACAATTAATTTTGAAATCCAGGACAATGACAGAATTGTTACTTCATTGTGGCTTTCCCAATATTCAAATCTACTTGTCTGCCTCTCTGTCTCTCTTCTCTCCGTCTGTCTCTCTGTCTCTCTTGCTCTCTCTCTCTCTCACACACAGTTTATGAGAAGTCAGCAGAGATGGAATATGGGCCACCAGAGATGGAATATGGCTTTCTGGAGGTTTTTCCTCAGAATGAAAAGTCTCTGAATTTATGATGCTCCGCTTCTCAGGATCACCTCTCACCCTCCAGAGAAGATTATGTTCAACCTGTCAAGGGCATCTGTCATCTAATGCTCCAGCAAAGTATGGCTGTGTGGCAGCTGGCCAGCAGGGATTCCTCCTCCATCCCCCGAGGGGTTACTCCCTATCTCTTCTCTGCCCGACACAGAGTTTCCATACTTTCAGACTTTGGCTCTGCTAAGCCTGTCAGCTGCTGGGAATTCTTGCCTGACCAAGCACATCTTTTCCTTCCATTCTGATCTTCAGGATCCTCTCTGGCTTTGTCCAGAGCAGCGAGGTGTCGACGTGACTGTACAGTCTGCTGTTCTTTAGTGTTACTGGCATCTCTCAGCCGTGGCCTTGCCCAGCTCAGATGAGCTGCTATCAAAAGGCACCAAGCAAGCATTTCTTTCTCCTAGACTCCTTTAGTCATGGTACATGGCATTTAGACATACTCCCTGAATCATGGGCAGAGCTACCAGTGTGGATTCTGGTCTGTGACCGACCCACAATCAGATCTCCAACCAACAGCCAAGAAAGCCTTCATCCTTTGTCTGATTATCTCGTTTTGCTTGGGTTGTATCTTATTGCTATGTAGTGAATAGAGCTGAGCTGATTCCATTTCCAAATATACTGACTGGTAAGCAAAATTCCTGAGTTATATTACATGTCTCTGAAATACAGAATGAACCCTTGCAGTGTCTTTTTTTTCCATCTGTAAAATTGGATTGTTCCTGTTAAATAGGAATCCTTTATACATTTCACTTCAAGCTGTGTTGCCACATTTTTAGGGAAACTTTGGGGAAAATTAAAGAATATTTATTTCCTGGATACTTCATGTTATAGTGCAAATCTCTAATAGTGAGAATTCAAAGATATAGTCCCAAGAGTTCTCCCAGGCTCAGTTTGGCAGGGTTATGAAATAAACTAAGCATCCCTGGTAGCACAGCTGGTAAAGAATCCGCCTGCAATGCAGGAGACCCTGGTTCGATTCCTGAGTTGGGAAGATCCCCTGGAGGAGGGCATGGCAACCCACTCCAGTATTCTTGCCTGGAGAATCCCCATGGGCAGAGAAGCCTGGCAGACTGCAGACCATGGGGTCACAAAGACATAACTGAGGGACTAAGTGCACATGAAATAAGAAGCATGCTTGACAAAGCATTTATTTGGCTAATGCAAAAGTGCAGGCTGAGGTCCAGCAGAGTCTTCAGGCAGTTTGTTGCAAGTCCTTTGAACAAGGCAACTTTGCACCCCAGCCATGTGACCTTCTCAGAGTTCCACAACTTCTGCAGCAGGAAGGAAAGAGCCCGTGTTCAGAGGTAGGCCAACCACCTGGAAACACAGGGGGCTTTCTTACGCGGACAAAGTTTGTTCCCAAAGAGGAATTGTTAGGAGTGCCAAGCTCAGAAAATGAGACTAACTAGACACAGTTGTATTTTTGTTTGTGAGTTTTAGCTGCGGTGGGTCTTAGTTGCAACTCACAGGATCTGTCGTGGTGGTGTAAAGTGCTTGTCTCTAGTGTGGCACGTGCACTCCAGAGCTTGTGGGCTCGGTAGTTGGCGCGCATGGGCTTAACTGCCCCAGGCCATATGGGATTTCAGTTCCTCCACCAGGGATCAGATCCCCATCCCCTGTATTGGAAGGTGGGTTCTAACCCCTGGACCACCAGGAAGTCCCAGAGTTGTATTTTGCACACGCACAGACTTCTTCAACACATTTGGGCCCCATGTGTGGTGCATTTTCTTTTCTTTCATTGTAATCCCTTTTCAAAAACTAGAGTTTTTAAAACCTTTGAAACTTCAGTAGCATACACCTTCATAGCATACGTCTGAAGCTGTCTCAAAGAACCCCACGGAATCAAGTCACTATCATTAATCCAAACACATCAGATTCAGATGATTGCTTGCCTTCAGAACAAGCAAGTCTCAAAAGGAAGTTCTCAGCGCCAACAGTATGCACATTAACCTGGCTTCACACTAGACTCACAAACTCTGAGGGTGGCCCAAGTATCTGCACTGAACAAGGCCTCCATGAGATGCTTAGGGACTGCAACTTTGAGAATAAATTAAGCTTAGCTGTACTTTAGAATCACCTGGTGAGTGTTTTTTTATTGCCTGCTTTTAAAAAATATGCAGCGTTTCCACTCCCCGAGATGCTGAAGTAATTGGTCTGGAGCATAGTCTCCAGAGATTTTAAGAGCTCCTCAGGAGATTTTAAGGTTCAGAGTTGAGGCCAGTAGAAAGTTGTGCTGGTAAAAGTCTGAGAAACTCCTCAAACTGTAATGTACATGAAACTTACCTGAGGATTCCGCTAAATTGCAGACACAGTTTAGCAGGACTGAGATGGGTGCCCAGAACCTGCATTTCCAAGGAGCTCCCCAGTGATGTCCATTCAGCTGGTGACAGGACCACAGTCTGAATCCCAGACTTAAAGACATACTGACCATTGGCCATGTCCCCCAAAGAGGCTCTCGGCTAGCAGAGGCCCACTGTTTGCTGCTTTTATTAACTGAGAGTCAGCAGTGTTAGTTCCCAAACAGGTCAGAATGTTTACAACAAGTGTAAGTTTCATTTTAGTTAAATATTTTGAAAGCCAATAAAATATTACTCTGTAAAGAAAGTAAAAAGACAACCCCCCCATTCCTTGATCCCTTGTTACTCTGAAACATAACTTGAATTTTTGAAAATCTCAATAAAGGCAAATTTTCCTAGGTTAAAAAAGGGTCCAATTAAGTGTTAGAAAGTCACTCAATATCATTAGGATCTAGATAGATTTTGCACTCAGAAAAATTTGTCAGGTATTTTAAAATTTTTGCTCAAATAAAATCTGACAGGAAATATTGAGGCTGGACCTTGTGCAATACAAGTGGTTCAGCTCAGTTCAGTTTAGCTCAGTCGTGTCCAACCCTTTGCGACCCCATGGACCGCAGCACACCAGGCCTCTCTGTCCATCACCAACTCCCGAACTTTACTCAGAATCATGTCCATTGAGTTGGTGATGCCATCCAATCATGTCATCCTCTCTCATCCCCTTTTCCTCCCATCTTCAATCTTTCCCAGCATCAGGGTCTTTTCCAGTGAGTCAGTTCTTCACATCAGGTGGCATAAGTATTGGAGTTTCAGCTTCAGCATCAGTCCTTTCAATGAATATTCTGGACTTATTTCTTTTGGGATGGACTGGTTGGATCTCCTTGAAGTCCAAGGAACTCTCAAGAGTCTTCTCCAACACCACAGTTCAAAAGCATCAATTCTTTAGTGCTCAGCATTCTTTATAGTCCAACTCTCACATCCATACATGACCGCTGGAAAAATCATAGCTTTGACCAGATGGACCTTTATGGCAAGTAATGTCTCTGCTTTTTAATATGCTGCCTAGGTTGGTCATAGTTTTTCTTCCAAGGAGCAAGCCTCTTTTAATTTCATGGCTGCAGTCACCATCTGCAGTGATTTTGAAGCCCCCAAAATAAAGTCTCTCACTGTTTCCATTGTTTCCCCATCTATTTGCCATGAAGTGATGGGACCAGATGCCATGATCTTAGTTTTCTGAATGTTGAGTTTTAAGCCAACTTTTTCACTTTCCTCTTTCACTTTCATCAAGAGGCTCTTTAGTTTCTTTTCACTTTTGCCATAAGGGTGGTGTCATCTGAGTATCTGAGGTTATTGATATTTCTCTCAGCAATCTTGATTCCAGCTTGTGCTTCATCCAGCCCAGCATTTTGCATGATGTACTCTGCATATAAGTTAAATAAGCTGGGTGACAATATACAACCTTGATGTACTCCTTTCCCAATTTGGAACCAGTCTGTTGTTTCATGTCCAGTTCTAACTGTTTCTTCTTGATCTGCATACAGATTTCTCAAGAGGCAGGTCACATGGTCTGGTATTTCCATCTTTTGAAGAACTTTCCACTGTTTGTTATGATCCCACAATCAAAGGCTTTGGGGTAGTCAGTAAAGCAGAAGTAGATGTTTTTATGGAACTCTCTTGCTTTTTCAATTATCCAATGGATGGTGGTGATTTGATCTCTGGTTTCTCTCTGCCTTTTCTAAAACAAGCCTGAACATTTGGAAGTTCACGGTTCATGTACTGTTGAAGCCTGGCTTGGAGAATTTTGAGCATTATTTTGCTAGAGTGTGAGATGAGTACAATTGTGTGGTAGTTTGAGCATTCTTTGGCATTGCCTTTCTTTGGGATTGGAATGAAAACTGACCTTTTCCAGTCCTGTGGCCACTGCTGAGTTTTCCAAATTTGCTGGCATTTTGAGTGCAGCACTTTTATAGCATCATCATTTAGGATTTAAAGTTACTCAGCTGGAATCCCATCACTTCTACTATCTTTGTTCATAGTGATGCTTCCTAAGGCCCACTTGACTTCACATTTCAGAATGTCTGGCTCTAGCTGAGTGATCACACCATTGTGCTTATCTGGGTCATGAAGCTCTTTTTTTGTACAGTTCTTCTGTGTATTCTTGCCACCTCTTCTTAATATCTTCTGCTTCTATTAGGTCCATACCATTTCTGTCCTTTATTGTGCCCATCTTTGCATGAAATGTTCCCTTGGTGTCTCTAATTTTCTTGAAGAGACCTCTAGTCTTTCCCATTCTACTGTTTTCCTCTATTTCTTTGCACTGATCACAGAGGAAGGCTTTATCTCTTCTTGCTATTCTTTGAACTCAGTATTCAAATGGGCATATCTTTCCTTTTCTCCTTTGCTTTTTGCTTCTCTTCTTTCCACAGCTCTTTGTAAGGCCTCCTCAGACAACCATTTTTCCTTTTTGCATTTATTTTTCTTGGGAGTAGTCTTGATCACTGCCTCCTATGTAGTGTCATGAACCCCTGTCCATAGTTCTTCAGGCACTCTGTCTATCAGATCTAATCCCTTGAATCTATTTGTCACTTCCTCTCTATAATCATAAGGAATTTGATTTAGGTCTTACCTGAATGGTCTAGTGGTTTTCCCTACTTTCTTCAATTTAAGTCTGAACTTTGCAATAAGAAGATCACGATCTGAGCCACAGTCAGCTCCTGGTCTTGTTTTTGCTGACTGTATAGAACTTCTCTATCTTTGGCTGCAAAGAATATAATCAGTCTGATTTTGGTATTGATAATCTGGTAATGTCCATGTGGACAATCTTCTCTTATGTTGTTGGAAGGTGTTTGCTATGACCTGTATATACCATTTTAATGATTTTCTGCTTTAATGGACTTTATTGATTTGCTACTAATTCTGATCATGACAAGTGAAGAGGCTGGGCTGTAATTTCGTTTTATAAGAGCATTACTAATAACTACCTTGTGTGCACATTAGCTGCATACTAGGCAATATGAAAAGTATTTAGTATTTATTTTAGCGAATCCTTACAAGAGTCCCAGGAAATAGCATTAATACTCTCATTTTAGAGCCAAGGAATACTGTGTTGTTTCTTCTATTTGCACATTCTGCTGCCATTCTAACTTCCAGCACAAACTAAGAACATGGAGATTCCTTATAGCCTAGTAAATTCATTTAAGACAAAACTTAGAAATATTCAAAGTCCATGGAACAATAGTGCATAATCGTTATCTGATAATGGAACTAAATCTACTTATAGGTGATATACTATTGTGTTCTTAATTAACAAAGTGGTGCATGGTTACAAAAGATGGGAGCAAAGGGTGACAGTTCCTTATAATTTGGCCCTAACCTATCAAGTTTCATAACCACCTTCAACCCCAGTACATACACACACACACACACACACACACACACACACACACACAGAGACCCAGGTGCAGTGGTCTTCCCCACGTTCTTTCACATCATGACTTGTGTCTCAAATGCCCTTTCACCTCTTTTCTCACTTAGCAAACTTCGATTTGTCTTTAGAATGAAGTCATTCTTCTTCTAGGAACTCAAAGGGTTCCATCTCAGAAAGAAGAGTTTGGCAGGAAGAATTAATTCAACATGTTCTTGAGGAGTGCCTCCATGGCACCAGCCATGACCGTGGATAATGTGGCCCTGCTTCTACGGGACTTGCACGAATTTGTTTCCATGTCCCTCTTTCTGCTACCTTACCTGCACTGCCTGAGGTTTTCATACTTAGCTCAGTGATTCCGTTTTAACTACTGCCCTTTTGGACACTCAGATTCTGTTTAAATCCCCAAGATCAGCCCTGGCCACACCAGTCTGTCATTTTAGGAAATGATTACATCAATATATTGTTTGATCATAAAAGAAATCTTGCAGTCTCCAAATCTGTATCTCTTCTTAGTCCTAAGTTATTCTGTGATGATCAGCCCTCTCCTTTGTTGCCCCTAAAAGTATATCATGCTTTTCTCGTATTTTTATAGTTGTGCAGATGATACTCTCTCTTTAGTGTGAAATTTCAGAGCAAAAACTGGCCTATGTATCCTTGGTTTCATATTGCATTTTCCTATTTATTCCCCATTTTTCCTGCTGTAAAATGTTCGTCACATAAAGTCGACCAGTTTAACTACGTTAAAGTGTATTCTGTGGCGTGAAGTGCATTCACAGTGTCATACAGCCATCTCCGCCGAGCTTCTTCAGAATCTTTTCCTCATTGCAGATTAAGTTCCACATCCTTTAAACTATAATTCATTCTCTTCTTCCTCCAACCCCCAATAACTTCTCTTCTGCTTTCTGTTTCTATGAATTTACTTATTTTAGGGATTCTAGACAAAATCATACAGTAACTGGTCTTTTCTGCCTTCCTTATTTTGGGCTTACTTTGGTGGCCCAGTGGTAAAGAACCCACCTGCCAGTGCCAGAGAAGCAGAGGACATGGGTTCTATCCTTGGGTTGGGAAGATCCCTTGGAGGAAGAAATGGCAACCCCCTGCAGTATTCTTGCCTGGACAATCCAATGGGCAGAGGAGACTTGTAGGCTATAGTCCATGGGGTCCTAAAAGTGTGGGACATGAATTAGTGATTAAATGGCAACAACAACATCTTTAAAAGCTTTATATTGATCACTATTTTTCCAAATTCCCACTGCCTCCCACACTGCCCTTTCCCTTTTTCTTACCTCAGACTACCAACACAAAAGAAACAAAACATTGAAACTTTACATTTATTTTTAATATAATGTTATATTTTTCTGACCTAAAATTTCCCAGAAACTTAAAATTTCTAGTTGGGATGAGATGAAAGATTCTTTGAAGCAGAAGCTCTTCTGGGTGGCAATTGCCAGAGTGATTCAACAATGAAGAGTCAAAGGATGAATGAAAGCTTCTTCCCAACCAGGGGTTCAAATTTCCAGACGCCAGGGCAGTTGCCTAGGCCACATAAGTGAAGCCAAGGAGAGAGAGCCAGGCATTTGTAATGACAGGGTATTGAGCAGGAGGGTCTAATTCTACTTCCAGGAAAGGTGCCATGTACCTGGGGATCAGCTCTGGCCAGCACCTCCTTGTGGTATTCTTGTGAGTTCTGTGAAAGGCCACACACTTGCTCCTCTGATCTCATCTTCCTATTGTGCATTCTAACCACTGAAGAAAAAGAGATAAGATGGTAGATCAGGTAAGGATTTGAGGTCCCTGAAAGCAGAGGCTCCTTACCAGGGCCATTTCATTCCTCTTTGCCCCTAAGGATTTGGTAAAATAGCTGGAGACCTGGGGATATTTTTGGTTGCAATAACTGGGGTGGAGGATTGCTTATAGGATTGCTTATAGCATCTAGCTGGTGGAGGTCAAGGGTGCTATTAAATAATTTCTAATGCACAGAGCAGTACCCCATAACAAAGAATTATCCAGCCCCAAAAGTGAATGATGCCAAGGCTGAGAAGCCTTATCTGGAACAATCACCTCACTTCACAGGATGATCAGTTCAGTTCAGTTCAGTCAGTCAGTCATGTCCGACTCTTTGTGACCCCATTAATCACAGCACACCAGGCCTCCCTGTCCATCACCAATTCCCGGAGTTCACCCAAACTCATGTCCATCAAGTCAGTGATGCCATCCAGCCATCTCATCCTCTGTCGTCCCCTTCTCCTTCTGCCCCCAAACCCTCCTAGTATCACAGTCTTTTCCAATGAGTCAACTCTTCACATGAGGTGGCCAAAATATTGGAGTTTCAGCTTTAGCATCATTCCTTCCAAAGAACACCAGGACTGATCTCCTTTAGAAAAAGAGACTTAATACATGGCACCGTTGCCAGTTGATCTTGGGGATCAAGATTTTGCAGCTGTAACTCTAACTGGCAGTACTCTAACTGGCAGATCTTATTCCTAGTATCCCTGGTGTGGGTTTTGTAACCCACATGATTATTTCCAAAGTGCTTGCATGAACTTGAATAAAATGTGCTATTTTAAAAAAGAAAAGGAACTCTGCCCAAAACATTTCCTCTGCTGAATCTATAAACTATACAACCCCATAATTGCTTTCTTCTCTACTTCCACTGGAAGTGTTCTTAGGAATAATAAGTTGATATTTGCTAAGTGCTTTGAGCTCCTTTTGAAAGAGGTGATAAAAACTTCTCTAAATTATTTTTATCACCTCCATAAAATTTAAAAGCAAAGTATCATTCCTTCTCAAAAGCGGATCTTACCCTGATTTTCCTAAATTGTAACTTCTGATTAGCTATTGAAACTCCTTGATTACAGGCTGACATTGTGTTATCTTGGGAATCATCCCAGTTAAATCTGTGAAAAAAATTGATTGTAGCATGACAAGACCATGAACTATTGTAGTTTGGAACAAAGCTTCAAAATAGTGCAATAAATTTGCTGCTGAAGTTCTCCTGGTTTCAAATATGAGGTCAATGCGATGGCTTTATGTATTGATTAATCCTGTCAGTTTGATTTACTTACTTCCTAATAACCAAGAAGGATTTGTAAGGATTTCTCACTCTTCATGGAAAACCCTCACAGTGGGAGGAAACTTGAGGAGTCTTCACAGTTTCTGTGCTCATCCTCAGTGGGGACCGCAACCTGGTGAATTCCACGTACCAGCACCATCACTCGCCCATGAAAATTCTGCCACGTCTTCACGGACGATCACACTGAAGCCAATTTTTAAGTGGCCTTCATCATTAGAGTTGACTGTTCTCTCTGAATAGAGGAAGTGAGAAGTAACCAGAAGAACTGACTCGTTTGGAAGTCAGTAAAAATGGCCCTCAGATGACCTATGTCCTAATCCCTGGTCCAAGAGACGCTATGTAATGAATAGGGGTTCAATCGAAAGACTTGTGTGTGTTTGCTCAGGCAAGATGATCTTAGGGGTCTCTGAAGAAAGGTGGTCAATAAGGTCATCTTGCCTCTGTCAACCCTCAAGTGAACAGATCATTATGGAAGAGCAAGTGTCCCTCCTTCTGGCAGTCCCTTGGGGCCTCCTTAGCAAAGGTTGTCCGTCCACATGTTCCAGTGGCAACTCCAGATTGCCCACTTATCAGACCAGCAGGAGGGGCAATTGTGTGGGAAGACTAGCACCTAGGGGATTTTGGTGGGGGAAGTTGCATTTGTGCAGCAAGCATGAGGTTTTGTTTAGACTGTATGATTGTCAGGGAATGGCCTTGGAAGTCCAATGGTGGTTATGGAGTGGTTAAGCCCCCCAGTTTGCCTCTTAGTTCAGCAACTGTGGTTCATGTTTGAATGTGCAACTGAGACCTGCTAAGATATGAGTGGTTGCAGACAGCAGGCAGCAGGGCCAGGGTATTGAGATGTTAGAAGCTGTTCTCGTTCCAGGCTGTTACAAACAGCAGATGATTGATCCAGGACCTTATTGTAATTCTCTGGGTGCTGGAGCTCTGTCTCCTTTGCTGCCATTTCCCCTTCCTCCCAACACTTCATCTTGGACATTGCCCATGATTATGGATTTCTCTGGCCCTCCACTCTGTTTCCTTTACACTCACCTTGGAGATACCATCTCAGATCAGGTGATCCCCAATCTACATCTCTAGTCTTTTTCACTTATACAGCCTCAACCACTTACTAAATACATCCACCCTCATGCTCTCTTGACATCTTAATTAAATTCAATGTCTCGAAGCCTCCAAATCACCCCCACTACAATGAGATGTCTTTCTAAGCCCTCTGATCTGAAACTTGAGATATCTTGTATTTTCTCAATTTTTCTTGGCTCCCCCAGTCTAATTTTATTGACTCACTTTCTTGAATCTATCAGTATTATCCTTTTCCACTTCCATTTCCCGATTAAGCTTCATATCACTTAATATTATATAGGACTATAGCTTCTGGGCCTCAGGCTCGGTCCTCTTAGCCAATCTAACTGACAGTCATAAGGAAGTTCCTAAAATGCCACTTGGGGGGAATTTTTCAAGTAAATATTCAAGGGATAGTAAGTGTCTCTGTGTACTACCAGGTACCTTGTTATGATAAGCAGAGGACGCATTGTCTCCACTCTCATTGATTTTAGTGTAGGGAAGAGGCAGACAGCCTGAAGTTTAAAAGGTAAATTTATATTTGATAGTTTTAATGTCATGACCACTATGAAAAGCAAAACACACCAGAATAAGAAGGAATATCTGGACCCAAAGGTGATGAGATCTAAGGAGAGGAGGGAGTGGAGAAGAGCCCAGCTATGACCTGTAGTTCCATTTCTATTAATTTGAGTTGAAATTTGTCTAAAACAAAGTCATTATTTTTCAGATAGATTTTTCATTGCTCTCTTTATAGACCTGTATGCCAATCCAAATAGCCCATATGTCTTTATAGAATGAGATATTCTTTAAATTTACAGTGCTTTACAATTTTCAAAAGTTTCACACACGTGATTTCATATAATCTCACAATAACCTTTTATTCCCCTGCCCCTTATTGCTACCACCTCCTTCCTCTCCCCTTCTCTGTATCTGTGAATCTGCTTATATTTTGTTTTATTCACTAATTTGTTGTATTTTTTTAGATTCCATTTATAAGTGATATCATACAGTATTTATCTTTGTCTGATTTATTTGACTTAGCATAATGCCCTCCAATCCCATCTATGTTGCTGTAAATGGCCTAATTTCATTCTTTTTTTAATGATTCTTATTCCCTTGTGTGTGTGTGTATGTAGGTGTGTGTATGTGTGTGTATATATACGTATGTATGTATGTATATCACATCTTCTTTCTTTATTCATCTGTTGATGGCAACTTGGGTTGTTCTGTACCTTGGCAATTGTAAACAATGCCACTATGAATGGTGGAGTGCATATATCTTTTTCAACTGGTGCTTTTGTTTCCTTGTCTCATCTCCACCGGCGGGGGGCGGGGGGGGGGGATTGCTGAGTCATAGTGTAGTTCTAGTTTTGGTGCTTTGGGAAACCTCCATGCTGTTTTCTGCAGTGGCTGCACCGATTTGCATTCCCACCTACAGTGTAAGAGGGTTCCCTTTTCTCCACATCCTCACCAACACTTGTTAATTTGTGTTCTTTTTGATAAAAGCCATTCTGACAGGTATGAGGTGATATCTTATTGTGGTTTTGATTGGCATTTACCTGAGAGTTAGTGATCCTGAGATCTTTTCATAGGCCTGTTGCTAAATATCCAATATGTTGTTATTGAATTCTGCCTTGTGCAGTCCCATCTGTATCTTTGGCATGCATTTATCTTTGTGGATCCTTTGCTGGTTCCATCTCTTTCTAGTATGATCATGCCGATCTTTTAATGGAGAACCAAAACTTAACTATTTCATGAGGAATTCATTGGTCTTCTTAGCTGGAAATTGTCTATTCATTCTCTGGACTGCTGCTGAACCATCACAATCATCATTATCATCATTAGTATTACTATATTATTATTATTGAATCTCCTGCCTAACACCTTACACTCCAGTATGCAGCAGTTATTTCAGTGCATGCTTTGCATTCAAACAAACAAGCTCATACTTCTGTGTACCCTGAGATTGTCCAACACAGTGTCTCGATTTATGTAAGCATCTAAGGATCAGTTCAGAGAAGGCAATGGCAACCCATTCCAGTACTCTTGCCTGGAAAATCCCATGGACGGAGAAGCCTGGTAGGCTGCAGTCCATGGGGTCGCTAGGAGTCGGACACGACTGAAGTGACTTAGCAGCAGCAGCAGCAAGGATCAGTTGTTGAATTAATAAATAAGCTATCTTTAAAAAAGATACCAAACAGAATCACATCCAGTGATTGTTATAGCAAAGGAACACATTCTAGTCTTCTCTAGATTCTTAATACTTTGCACACTGTCTACCATATGAGGTGTTCAATAACTGTTTGTTGAACTAAAAGTCCAAAAATAGAAAGCATCAACAAGGGGACTGGCGCTCATATCTGCTAATCCTTGAGTTCCCTCAAGCCCTGGACTAAGAGTTTGCCAACCACAGAACATCTTGACTCAGATAATTTCATTTCTTTTTCTCCTGGTTTTTTTTTTTTTTTTTCCCATTATGCATCAATATATCATTGCAATGAAACAACCAGATGCCACAAATTTGTCCTGACTTCCTGTTCATGTTGGCGATAGTTTATCGCCTGCATATTATAAAATATTTAACTCTTTTCTGAAAATTGCACATATACACATATTATCATTTTTAATCCTTTAAAGTTGTGGCTCTTGCAGTGGCACAGCTAGCCCCTCTGGCTTCCATGGCTGTGTTCTTTCCTTTTCTTCAAAGCCAAGACAGATAAAATTATCCTGCACAGATGCTGTTCTGAATGTATGTTCATCAGCAAAGACAGTATACAGAAAGAAGATGAGAAGAGGCAGTGCCATAGCAGCCCATCGCAGGCACGAATGACCAAGAGTGAGGCTGTCTCCATAGGGCTGTAGCATGAGACCTTACGAAGGTAATATGGTGGTGAGTTACAGGAGGCCAGACCCCGTGTCCATGGAGGAAATCCCTAATGGCAAAAGCAGCAGCAGAAGGAAGAAAGGGATGGAGGGAGGGAGGGACACTTTTATTTGAATCTCACTTCTAGTGACTCAAGCATGAAAGACACTCCCCAGTTAAATTAGTCAAGATTGTAGTCCTCATTATTAAAAGAGAAAATTGAGCCATTAAGATAATTATTCTAAAACGCATATGTTGATGATAATAAGATATGTTTTATTGCTTCTCTCTTTCGGGTTATTGAAGTCCCTTAAGAACCATTATCTTATTAAGTCTTATTATATGGTTATAAGGTTAGGGTTGGGAAAATCAGCCTAGGAGATAAGGACAGAGATTTGTGTGAATTACTGTGGGCCACCCTGCAACAGAAATTAACTGCAGAATTTATACTAGATTTCCAAGCCGTACGTTCTTGAACTAAGGAAATTTCCTTTGTGTAAAGAGGAATCTTTATCTTGACTTACATGTGAGCTATTGGTTGACATGCTTGAATGAACCTAAAATGCCTCATTTAGAATTCTTACATCTCTGTTTATTTCTTTGTGTCTCAGAATTAAAAAAAAAAAAAAAGCTCTCAAACATCAGCAAAAACAGCTAAAATATTTTGCCTCAAATAAGACAGAATCTGGCAAGAAAAAGTTTAAGCCAGGTGGATTATTTCCCTTGAAAATCTTTAGTTTCTATAAAGAATAATATCATCCCCCAAGGAGAGTGTCTCCCTTAAATCTCGTAAGATAGTATGTTTGGATTTGCAAGTAGCTCCACTTTGGGTTTACCATGATCTCTTTATTTCTTTCCCTTTTGTGGGGAGAGATGCTTATAAATATACCAATGGTCCACTGGTATATTTTCTGCCTAAATTTCATTTCCCATTACATTCCTGAAGAAATAAACCACTGTGTTCTTCGTGGCTCCCCGTTTCTCCTTGCCTTAATGTAAAAGCTATCTGCCCCTCGAAGTGGTTGAATTAATCAATTGCACTCTGGTTCTACCTTTCCAGGGTTAAGGAGATGTTGATTTGACATCTAAAACTTGGAAAAGCCTTTGAGTTCAGATCAAAATCTTTTCCATATCAAGTGGACTTGTTGTGCCTGAGATTCCTTGCTACTTTTCCTTCTTGAGGCTATTAACATGGAGAGAGTATCTTTTGTAGATAAAAGTCTCCCCTGGCTACCACTGCCTTTCTGCTACCTGAAATCCTAATCTTTCATTTTCGATATCACAATCAGTTTCAAAGTAACAGCCTGACATATTGTAACCACTTGACATGCTTGAAAAAGATGAAATATATTTTTAGCTGCCTAATTTCGTACAGCATTTGGAGAAATAGGCTTGCTATGGAGACATTTTATTTCTGTTCTTAACTATAGAAGAGTAAGGAGAAGTAAGTCCTTTTTTGCCAGAGTTTATTTTTTAAATACCTATATAATTATAAAACTTCAAATTACAACTTGTTTATGAAAATTCACAATAGAATATACCCTCCAAATGCAAATGTTCTCTGGAAATGTAAAAAGAATGCAAAAAGGTGTGTCAATGAGACACGCAATGAGAGATAATGGATTTGAGGTTGTTGAATGAAGAAAATAAAACATGGTGTTTTCTGAGAATTGCAGCTTTTTTGAAGCCTCCTGTCCTCATCATAATTCAACTCTATTGTCCATGACCTACTATTTGATATTGTGGTCAATATGTGGATATTGAGACATCAAATGGGTCACACAGAATCACTTTGGGGATCTGGGCCTCTGGATCAGTAAGCTACTAATAAATCAGTCCTGAATATTCATTGGAAGGACTGATACTAAAGCTGAAACTCCAATACTTTGGCCACCTAATGTGAAGAACTGACTCATTGGAAAATGCCTTGATGCTGGGAAAGATTGAAGGCAGGAAGAGAAGGGGACAACAGAGGATGAGATGGTTGAATGGCATCATGTCCGACTTGATGGACATGAGTTTGAGTAAGCTCTGGAAGTTGGTGATGGACAAGGAAGGCTGGTGTGCTGCAGTCCATGCGGTTGCAAAGAGTTGGACACGACTGAGCGACTGAACTGAACTGAATAGTTCTTCAGCGAATGCGACAGTATAGCTCTTCTATCAGATCATCATATAAAGACAAGAGGTCCAAAGTGGAGGCAGAGTAACGTAGCTGAAGTCCAAGTGATCCAGGAGAGTAGCCTGAGAATGTGTCAGGTATAGCAAGGAAAATAGGACTACATAAAATAGAGCATGGGCTGTCAGGAGAGAGAGATCTGCATTCAAACTCTCACTTCATGACTTACGAACAACGTGAGGAACCTAATCTACTGCCTCTGAATCCAACGCCTCTGAATTTTCTAGAAAACCAAGTAACTTTTTAAATAAACAGATTTTTGAGCAAAAGGTCATAATCTCTAACAGAAAGTTCCGTAATGTGGTAACTATGGATTACCCAGTAAATATATCTTCCCTTGGATTATGAAGAGCCATTTAAGGTAGGGGAATCCTAACATATAGAAAATGACAATAGGTTATTTCAGTGGGACATAGATTCCAATTATGTTATTTTCTAGATTGGAAGGAGGAAAAGAAAAAATAATAGAAGGACCAAAACATTTTGCATGGTCTGCCAATAAAACTTACTTCATTATCATATCTCTGCATAAATTTCTCCAACATCCTGAGTTCAAATGCTAACCCTAGGCCCAGTCTTTCACTCAGGTTCAAGTTCTAGTGATGGACAGGATGAATCCTCCCTCTGAGCTAGACTTAGCCACCCACCATGCCCTGGATATACTATATCCTGTCTCTCCTCTGGAACTTTGCTTATCTATTTCTTCCCAGTCCCTGGGATTCCTTCCCGAGTTACCTCCAGTCCATGGTGATTTCTCTGTTATGGGAGATTTGGAAGGGTAATTCTCACTTTCTAACTCCTCTCTTACCCCTGAGTTTGGCACCTGGGACTGCCAAGTACACGTTGTAAGCTCTTGGAGGACAAAAGCCATCTCTTTTCGTCATCCCATCCCTCTCCATTACACCTAGTGATTCTCACTACATCCATGTGTTTACCAGAGCCCTCTACTGCAGTAGAAGACTTGCTATGCTTCTGTATATTACCCTCAGGTCACATCACTGTGGACCACGTTTCCCATTCTTAGCCATTATAAAGCCATGGTTTCCAACAGCCTTTCTCTGCACTCCTGCAGTTATTTTGCAAAGGTATATTATCTCGACAAGAGAGCTGATCCAGTGGTTCAGACTATTATTTAAACAGTCATTAATTGAACACTGAAGTGTTCTGCTCACCTATGATTGTATAGGGAACTATAAATATACGTGCAGTTGTGTAATTATCTCCACCAACACTACCTCTCAAAATGGCTAATTATCACAAACATATGAAATGCAAATGCTGTCTCTAGATGCCATTCAAAAGGACCCATGCAGGTACTGTAATTCTATTAGAATATCAACTGTGATTTCATTTGTTCACATTTACAGTATCTGACTTGCTACTTTCCCGGGAACTTGTCTTGGCTTACCCTCCAAGAAACCGGTATTGGACTTATAATTTTGATAACTAATTCCTGCTTTGAGAACTAGTTTCAAACAGCTGGGTTTCCTGATCAGGAATCCCTGTCTTCCCATGCCTGAATTCACACACCTATAATATTCACTGCTTCAAAGCCTTAAATCTGACCACTAGCTGTGTGACTTAGGAAAAATTACTTCTATTTTCTACTCTATAAAATGGAGCTAATACAATGCTTACATGGACATTGTGAGAATTAATTGAACATTATACATACTCAGTCTATGCTCTCTTCTTATTTTATGTTCTCAACCTACCTATTCTTTTAGCTATTGGCCTTAATATGCTAGACTAGAGGTCCTCAAGCCCCGGACACGGACCTGTACTGGTTCCTGTTAGGAATCGGGCCACACAGCAGGAGGTGAGTGATGGGCTGGTGAAAGAAGCTTCCTCTGCCGTTCCCCGCAGCTCCTCATGGCTGGCATTACCACCTAAACCATCACTCACATTATCCCCTGCCCTATGGAAAATGTGTCTTGCACAAAACCAGTCCCTGGTGCCAAAAGTTTGGGAACTGCTGTGCCAAACCTCAACTTCATTCTCCCTTGCTTCCCCTTCATGCATGTTCCCAGACCAAGAAACAGGCATAAACGAGGCCGGGGACCAAACACACCCCACATGTGACAGAGCGTGTCAAATAGTGCTTTTTAAAATAATCCTTGTTCTGCCACGTATTGGTGGTTTAGTCGCTAAGTCAGGTCTGATTCTTGCCACCTCATGGACTGTAGTCCGCCATGCTCCTCTGTCCATGGGATTTTCTAGGCAAGAGTACTGGAGTGTGTCGCTGTTTCTTTCTCCAGGGGATCTTCCTGACCCAGCGATGGAACCCGGGTCTCCCGCTCTGTAGTTGGTCTCCTGCATTGCAGGCAGATTCTTTACCAACTGAGTCACCAGGGAAACCCCTATTATGCCATAACCCAGCACAGTCACTTTGGGAAAGAAAGGGTACCATTGTGGCTAGAACATAGAAACCAAGGAGAGAGCAAGATGTAAACTGAGGCTGGAAAGCTAAGCAGGAACCAGATTGTTGGGAGGCTGGGGGGACGGGCATGGTGAGGAGCTATCTATTCCTCGAGGTTCTGTGGTTGATTTCTTTCTCTGCTGCCTCCCTTCCTTGGAGGGTTTATTCTCCCCCCATATGTCAGATGCCATCTCTGTGATTCACTGGGCTGTGCTGCGCTTTGTCACTCAGCCATGTCCAGCTCTTTGCAACCCCATGGACTGTAGCCCACCAGGCTCCTCTGTCCATGGAATTCTCCAGGCAAGAATGCTGGAGTGACTTGTCATGTCCTCCTCCAGGGGATCTTCCGAACCCAGGGATTGAACCTAGGTCTCCCGCATTGCAGTTGGATTCTTTACCATCTGAGCCTCCAGACAAGCCCCTGTGATAGACTAGTTGACCCAGATGGACCATAGGATTCCAGAAATGCACTTCTATATGCTTCGTGTTTGTACCAAGAATCAGACTCCTTACCATCATCTCCTTCTCCACGTGTTTCTGTTTTCCATCCTCGCAGATACTGAGCCCATACCCTGAATCTTCATATAGTTCAATGTTTCTTCATCTAAAATGCATTTATTTTTGAGTTTCTACAAATACTGTGCTGGAAATTCACAAAGGGAGAGAGAATACAGTTCTTGCCTCTTAGAGTTTACATTTTATTTGGGAAACAATCATGGAAATATCATGCTTCTTGGGTTTTCTCCAACAGTTTTCTTTTTACTGTTAATTCTTTCCTCCTTGACTGCTTCTGCCTCGTCTCACCATTTTTTAAGTTTGGAATATCGCAAGACATGGTCCACGGGCCTCTCTTCTGGCTCTCGAATTTATATTACTGTCTTGGGTTTCTGCTTTGAACTCCAGACTGGAAACTGGAGCCTTCCTCTTATCATCTCTACTTGAAAGTCTAATGGGTAGCTTGCGTGTCACCTTTGTGAGGGCTTGAAAAAAAATGCCCCCTAGTGATTTGAGTCTCCTCCTAAGTAGAGTTGAAACCCCCTTTCCTTGAAAGTGGACTGACCTAGGGTCTCACTTCTAATGAATTTACTGCAGGAGAGATGATGCTGTGAGCCTCCTGAGACGAGTTTGGAAAAGCTAATGAGCTTTATAAGCTTATGCCCACTATAGTGAAGTGAAGTCGCTCAGTCCTGTCCAACTCTTTGCGACCCCATGGGCTGTAGCCTACCAGGCTCCTCTGTCCATGGGATTTTCCAGGTAATAGTCCTGGAGTGGATTGCCATTTCCTTCTCCAGGGGATCTTCCCAACCCAGGGATCAAACCCAGGTCTCCCGCATTGTAGACAGACACTTTACTGTCTGAGCCACCGGGGAAGTCAACTGTATACCCTCTCCTTAATATACACATCTTGGGAGTCCTGGATCGATGCTTAAGAAATCTGGCTACCCTGAGCTGCAGTCCTACAGGGACCACCCAATGACAGAGATGCATGAGGCACCCCAACCCTTCTAGCCCCTAGTTGTTGGAGTCTTCCCAGCATCAACCCCTAGATGTGTTGAGAGAGCAAGCCTTTAGGATATTCCAGCCCTGCCTTCAAGCCATTGTAGCTGATGCCAAGTGGGGCAAAGATGGGCTGTTCTCCCAAGTTCTGCCCGAACCTCAGATACGTGAGCCATGTCAACACAGTTGTTGTCATAAGCCCTTGAAGTTTGAGGTGGCTTGTTGTGCAGCTGCCCTAGCTGGACTAATGTCTAAAATGCAAGGCCTTCTCACCTGTTTATTGTTCACTTTTTCTACCTCGATTAGTAGCAAATCTATCCTCCCACATACTCAGACCAAACTTTTGGCAAGGTCAATTTTTTTTTTTCTCTTTCTCTCATATCCTTCATCTAGTCAATCAGAATATTCTGTTGTCTTGACCTCCATCAGTTCAGTTCAGTTCAGTCGCTCAGTCGTGTCCGACTCTTTGTGACCCGATGAATCGCAGCACAGCAGGCCTCCCTGTCCACCACCAACTCCCAGAGTTCACCCAGACTCACGTCCATTGAGTCAGTGATGCCATCCAGCCATCTCATCCTCTGTTGTCCCCTTCTCCTCCTGCCCCCAATCCCTCCCAGCATCAGAGTCTTTTCCAATAAGTCAACTCTTCGCATGAGGTGGCCAAAGTACTGGAGTTTCACCTTTAGCATCATTCCTTCCAAAGAAATCCCAGGACTGATCTCCTTCAGAATGGACTGGTTGGATCTCTTTGCAGTCCAAGGGACTCTCAAGAGTCTTCTCCAACATCACAGTTCAAAAGCATCAATTCTTCGGCACTCAGCTTTCTTCACAGTCCAACTCTCACATCCATACATGACCACAGGAAAAACCATAGCCTTGACTAGACAGACCTTTGGTGGCAAAGTAATGTCTTTGCTTTTCAATATGCTATCTAGGTTGGTCATAACTTTCCTTCCAAGGAGTAAGCTTCTTTTAATTTCATGGCTACAGTCACCATCTGCAGTGATTTTGGAGCCCCAAAAAATAAAGTCTGACACTGTTTCCACTGTTTCCCCATCTATTTCCCATGAAGTGATGGGACCAGATGCCATGATCTTAGTTTTCTGAATGTTGAGCTTTAAGCCAACTTTTTCACTCTCCACTTTCACTTTCATCGAGAGGCTTTTTAGTTCCTCTTCACTTTCTGCCATAAGGGTGGTGTCACTTGCATATCTGAGGTTATTGATATTTCTCCCAGAAATCTTGATTCCAGCTTGTGTTTCTTCCAGTCCAGCGTTTCTCATGATGTACTCTGCATAGAAGTTAAATAAGCAGGGTGACAATATACAGCCTTGATGTACTCCTTTTCCTATTTGGAACCAGTTTGTTGTTCCATGTCCAGTTCTAACTATTGCTTCCTGACCTGCATACAGGTTTCTCAAGAGGCAGGTCAGGTGGTCTGGTATTCCCATCTCTTTCAGAATTTTCCACAGACCTCCATAGAGAGCCAGAATTTGACTATTTCCTACCACATCCACCATGATCAAGACATCATAATTTTTTTTTTTTTGACGTGGAATACGCCAATCATCTCTTTGGCAGCTTTACTGCATTCACAGCATCAGTTGTTTGCCCCTCCTTGTATCCATGCTCTTCTCATGTGACTTTGAAGCTGCTTTCACCTAGAGGTGGAGAAGAGGTCTCTGCTCTTTGATTGTGAGTTCAACCATGGGATTTGTCTTGATAAGAGTGAGGCAAGCAGAGAGCTCTTGTCCGTTTTTGTCTCTATTGCTGCTCTTTGATTGCTTTAATTACCAGCCTGGGTTGCCTCACTGGAGAATAAAAAAGCAGGTGGCCCAGAGTCAAGTCACTGCACTTACCCACATTGAGTCCATTCTGTATCAACAAAGCTTCCTGGCCAACCTGAAGCTGACCGCAGACAAGCATGAGCTGCCCAGCTAACCTGTGGCTCATGTTGACTTTCTATTTTAAGCCAGTGTGTTTGTGGTTTATGATGTGGTACTTTGTGTGTGTGTGTGGCAAAGCATAGCTTATGCAGAAATTGATGCCAGGAGTGAGTTGTTAAAGTCAGTGACATTTATTTTAGCTTTTATCTCTGGAAATGGGCAAAGGGCTGGAAAAATGTCAAGGAAAGAGCTACAGGAAACTGTGAAAATGGGAGGCATTCTATGTAATTATGAAAACGTTTGGAAAGAAATCTCCTGTGTTAACATGGAAGATAAAAAAATGTAACTAATGATCTTTCAGATGTGGACAAAGAGATCTCGAGGTCAAATAGAGAGGGTCACCTGACTTTTAGCAGCTGTATAAGATATATTACTTCAAGGAAGAGATGCACATTATACAAATTTTGAAATTTGGAAGAAGGATTTAAAGAGATTACATATACTTAGTGCCTAGACTAGTGCTTGGCACTCAGTAGGTGCTTAATAAATATTTGTGGAAAGAATTATTTACCATTACACCAAGTGTTATGAATAAGAAATATAGAGCTCCATGAGAAGCTATAATACAGAAACAATTATATCCTTAATCTACTTCCAGGGGCATTTGAATTAGCACTGAGTCTTACTTTATCACCATTAAAGTATAATGGGGCCCTTGAAGAGGAAAAGTTAAGATTTTACGTAACCTCCTATTTGTTCTGCCTGTGTAACTCAGCTTGCTCCTTGCCAAAGTATCACACAGGCCACACAGTCTTGGAAAGTGGAGACTCACAATACTAGGAGCTGGAGCTTATCTCACTCACCCTCGTCCTGCTCATTGCAACTGCCCAGCCCCTGCAAACCTGCCTAATCATGCCTGTCCGTGTAAAGGTCAGACATCCCCCTCCCTGCCTTGAGCACCGTTCCCGTGTGCACGAAACCCCTTAGTTTAAACCAGCCTATTAACAGCTAGTGTTGCCCACCGAAGTGTGTCTATAAAAACTCTGTAACCCCTTTGTTCAGGGCTCGGAACTTGGGGTGTTAACTCCTCTAGGCCCGCCAGTGTGATAAACCTGAGTTCTCCAACTCTCCAAGTGTGGTGCTTGGTTTCTCGATGACTGGTTTCTGCAATACCCTGACATGAACGTTGAGCAACTCTGCGGTTAAGGCACCCTTCCCAAAGTCAGTCACATGATGCTTCTTAGAAATCTGTACATATTTCCTGCTTATATAGTTTCTTTTCAGTCGTAATTCTCAACTGTATCACCATGTCTGATTTTGCAAATATAATTCCAGGCAGACATCAGAATCCAGAAATACTAAGATACCTCAAAATGATGCCTGACTAGCTCTTGGTATGTAAGAATGGTTTTCTTCCATCATCTGTGGTTCACAGAATTGATTTTCTACTGATTATCTACTGTCAATTTCTAATTGATTGTCTACTCTGACCCTTAGGTTTCATTGTAAGCAGTTCACCTAGATTTTGGCCTTTACCTCTTTGGCATCTTCAGTGCTTCTCATATTTTCCCTCCTCTGTTTGTTTCTCTTCTTCACCTTTCCAATTTACTAACAGAATTTGAATTCTGTTCTTGTCTCCAAAACGTCGCTTCCTTCCCAAGTACTTGGTGCCATCTTCACCTTTGATGAGCCTGTCCTCTTCTAGCAGGAAAAACATCATTCAGCAACACTGGGCCCAGGACTGACCCCTGCCAGCATCGGCTACTATGTCCCTCAGGCTAGTCCTCATTCAAGAGGAGGCTCTCTGCATTGTCCCTAGGGCCAAAACATAACTGCAAAATAAGTATTTTCCCCAGTCCTTCAGATACACATTTATTTAGGGTAGAACAATTTTAACAAGCATGGTCTCTAGGGATATAGTTTGAAAACTGCTTATTATGTGGATTTTGCATTATGGCAGAAAGCTTTTGCAAGTGAACCAAAAGCTCGTGGAATCCCACCTACTGAGCAGGCTTCCTGGTCTGTAAAAGAAATCCTCAGCTTCAAAGCATTGCTTCAATTTATAAACAATTGCAGCTCCAATTGCCTGGATCAACTCTGAAGCTTGTCTCACAGTATCAGATTTCTAGTCAAATACAGGCTGAGCTCATCACCCTCTCAACCAATTTAGCAAATGTTCCTATGAGTCCTGAAGAGTCAGAGGTCAGTAGAGAGACCCTGAATTTAAGGTGTGAGAGTACATCATCTGTCTAACTATAATACACAGACAAAACTAGAATACCACAAAGCACATGACTCCCTTCAACGTAGCCACAGTGGGAGATTTGGATGCCTATCCCAAGGGCTGAACGTATTTTGAACCTTCTCTCTCTCTGTCTCTAGTATTTTCTTTCTAAATTTTGAAGTAATACTTGTATATGGCAAAAAAAAAAAAAAAAAATTACAACATAATGAAAAGTAAAGCTCTCTTCCACCTCAGACCTTCAGTCCCCTCTCCAGAGACAAATAATGCTGAGTTTCCTGTATATTTTCCAGAAACTTCACATGCATTTGCAAGCACTTTATTGTGGAGAAGACCATCCACAATTCTGCACATGGCTGTTATCCCTTAAGATGTTTGACATCTTGCTATCACCGGTATATGGGGATGGACTTCATAATAATGACGCTGTCAAGAGGTTCATTGTCTACAGGTCACACACTTTATTTAACTATCAGGCAGGTGCATTGTTTTAGTCTTTCTCAACTAGAAAAAAATTGCTATCATGGAAATTCTTATACTTTCATATTTGCATATATACTAAACTCTATTTCTGAGAAATTTCTATCAGAAATTCTCATGGCTTAAAAATGATACCTGGGGCTTCCCTGGTGGTCCAGTGGTTAAGACTCCGTGCTTCCACTTTAGGGGTACAGGCTCGATCCCTGGTTGGGGATCACACAACAAAAAAAATTCTTTTAAGTGATACAAGCATTTAACAAGTTGATAAAGGCTGTTAAGAGGTTACCAAAATTAGTACTCTCCCCAAAATTCATGAGGCTAGCAGGGTCATCATACTTTCAGCAACACTGTGTATTATTAGACTTTTTTATATTTGTCAGTGTGACTGGTGAAAGATGATATTCCAGCTTCAAAAATGATTCATCAGTTTGCATGTCTATCCTTATTTATAATAATCTTATTTCTAATCAATAGCTTTCTTATTGGTAGAATGCGGATCATAGTCATGCCAAGCTCAAAATGTTTCTGTGAGGTTTTAATACATTAATACAGGTGAAGAACTTAGGGCAGTATCTGACACAAGGTAAGCATTTTGAAATTTACTGCTATTTATCATTGTTATTACTTTATTATTGTTGTTGTTACCTTGCTATATGCTTCTGCACAGTTTATGGTTCTATATACATGAATAATCTATTTGTGAATTATTTTATTTTCCTGTTGGGTTATTGGTATTTTTCACACTGATATTTAGTCATTCTTTATGATTAAGTAAATTAGTACTTTGCTATTTTGGTCTGATATTCTCCTGAGCTGGTCATATATATTCAACTATGTTTATAATATTTTCTTGTACAGATGTTTTTAAACTTTTAAATAGATAAACATAATCTTGATAGTTTTTGAGTTTCATGTCTCTGTAGTTTCTGAGTTTCAAAAAGCAATCCATTTCCATGACTATGACAGGATTTTCCCAAATTTTGACATTTTTGTTTCATTTCTCCATGGTGAATTTGGTTTTTAGAAATAAATAATACTCAGTTACAGGATATAAAGGAAAAGAAACCTCCACTAGCCATAGTAACATAAAGATAAAATACTTAAGAATAAACTCAACAACATACATGTAAAATTTGTTTGGGTGAAATTGCAGACACTCCTGAAAGGCACATAAGTAGACTTGGACACTCATTCTTGGACAGGACTTACTAAAGAGCAGAAAAATATGAATTGGCCTTAAGCACACATATAAATTTCGGCTAAGCTCACTAAAATACTACCTTTTTTTTTCTTTCTAGACAAGTATTTCTAAAGTTCATATGAAAAAAGTAAACTTGCCAAAATACCTAGAGAAAAATATCTCCAAAAAATGTGTCAGTAAGTGTTAGGACATACAGTAAGGTACCTATAGTGAAAATAGTGTGGTATTCGCCCATGATTAGAAAAATAAATCAATGGAAGAGAGTACAAGGTCCAGAAAGGAAAACAGCTACATAATGATGTTTGCTATATGATTGATGTAGCATTGGATATCACTGGGGAAAATATTGGCTTTTGAGTAAATGGTGCTAGGACAACTGAATGGCCACTTGGACAACACATAAAGCTGGGCGTGCACCTCACATCAGTTATCAAACTCCAAAGGGATCATAGACCACAGAGTAAAAAAATAAAATCTAAAATGACTAATAGAAAACTTTGGTAAGTTAATAAACTCAGGATATTTGAAGTATGATTCAAAATCAGGAGGCAGAACCAAAAAGAATGTTTATTAAATAAAATTTTAGGGTAAAAAAAATGCCACAAGCAAAGTCAAAAGAATATTTTTGCAACTTACACCAACTGATACATAAAGAAGTCTTAAAAAGTAAGACAAAAGTACTAAATCTGATAGAAGAGCAGATAAAGGAGATGAATAATTTACAAAAGAGAAACATACATATCTGTTAAACATATAAAACTATATTTTAGTAATAATGAAAGAAAAATTATGAACAGTCATTGAGATACCGTCAGATGGGTGAAAGTGAAAGCAAAAGTCTAAAAACTTGACAATAAACTTTTACTTCATAAAACTATGAAGAAAAGGCAATCAAATGTGTGAGCTGGAATTAAAAATCGTACAAGTGCTAAAAGGGAAACTTTGGTATTACTTCATAAAATTGTATGTGCATTTACTTTTTGATCCCTAAATATCACTTCTTGCAGTTGACCTGAGAGATAGATCTCCACAAAACAACACAACCACTACCACAGCCATAATAAAACATGCAGAAAGTTACATCTTACTAAATTTTTTGTTGTAGCAAAGGAGTGGTAATAAAATGCCCCCCAAAATGACAGGTTGAACACAAGACTGTAGATCAATATGGCTGAATATAATAGTCTGTAGAAAGAATGCGAGATAGTTCCATGAGCAGATTAAACTGAATGCTAAGTTATTTGACCAAGTGAAAACCAGTAAGATTATTATTGTTTTTCTATAAGAAATTTTGAAAAATGAGTACATATTTATAGGAAGGCCCAAGGAGAAACAAATGAATATATTTATTTTTGAAAATGTTTACTTTAGAATGTTACTGCTACTGCTAAGTCACTTCAGTCGTGTCCGACTCTGTGCGACCCCATAGACGGCAGCCCACCAGGCTCCCCCGTCCCTGGGATTCTCCAGGCAAGAACACTGGAGTGGGTTGCCATTTCCTTCTCCAATGCATGAAAGTGAAAAGTGAAAGTGAAGTTGCTCAGCCGTGTCCAACTCTTAGCCACCCCATGGACTGCAGCCTACTAGGCTCCTCCATCCATGGGATTTTCCAGGCAAGAGTACTGGAGTGGGTGCCATTGCCTTCTCCAACTTTAGAATGTAATGGTACTCTAATGGCCAAAAGAGGAGGAACTAAAGAGCCTCTTGATGAAGATGAAAGAGGAGTGAAAAGCTGGCTTAAAACTCAACATTGAAAAAACTAAGTTCATGGCATCCAGTCCCATCACTTCAATGCAAATAGGCAGGTAAAAAATGGAAGCAGTGACCGATTTTATTTTCATGGGCTCCAAAATCATTGTGGACAGTGACTGCAGCCATGAAATTAAAAGGTGCTTGCTCCTTGGAAGAAAAGCTATGACAAACCTAAACAGCATATTAAAAAGCAGAGACATTATTTTGCCAACAAAGGTCCATCCAATCAAAGCTATGGTTTTTCCAGTGGTCATGTATGGATGTGAGAGTTGGACCGTAAAGGAGGCTGAGTGTCAGAGAATTGATGCTTTCTAACTGTGGTTCTAGAGAATATTCTTGAGAGTCCTTTGGACAACAAGGAGATGAAGCCAGTCAATCCTAAAGGAAATAAACCATGAAAATTCACTGGAAGGACTGATGCTGAAGCTGAAGCTCCAATACTTTGGCCACATGATGGGAAGAATTGACTCATTGGAAAAGACCCTGATGCTGGGAAAGTTTGAGGGTAGGAAGAGAAGGGGATGACAGAGGATGAGATGGCTGGATGGCATCACTGACTCAATGGACATGAGTTTGAACAAACTCCAGGAATAGTCAAGGACAGGGCATGCTTCTGTCCATGGGGTCACAAAGAATCAAACAAGACTTAACAACTGAACAACAGCAACTTTAGAATGTATGTGAGAATAGTGTGGAAGGGTTGAGTTAACATGTTATGTAGCTTTGACTTCTGAACCATGGAAAACTTTATACATTTAAAAATAAAGTTAAATAAGAAAGAATAAAGGCAAAACCTAAAATTGAACCAAAGAATAACTAGTGAACCTAAAGTTTACATCAAACTGATCACACATCCACTAAAAGAAAAGAATGAGTTCAAATGATTTTGAACCTTATACCATGAGTGTGTATCATTCATAGGGAATATTCTAAAAACAAATAAAAAGAATTGCACAAAAATCAATAAATTCATTCAGTAGGTTTATTATTAACAATCACGCTTTCAGTTCAGTTCGGTCACTCAGTCGTGTCCGACTCTTTGCGACCCCATGAATTGCAGTACGCCGGGCCTCCCTGTCCATCACCAACTCCCGGAGTTTACCCAAATTCACGTTCATCGAGTCGGTGATGCCATCCAGCCATCTCATCCTCTGTCGTCCTCTTCTCCTCCTGCCCCCAATCCCTCCCAGCATCAGGGTCTTTTCCAATGAGTCAACACTTCGCATGAGGTGGCTAAAGTATTGGAGTTTCAGCTTTAGCATCAGTCCTTCCAGTGAACATCCAGGACTGATCTCCTTTAGAATGGACTGGTTAGATCTCCTTGCAGTCCAAGGGACTCTCAAGAGTCTTCTCCAACACCACAGTTCAAAAGCATCAATTCTTCGGCCCTCAGCTTTCTTTACAGTCCAACTTTCACATCCATACATGACCACTGGAAAAACCATAGCCTTGACTAGACAGACCTTTGTTGGCAAAGTAACGTCTCTGGTTTTGAATATGCTATCTAGGTTGGTCATAACTTTCCTTCCAAGGAGTAAGCGTCTTTTAATTTCAGGGCTGCAATCACCATCTGCAGTGATTTTGGAGCCCACAAAAATAAAGTCTGACACTGTTTCCACTGTTTCCCCATCTATTTGCCATGAAGTGATGGGACCAGATGCCATGATCTTCGTTTTCTGAATGTTGAGCTTTAAGCCAACTTTTTCACTCTCCACTTTCACTTTCATCGAGAGGCTTTTTAGTTCCTCTTCACTTTCTGCCATAAGGGTGGTGTCATCTGCATATCTGAGGTGATTGCTATTTTTCTCGGCGATCTTGATTCCAGCTTGTGTTTTTCCAGCCCAGCGTTTCTCATCATGTACTCTGCATAGAAGTTAAATAAGCAGGCTGACAATATACAGCTTTAGGAATGCTAGTAGTAATACTTCTACTAATATCTTGGTAGTAGGGTATGTTACTGAGGAGGAGTGCTAAGTTGGTTCAGTCGTGTCCGACTCTTTGCGACCCTATGGACAATAGCCCACCAGGCTCCACTGTCCACTCCAGGCAAGAATACTAGAGTGGGTTACCAAGGCCTCTGCCAGGGGATCTTCCTGACCCAGGGTCGAATCCGCATCTCTTATATCTCCTACATTGGCAGGCGGGTTCTTTACCGCTAGCACCACATGGTACTGTAGGGTGAAGCAAATATATCAAATACATTAATGTTATTACAAAGTAAGATTTTCAGGGTAAAAATGATGTGGTAATGAAATAAAAGTAGTGAAAAATTCCTTTAATGGTAAATTTAATTGGAAATATACACACAAACATATACATTTGGAATACATTTTCCCCACCCTGTGTACTAAAAAGATTTGGAATCAAAAGTGCCCAGGAGCAATGAACTAATGCCAACACCCAAATTTGATTCTAATACCATTTCCCATGAATAGAAAACAATGCTCCTTTAAAAGTTGACTGGTATTAGATTGTTCCAGTCAGCTATGGCTGTACAATAAACCGTTTCAGGATTTAGTAGCTTCCAAAACAATGGTAACACTAGTGCTCATGAATCTGCAGTTTGGGCAAGACTCAGCACAGTTGACTTAATACCACTCCACTCAGTGTTGGCTGGAGTTGGAATCTCTTGACTTCATGTCTGACAGACAATGCTAGGAAGAGCCAAAAAAAAAAGCCAAGGACTGGAAAACCAGGAGGCAAGAACATCTAGGGTTCTTTGATTGGTTTTTTTTCCCATCACCATGTGACCTCTGCACCTCGGTAGCATCAGGGAAACTAGACTTACGTGTTGCTCAAAACTCCCAAGGAATATGTTTCCAAAGAAAGCAAGCCAGCAATAAGCTGCATCTCCTTCCATGATGGGGGTCTCAGAAACGTAACAGCGGATGCATTCTGTTCGTTAGAACTGAGTCATCAAGGGCTAGCTCATGTTCAAGAGGAAAGGAGCTAGAATCTACGTTTTCCCCCATAATTTTCATGTATCAAAATTTATTCAATCATTATCAGACTCTTGCACACATTTAACTTTTCAACAAATATTTTTCAGTGCATAATATATACCTGGGACTATGCAAAGCTTACCTTTTTAAGTTGTAATGAACAGTTTTCTGGATATGCTTTTTTCTTTGTTTCTTTGGAGTATCTTCCTTGGAGTGGGATGACTGGGCTGAAATTTGTGAGTTTTTTCTGACCAGTGCTTTGCATTAACAATCCAAAATGATTGTACCCGTGTATCTTGTGACAGACAGTACCTGAGGACACTAAAGCACACTGGCATTAAGTATTATCCATTTTTACTGTTTTTCTAAAGATATCATTTTCCAAAAAACTCTATAATGATCAGGAGAAAGCAGAAGTTGTTCTAAAGTTGTCTATTTTCAGGTCATGCTTATATAACACCAGTGAGGTCTTAAACAGGGAGTATGTCAAAGAATTTGTGAATATTTTGTAAAACCTGTGCTCAGATCTATAGGAACATGCAGTGAAAATTTGAACCTCTGCTTATACTAAAAATCAAGGAAGTGCTCATAATATGAGTATGTCAGTAACACACAAGAGCTTGCTTAAGCGTGCTCTTATTGGCTGTATTTGGGACAACTTAAGCATTATTGTGAATAGTAAGTGTAATTCATTGTAACATTTAAAGAAATGAAACCTCTAAGTCCATAGTGATATTAAAAAATGGAGGAAGGCTGACAAAAGCTCTTTGAGATGGGTGCTGGCGAGCACACCTAGAAAGAAACAGTAGCATTTGAATATCATTATTTTGGAAACTCTGGGCTTCCCTGGAAGCTCAGCTGGTAAAGCATCTGCCTGCAATGCAGAAGACTCTGGTTCAATTCCTGGGTTGGGAAGATCCCCTGGAGAAGAGATAGGCTACCCACTCCAGTATTCATGGGCTTCCCTGATGGCTCAGATAGTAAAGAATCAGCCTGCAGCGCAGGAGACCTGGGTTTGATCCCTGGTTGGGAAGATCCCCTGGAGGAGGGCATGGCAACCCACTCCAGTATTCTTACCTGGAGAATCCCCATGGACAAAGGAGCCTCGTGGGCTATAGTCCATGGGGTTGCAAAGAGTCAACACAACTGAGCGACTAAGCACAGCACAGCATTTTGGAAACTTCAATGTAAGAACTGGTTCAGGCAAGGGACAAACTTATATACTAGAAACCATTAGGTAATAATTTGTTCAGAAACATTATGTTCATCTTATGCCAAGGAATGATTCCACAGATAACTAAATGATTGCAAAGAGTGGAATGTATTGGAACATGGAGCAATCTGATCGTTGCTATTTTAGCCAAGTGATCAAATTTGGCATCAGCAATGTGAGACGCATTGACCTGTTACGACATTTCAAGCCTTGTGTTGTTACTCAATAAAAGGTGGCAGACACCTCAGGTGACATAGTCTTACTTCCAATGATTAACTCAAATTCAATCAGGTCTCGAGTTCTAATGTTAAGTTTACAGAAAAGAAAGGCAATAGATAAACAAATTAAAATTAATCAAGAAGTACAAGTCAGAAAAAATCCCCAAATGTGAAACACCTGTAACATAACTGGTCTGGATTCTTCAAAAAGGTCAGTGTTATAATAATAATAAATAGACGGAAGGATTGTTGTTTAACCTATTAGGAATGATTAAACACTGTAAAAAAACATGAGGAATTCATTAACCTTTATACAATCTTGACTCAGTAATAGAAATCACAATATAGAGAGGGGGTGGGGAGAGAAAGAGGGAAGGGAGGGGAAAAACAGCCACGAAAGACAGTCTTGGGACAATTAGGGATCTTTGCATATAGACTGAATATTAAATGACAGATGCCTGAGATCCTGTTTGAAAAGCAATAGATTGGACAGAACTAGATTTATAGGGCCAATTAATGGTGTGATTTTCAAGCAGACTCAAGTCCATCGTCAAAGAAGAGTAATAAAATTTATGGGCAAAAGCTGCATCATTAAAGTAACTGCAGTAGCCACCAGGGTGACTGTTTCAGATATAAGTCTTTATAATTTTAAAATTCTCCACACAAGCAGACACACATACAATAGCTAGAGTAATTTAAAAAATAGTCATGATGTTTATTAGTTACCCTACCTACTCACGAGATTAATAAAAAGGGGATGGAAATTGATTACCATCAGCACTTAGGGAAGGGTATGAGGCCCCGGTGACCTAAGATCATCTGTCTCTCCATTTGCTGCACTTACTCCTTTACAGAAACCCTGTCCCTGTGTTGGGGACAATTAATTAATTAATTAATTGCGATTAATACAGAAAATAAATTCCAAAAGGCAAAAGATCAAGAGTTAAAACTTCAACCCAGGTGTTCATGTGACCATGCCGCGTCTCCACCCAATCGTGTGAGCTCAAGTGTAAAGCAAGATGAAACCCACCGATTGCTGCTTAATATTCTTGACTGCAGAAACCATACCTCCTTAAGAGGAAGTCAAATTTTGCCTTTGAAATTAATCTATCTTTTAATATACATTTATCAATAGTTTCCTCCTCCCTCACTGTGTTCCTGTCTCTTAAATTGCCATGTTCTATTGACTTTTTAAAATTAAAAATGCAGGATTCATGTCTGAATTTAAAATTAGCACCACAGAAAAAGATAGTGATAACCAATATTACAAGAAAAGATAGATTTTGTTTTCAGTGCAACAGGAAGATAGCCATATTATTCAGAGAGTGGAAAGATAAAAAGCTTCATTGGGCCATTAGTTAGGAGTAGATCTCTCTACCTGGATTTGTAGAACATACTTGCTCAAAAATCTCTGACAATGAACAGGAAGGAACACATTAGAAAATTAATTCAACAATAGTCCAACTTTCTGCCCTTACTAAATATTTTAATTTGGAGGGAAAAAAATGTCTAGTTTGGCATAGGAATATTTTGATCTTTGTCCAACATGGTTCATTTCCTCCCAGTACTATATTATACATATAGGCTACTTATAACTGCTCCAAGGGGCTTTTGAGGTTTTGAGAATATCTCTACCCCCAGATCTGCTGGCATTCAGGCAGAATTTAATCATGTGTGTGTTAAGTCTCTCAGTCGTGTCTGACTCTTTGTGGCCCTATGGACTATAGCCTACCAGGCTCTTCTGTCCATGGATTTCTCCAGGCAAGAACACTGGAGTGGGTTGCAATTTCCTCCTCCAGGGGATCTTCCCACAGGGAAAGTTTTATCATGATCACCATCTATTTTGCTGTTCTAGGAGATGTCCCAGCTGAGGTTAGCATTAGCTAACATGATTAGCTTTCCTGTATGTAGTGTGTCTGGCTCTAAAGTGTTTTCCTATACATCATCTTATGTAACCCTGATGCTAAACCTACCATCTTTCTGTTATCTTTATAAGATGCTTTATAGAAAAGAAGAGAGACGCTGTTGAAACAATAGTCTCTACTTTTCCACTTCAGCAAATGTAAAACTTCTATCATCTAAGGGAAATTTCTTCCTGCAAAGTACATGGAACAATGGCTGGCACATAATACACTCCATAAGTTACTGCTTTCTGTTTCTTTTTTATTTTTGGATCATTAATTTAATTTTTAAAATTTATTAATTTTTAATTGAAGGATAATTGCTTTACAGAATTTTGCTGTTTTCTGTCAAACCTCAACGTGAATCAGCCATAGGTGTACCTATGTCCCCTCCCTTTTGAACCTCCCTCCCATCTCCCTCCCCATCCCACCTCTCTAGGTTGATAAGACAGAGCCCCTGCTTTCAGTTTTTTTTTTTAATTGAAGCATAGTTGGCTTAAAGTATTATGTTATTTTTATTTATTTATTTATTTTTATTTATTGGTTTATTTGCAAATGAAAAAAGCCAGAAAAGTTTCACAAAGAATTTGAGGCATAGTTTTAACATGAAAAGGATACAAACAATAATACTAATTGTTATAATAGTTGCTCAGAGTGAGATCAATGAAACCAAAGAAAATAATCAGTGATATTCTCAAATGATGTTGCAACCATAAACAAGATCTGAATTCTAAGAAAAATGTAACATAATAATATAAGAAACAACTCTTAAAAACTATGAAAAATATATACAAAATTTAATATTTCAGTAAATGGGTGGAATATAAATTGAGCTAAATAAAGTCTTCAGAAAGTAGAACACCACGTGAACAAACAGAATACTGAAACATAAGAACAATGTCCCTTAACTTTTATTATTTACATTTGCTAGCCTACATATGCTCTTTTTTTTTTTTTTTGAAAGTTTTAGAGAGTTAAAGGTGTTTCTTAACTTTATTTATTTTTTTTCTAATTTTATTTTATTTTTAAACTTTACATAATTGTATTAGTTTTGCCAAATATCAAAATGAATCCGCCACAGGTATACATGTGTTCCCCATCCTGAACCCTCCTCCCTCCTCCCTCCCCATACCATCCCTCTGGGTCATCCCAGTGCACTAGCCCCAAGCATCCAGTATCGTGCATCGAACCTGGACTGGCAACTCGTTTCATACATGATATTATACATGTTTCAATGCCATTCTGGAGCCTATTATACAGAGTGAAGTAAGCCAGAAGGAAAAACATAAATACAGTATACTAACGCATATATATGGAATTTAGAAAGATGGTAACAATAACCCTGTGTACGAGACAGCAAAAGAGACACTGATGTATAGAACAGTCTTATGGACTCTGTGGGAGAGGGAGAGGGTGGGAAGATTTGGGAGAATGGCATTGAAACATTATGTTATTTTTAGATGTATATTAGTTATCAAATTTATAGTTATTTGATATTTCATTGATTATACACCATACCAAGTTATAGAATTTTGGCTATATTCCCTGCTGTACATTACATCCTTGTGACTTATTTAATTTTATGCATAGTAGTTGTACTTCTTAATCCCCTACACCTATTTGGCCCTCCCGAACCCTCTCCCAATTGGTAACCACTAGTTTTTCTGTATCTATATGTCTCTTTGTTTTGTCATATTTGTTCATTTATTTTATTGTTTAGATTTCACATGTACGTGGAACTGTACCAAAGTTGTCTTTATCTGTCAGACCTAGTTCAATGTGCATAATACCCTCCTGATGTATGCACGTTTTCACATATAGCAAAATTCCGTTCTTTTTTATGGCTAAGTGGTAGCCCATTATATATACACATATACCACATCTTCTTACTCATTTGTGTGTTGATGGACATTGAATTGCTTCCATTTCTTGGCTATGTAGATAGTGTTGCCATGAACATGGAGAAGCATGTTACTTGTTTTTGCTTATCTGGGAAACTCTTTATCATCCCTTCAATTCTGAATGGTTTCCTTGCTGGGTAGAGTACCCTAGGTTGTAGGGTTTTTCCTCCTTTCAGCAACTATAATATATTATGCCCCTCCCTTGTGGCCTGCAAAGTTTCTGCTGAAAAGTAAGCTGATAGCCTTAGGGAAGTTCACTTCAGTTCAGTTCAGTCACTCCTTCATGTCTGCCTCTTTGACCCCATGGACTGCAGCATGCTAGGCTTCCCTGTCCATCACCAATGCCCAGAGCTTGCTCAGACTCATGTCCATTGAGTCGGTGATGCCATCCAGCCATCTCATCCCCTGTTGTCCCTTTCCTCCTCCTGCTTTCAGTCTTTCCCAGCATCAGGGTCTTTTCCAATGAGTCAGTCCTTCACAACACGTGGTCAAAGTATTGGAGCTTCAGCTTCAGCATCAGTCATTCCAATGAATATTCAGGACTGATTTCCTTTAGGTTTGACTTGTTTGATCTCCTTGCAATCCAAGGGGCTCTCAAGAGTCTTCTCAAACACCACAGTTCAAAAGCATCAATTCCTTGGTGCTCAGCTTTCTTTATAGTTCAACTCTCACATTCATACATGACTACTGGTAAAATAATAGCTTCGATTAGACAGTACTTTGTCGGCAAAGTAATGTCTCTGCTTTTTAGTATGCTGCCTAGGTTGGTCATAGTTTTTCTTCCAAGGAGCAAGTGTCTTTTAATTTCATGGCTGAAGTCACTATCTGCAGTGATTTTGGAACCTAAGAAAATAAAGTCTGTCACTGTGTCCATTGTTTCCCCAACTATTTGCCAAGAAGCGATGGGACTGGATGCCATGATCTTAGTTTTTTGAATGTTGAGTTTTAAGCCAGCTGTTTCACTCTCCACTCTCACTTTCATCAAGAGGCTCTCTTTAGTTCTTCATTTTCTGCCATAAGGGTGGTGTCATCTGTGTATATGAGGTTATTGATATTTCTCCCGGCAATCTTGATTCCAGCTTGTGATTCATCCAGCCCAGCATTTCTCATGATGTACTCTGCATATATGTTAAATAAACAGGGTGACAATAAACAGCCTTGACGTACTCCTTTCCCAATTTGGAACCAGTCTGTTGTTCCATGTCCGGTTCTAACTGTTGCTTCTTGACCTGTGTACAGATTTCTCAGGAGGCAGGTAAGGTGGTCTGATATTCCTGTCTCTTTAAGAATTTTGCACAGTTTGTTGTGATCCACCCATTCAAAGGCTTTGGTGTAATCAATAAAGCAGAAGTAGATATTTTTCTGGAACTCTCTTGCTTTTTCTATTATCCAACAGATGTTGGCAGTTGATCTCTGGTTTCCCTGCCTTTTCTCAATCCAGGTTGAACATCTGGAAGTTCTCAGTTCACGTACTGTTGAAGCCTGGCTTGGAGAATTTTGAGCATTACTTTACTAGTGTGTGAGATGAGTGCACGTGTGTTTTAGTTTGAGCATTCTTTGGCATTGCCTTTCTTTGGGATTGGATTGAAAACTGCCCTTTTCCAGTCCTGTGGCCACTGCTGAGTTTTCCAAATTCACTGGCATATTGAGTGCAGCACTTTCACAGCATCATCTTTTAGGATTTGAAATAGCTCAACTGGAATTCCATCACCTCCACTAGCTTTGTTCGTAGTGATGCTTCCTAAGGCCCAGTTGACTTCACATTCCAGTATGTCTGACTCTAGGTGAGTGATCACACCATAGTGGTTATCTGTGTCACGGAGATCTTTTTTGTACAGTTCTTCTGTGTATTCTTGTCACCTTTTCTTAATATCTTATGCTTCTGTTATATCCATACCATTTATGTTTTATTGTGGCCATCATCTTGCATGAAATGTTCCCTTGGTATTTTCTTGAAGAGATCTCTAGTCTTTCCCATTTTATTGTTTTCCTCTTTTTATTTGCATTGATCGCTGAGGAAGGCTTTCTTATGTCTCCTTGCTATTCTTTGGAACTCTGCATTCAAATGGGTATTCCTTTTCTCCTTTGCCTTTCACTTCTTTTCTCAGCTATTTGTAAGGCCTCTTCAGACAACCATTTTGCCTTTTTGCATTTCTCATTTTTGTGGATGGTCTTCATCACCGCCTCCACCATATAATGTCATGAATCTCCGTCCTTAGTTCTTCAGGCACTCTATCAGATTTATTCCCTTGAATCTATTTGTCATTTCCTGTGTATTGATTTAGTTCATGACTGAATGGCCTAGTGGTTTTCCCTACTGTCTTCAATTTAAGTCTCAATTTTGCAATAAAGATTTCATGATCTGAGCCACAGTCAGCTCCTGGTCTTGTTCTTGCTGACTGTATAGAGCTTCTCCATCTTTGGCTGCAAAGCATACAATCAATCTGATTTTGGTATTGACCATTGGTTCATGTCCACGTGTAGAGTCATCTCTTGTGTTTTTGGAATAGGGTGCTTCCTATGACCAGTACATTCTCTTGGCAAAACTCTATTAGCCTTTGCCCTACTTCATTTTGTACTCCAAGGCTAAACTTGCCTGTTCCTCCAGGTATATCTTGACTTCCAACATTTGCATTCCAGTCCCCTATGATGAAAAGGACATCTTTTTTGTGTGTTAGTTCTAGAATGTCTTATAGGTCATCATAGAACCATTCAACTGCAGCTTCTTTGGCATTAGTTGTTAGGGCATAGGCTTGGATTACTGTGATATTGAATGGTATGCTTTGGAAATGAAGAGAGATCATTCTGTAAACGGCATTTCAGACTCTTTTGTTGATTATGAGGGCTATTCCATTTCTTTTAAGGGATTCTCGTCCACAGTAGTAGATATAATGGTCATCTGAATTAAATTCACCCATTCCAGTCCATTTTAAGTTCATCGATTCCTAAAATGTCAATTTTTACTCTTGCCATCTGTTTGACCACTTCCAATTTACCTTGATTCATGGACCTAACATCCCAGGTTCTTATGAAATATTGTTCTTTACAGCATCGGACTTCCATCACCAGTCACATCCACAACTGGACGCTGTTTTCACTTTGGCTCCGTCTCTTCATTCTTTCTGGAGTTATTTCTCCACTCTTCTCCAATAGCATATTGGGCACCTACCAACCTGGGAGCTCATCTTTCAGTGTCATATCATTTTGCCTTTCATACTGTTCATGGAGTTCTCAAGGCAAGAATACTGAAGTGGTTGCCATCCCCTTCTTCAGTGGACCACATTTTGTCAGAACTCTCCATCATGACTCGTCCGTTTTGGGTAGCCCTACGTGGCATGGCTCATAATTTTATTGAGTTAAACAAGGCTGTGGTCCATGTGATCATTTTGGTTAGTTTTCTGAGATTATGGTCTTCATTCTGTCTACCTTCTGATAGATAAGGATAAGGGGCTCATGGAAGCTGTAAGTGTTCTCCACTTATCCCAGGGGCCGGGAGCCCTGGTTAAGCTGTTCCCAGAGTGATCTGACCCAGCCAGCCTTACAAGGCACCTTTCTTTGCAACACAAAATCAAGATTTATACATCAACTGCTTATTGAGAGATGCTTATGTGATGGTAGAGAAATCTCAGGAAGTTCCTTTGTCCATACATACTGACCTATCCAGTCTTCTAAGAGTCTTACATTTTCAACACAGTTATAAAACTTCAAAGCAGGCTTCCAGTGAGGGACTTCCCATATGCTAATTTAACAAATCAGGAATCTAAGAATCTAAAAAATGGATTTGCTCAGGGTCACTTGGCAATATAAAAATAGGATCAAAATGGATCTTAGTTTCTTTTCTCCTGGTCCAAAGCAATTTCTTCTTTGTTTATTCGAAAGCAAACGATTATACTACCTAGGAAGGAGGTGTCAAATACACACACACATACACGCACACTAACAGCCAAAACAGAGGAAACAGAAACAAAAGCGTAAAGGAAAGGGCCTATATAAGGTCAGTTTTTTTGGTGGGGGTGCATAGAACAGGGGGAGATGTTCAGAAGACAGACCCTGCCCCATCCCTACCAACCTCCCTTAGCAACCTGGAAGTCTAGAATTTCCAGGGAGCAATATTCCAAAGGGCTCTGGATATCAAGAGCAGTGATGATAAAGAAGAGTCAAGCTGAGAGGGAGAGGGCTATCCAGAAAGACAGAGGGAGAGGGTGACAAATGGAACCTCTTCTCAAGGAAGAGAAGAAGCCAACTCCCAGCCCTGCCTCTAGCTACGAAGCTCCCCAGGGCCTCAAACTCAATTTCTCCCCCAGCTTCTTCCTAAAACTAAAGTAAACACACTGGAGCACTGTTTACCAGAAGCGGCCAACAATGCCCCAAGGAGCAGTATCCCTGAAGTTGTAATGCTGTCAGCAGAGAAAATGCTGATGCGATATTTGACACCCAGAGTTCAAGGGAGAGAGCAACTGGGCCGGAAAAAAAAAATGAGCAGGTGTAACGGTGTTTTATGTGGGTCCCCAGCAAGAAGAGCACATTCTGTCATCACCCTGAGATCAGTAATTAGAAGCACAGACTCCAGATCTCCCTAAAGTGGTAAAATAGCCCAAGGTGACCATGCACTCTTATCCTGGTCTCCAACTATTCAGACTGAGTTGACAAGCTTTTAAGGAAAGCCTACTGCTATTCCTAATAATAGCAGCCATATGTACTTTACTCTGTATCAGGCACTGTTCTTAAGCTTTGACTTTCATTTAACAAATTCTCACCACAAGCTCATGAGATAGGTGCTGTTTTAATTTTCATTACACAAATAAAAAATTGAAGCTCAGAGAATATATATAACTTGCTCAGAGTTTAGTGACTGGTCAGTAGTAGGACTGAGATTCCACTTCAAAAGTTTGCATTCTTAACCTGTACCTTCTAGGCAGGAGACCAAGCTGCAGGGCATTGGTGGGAACTACAAAGCATGTAATATAAACAAGAGGCAAAGCCCCAAACCTGGGCAAAGGGTAAGGGAGGAGTTCCTGTGCAGAGATGCCCACTTGGTCACCTGAATCAGGAAGAAGAATTAGGCTGGCAACAGGGGAACCTGGAGCAGAAGCAGCCAGTACCATGACCTGCGGGGCAAAACGTCTGGAGCATTTTCAGATAAATGAATCCATTTCCACATAACTGGAATGCAGAATTTGCAAGGAAAAAGGGAACATGTGAGGCTTAACAAGTAAACAGTGGCCAATCCTCAAGGGGCCTTAAGGTGCCTTCACAAGTGGGGTGTGGGTGGGGGCCTGGATAGGTGTTCCCTTTCTAATCCTCCATTTAGAACACGTGGATAATTTTAGATGATTTTACTTTCTTTCATATATAACATATGGAGATAGAATTGTTGACAAATTTGTTCAGCATTGGTAAGCAATTTATCAGCGTATTGGTATTCTAGGCTTTTGTCTCATTCTAGTGCAGCCTTTAGAAAAAGCTTGAAGGAGAAAAAAAATGTTTTCTTTGGCTACCCTCTGTTTCTCTTAATGATCATTTCTGCACTGCCAGGATTACTTCTCTTTCAGATCTTGTTTCAATCATAACAGCTCCGGAAGTAATTCTAATAGTTGCAATGGATTGGATCTCAAATATGTGGCCCAGAGAATCAATGCCAGCTTGACGTGGTTAAGAGCACAGAGTACGGGAACAAACCAGGTCTGTCTTCACACCTTGGCTTTATCACTTCCCAGCGGGATGCATGCATGCTAAGCCACTTCAGTCTTAGCTGACTCTTTGCCACGCTATGGGCTGTAGACCATCAGGCTCTGTCCATGGGGATTCTCCAGGCAAGAATAATAGAGTGGGTTGCCATGCCTTCTTCCAAGCAATCTTCCCTACCCAGAGGTCAAACCTGAGTCTCCTGCATCTCCTGCATTGCGTGTGGATTCTTTACTGCTGAGCCACCAGGGAAGCCCCACCAGCTGAATAAACTTAGGCAAATACCTTAGCTGCTCTGTGCCCTATTTTTATCATCTATAAAAGGAAGTGGTAATAACAGCTACTTCTTAGCCTTATGAAAGTGAAAGTGAAAGTTTCTCAGTTGTGTCCAACTCTTTGCGACTCCATAGGCTATATAGTCCATGGAATTCTCCAGGCCAGAATACTGGAGTGGGTAGACTTTCCCTTCTCCAGGGGATCTTCCAAGCCCAGGAATTGAACACAGGTCTCCTGCATTGTAGGTGGATTCTTTACCAGCTAAGCCACAAGGGAAGCCCAAGAATACTGGAGTGGGTAGCCTATCCCTTCTCCAGGGGATCTTCCTGACCCAGGAATCAAACTGGGGTCTCCTACATTGCAGGCAGATTCTTTACCAACTGAGCTATCAGGGAAGCCCTCTTAACCTTAAACACATGATTAAGTGGTTGGTTATATGTCATATCCTTGGGACAGAGTCTGGTGTTTGACAAGTAAGTATGTACTAAACATTAGCTGTTACTGATATTTGTCCTACAGAGATGGAGAGTGAAGTATGAGCAAAGAGCTATGGGAATATAGAGAAAGGAGCGATTTACTGGAGTAGAGAAATTTTCAGGAAAGAAACCACAGAAGATTTGGCATTTTCTCCATCTTTTTTTTTTTTTTTTTTTGGGAAAAGAAAGTGATAATTCATTGGTGTTTTTTCCCCTTCTGTATCAGAACAAGTAGCCTTTGTCTGTGGAAGAGCCATTTATTGCAGCCTTTGTGAAAGACAATTCTAACCTGTAGATCCCCAGGTCAAACTGTCTCCGGTGCAAAGATTCAGGGCATCATTTATTTGTATCATGTCTTATTAATAAAATTTTGATGTATTCTCCTGTTTTAAGAAAATCTCATTACTAAAAAAAATCTAATCTTGAACAATAAGTCACTAACCACTTTGTAGCAGAATTATTTACTTTATAAAATGGTCTGTAGCAAATGTATCTTATTTTTAAATAAGACACTCCTTGAATGTTAATTTCCAGCATTTTGATTTGCACTTTCCATTGAACTGAAGAGACGTTAACTGTGGAATCTGAATTGCTCAGCTGTGTAGCACCAAGCAACTAACACTATTTAAAGTTTTTACAACAGCTGTGAGTTGGAAGTATTATTATCCATGTCTTAGAGTTAAAGAAACCAAGACTCCGAGAAGTTTCCTTAGTTGACTTAGTTTACAAAACCAGGACATCAAGGAGCCTGAATTAAAAACTAGGTACCAGTGGCCGTGGTCTTCTCTACATGAAACAGCTTCTAAAAACATAGGTGTAAAACATTCTCCGGAAGGAAACATCGTTTACCTGTTATTATAATCTCTCCACTGAGAAATCAGAAGAGGCTTTCAGGTTCTAATTTTTTTATTTTTTTTTTTGTGGAGCTGCCTGGCTGCTTTCGGTCCTGTCTTTAACTTTGGTGGCAACACAATCATCAGCTTGGCCTCCCACTCCTACCTAACTCAGCTTTCCACCTCATTTAACAACAGGCCAGCTTGATAATGGATTTCTCTACTTCCCAAAACAAAAGATGGTGAGTGGAAATTTTACTCAATAACCCAATCCTTTTAACTTTAATTAAGCTTATTTCAAGCCCCTGTCTAAATTTGGAACTGACAACTTAATTGGTTGTCCAAGTAGAGGAGGAGAGAGACTGTTCTGTCTGGCTGGATCAGGACAAGAATCCTTTTAACAGTGGCAGCAAAGACAAAGCTCCAAAGTATAAACTTCTTCTGATGTAGTACAATTTTCCCATGATGCTCTCAGTTTGGAGGGATCACTTCTGGAGACATATTTCAGCCATTCACTGGTAAACCCCAATCGTTGTTTTCCCTTTGTGGTTGAACTTGCTGAACCTTCCGAATCCATTCAAAAAAATCAATATCTCAACTGCTACCCAAAAGGGGATAAATTCCTTAAATTTTGTCTAGTTATGTGTCTTCTTCCAGATCATTCTCTTCTCAATCAGTCCAACTAAGATGCAGTTACTTCCACACTGCCTAACAGATTACCTAGAGTTGGATCAGTTCAGTTGCTCAGTCATGTCCGACACTTTGTGACCCCATGGACTGCAGCACACCAGGCCTCCCTGTCCATCACCAACTCTCAGAGCTTGCTCAAACTCATGTCCATTGAGTCGGTGATGCCATCCAACCATCTCATCCTCTGTCGTCCCCTTCTCCTCCCACCTTCAATCTTCCCCAGCATCAGGGTCTTTTCCAATGAGTCAGTTCTTCGCATCAGGTGGCTGAAGTATTGGAGTTTCGGTTTCAGCATCAGTCCTTCCAATGAATATTCAGGACTGATTTCCTTTAGGATTGACTGGTTTGATCTCCTTGCAGTCCAAGGGACTCTCAAGAGTCTTCTCCAACACCACAGTTCAAAAGCATCAATTCTTCAGCACTCAGCTTTCTTTATATTCCAACTCTCACATCCATACATGGCTACTGGAAAAACCATAGCTTTGTCTAGATGAACCTTTGTCAGTAACATAATGTCTCTGCTTTTGAATATGCTTTCTAGGTTGGTCATAACTTTCCTTCCAAGGAGAAAACGTCTTTTAATTTCATGGCTGCAGTCAACATCTGCAGTGATTTTGGATCCTCAAAAAATAAAGTGTCTCAGTGTTTCCACTGTTTACCCATCTATTTCCCATGAAGTGATGGGACCAGATGCCATAATCTTAGTTTTATGAATATTGAGCTTTAAGCCAACTTTTTCACCCTCCTCTCACTTTCATCAAGAGGCTCTTTAGTTCCTCTTCACTTTCTGCCATAGGGTGGTGTCATCTACATATCTGAGGTGATTGCTATTTCTCCCGGCAATCTTGATTCCAGCTTGTGCTTCTTCCAGTCCAGCGTTTCTCATGATGTACACTGCATAGAAGTTAAATAAGCAGGGTGACAATATACAGCCTTGATGTACTCCTTTCCCTATTTGGAACCAGTCTGTCGTTTCATGTCCGGTTCTAACTTGCTTCCTGACCTGCATACAGATTTCCCAGGAGGCAGGTAAAGTGGTCTGGTATTCCCATCTCTTGAAGAATTTTCCACAGTTTATTGTGATCCACACAGTCAAAGGCTTTGGTGTAGTCAATGAAGCAGAAGTAGATGTTTTTCTGGAACTCTTTTGCTTTTTCAATGATACTGTCAAGCACTACTGAGCTATTAGATTTCATGTTTCCTTAAGGCAATAGACTACTGAAAAGCAGTGTGTGTGTGTTTATGTGTTTGCATGTGTATGTATATTTATTTGACTGCAGCTCAGTGGGTCAAGAGGTCTACTTAGACCTCAACAACGCAGGTCTCTAAGAAAGGATGAGGAAAACAAGGGAAAATAAGCCTCAGAATCAGTACAGAGCTCTCAGTCTTGGTAGTGTATAAAATGACTAAGAAATTGTTTGCATCTCCAAATTTGTATTCCTTTTTTTTAAAAAAAATAGGTTATTTATTTAGACATGTTTGGCTGTTCTGGGTCTTCATTGCTGCGTAGGCTTTTCTGTAGTTGTGGCGAGCAGGAGCTGCTCTGTAGCTGCGGTGCACAGGCTTCTCATTGTGGCGGTTTCTCTTGGCTCGGAACATGGGCTCCAGGGCACGCATGCTTTGGTGGCTGCAGCTCGCCGGGTCTAGAGCACAGGCTCAATAGTTGTGGTGCGTGAGCTTAGTTGCTCTGCAGCGTGTGGGATCTTCCCATGCTGGAGCTTGAACCTGTGTCCCCTGCATTGACAGGTGGATTCTTTACCACTGAGCCTTCAGGGAAGCCCCAATTAGTCTTCCTAATAAGCTTCTATGGAAAAAACACTGGCAAAAATAAACAAAAATGTCAAACAGAAGGAGCCTCTGAGATTACCTAACCCACCTACCTTCCTTTATTAATGATTTTACTGAAATTCAGATAGAGGAATTCCCCAAGGTCATAGAGGTAGTCAGGAAACCTGTAGTCTCTGATATTTACTCCATGGCTCTATCCCATAGGATTTATGTCACTTGTTCATTTTCTGTGGTCTAATGCGTCCTGATTTACTATGGTATTCTTCACTTCTTGTAAGTCACAGAAGTTAGAAATTACACTCAATCATAGAACCCATGAGAGGCATGAATACATCAACACAATAGAAAAATAAGGTTGTACAGAGTGAGAGGTGATATTCTGAAAATTAGAATGCTTCCTTTTCTTTTAAACTTTCCATGTTTCCTTAAGGCAATAGACTACTTAGATTGGGTGTTCAGGAGCTTTGAAAATATAATTCTATGAGCAAATTTTTGTTGCATGAATAACTTGGTACCTGGAGATGAGAAAGCTCAGTATGGTGGAGCCAAGATCAGCTCCCTCATCCAGGGACCTGAACGTTCCTGTGCTCCCTGGTAGCACCAGGATATTTCCCTTTTGCTTTCTGCTGCACTCTGGCTTGCCATCCATTTATCATGTCTCATGCATGATAAATCTGGAAATTTTAAGTGACTTCCAATTTCTAGGTTTTTGTCCTCATTTACACCCATGTTTCCTGCAGGGAAGGGCTAACAGTATCATAGATATTGGACATGCTGGATGTAGAACTGAGGTCCAGGAGTCTGTGTTGTTGGAGGGGCTCAACAGGTTGTGCTCAGTAGCTTGCTCTTGCATCTTTATTCAAGTAGCTGCATGTTTATGGATCTTTTGTGCCATCCCCAGTCAGTCAAAAAAGGATCCAATATCCCAATTCATAAATTCATGTTTAAAGCACTATTCACTTATTCCAGTCATCCTACAGTTTTTCACTGAGCATCTACTATGTTCAAAGAATTTTCTATTTGCCTACCATATTCATAATTTCTGTCATAACTCATATTCCTTGTATAACCTACACACTTTTTGGCCATATCACCTCCAAAATAACAATATTTTTCATTATAATCAGTTCACTCTTTGCTTGAATTTATATCAAAAGTAGATTTTGGAGTTTGTGTTACTTACCACAAAGGCAAATTAGCTGACTCTGTCTTCCATACTGAATCTGGCAGATGCTAGAGAAGTTATCACTCATGTGAGGAATGTGGAGTTTCTTACAGCAAGTGGTACAAAACTGTAAACATTCCTCAGGAGGCTTAAAGTCTCTGAGTTGCAGGACTCAGAAGGTAAAGCATCTGTCTACAGTGCGGGAGACCCGGGTTCAATCCCTGGGTCGGGAAGATCTCCTGGAGGAGGAAATGGCAACCCACTCCAGTATTCCTGCCTGAAGAATCCCATGGACGGAGGAACCTGGTAGGCTACAGTTGCAAAGAGTTGGACACGACTGAGCGACTTCACTCATTTATTTTTAAATGAAGGATAATTGCTTAACAGAATTTTGTTGTTTTCTGTCAAACATCAACATGAATCAGCCATAGTTACTTTTTACATGGAAGAAATGGCAACCTGGTGCCACAATGGAAGAGTGGAGTGAAGGCTCCCAGGTGTACCATTGTCTCTCTTTCAGGTTGCCTTGTGAAGCCCAGCTGGAAGTCACGGCCTGGTAGGGAATTGTCTTGGCTGCATCTGAGTACAATTCCAACTTAGTGATGCAAAATTTGGCTGGCAAAAACCATATCCTCAGAGCCCTAAAAAGAAAGGGGTTGGAATAAGTATCCATACACTGCCTCAACACCCTACCTTGGATCATGAGATCTACCCCATGCATAGCATAATCAAGAAGGCTGTAATGAGACCTAAGCATGACTGAGTCACATAAAGTTGACCTAGAACCTTGATGGGATAGGTATTTATCACCCATCCAACAGATATCGATGAAGTGACTGCTCTATGCCAGGCATTGTTCTAAGTGCTGAAGATATTATTAAACAATACAGAATTCCCACCCCTAGAAATTCGCATCTAAAGGAACTAGATAATGAATGTGTAGTTATTGCTGTTGTTCAGTTGCTCAGTCATGTCCACTGCTTTGTGACCCCATGAACTGCAGCACACCAGGCTTCCCTGCCCTTCACTGTCTCCTGGAGTTTGCTCAAACTCATTTTCAAAGAGTCAGCGATGCCATCCAACCACCTTATCCTCCGATGAGCCCTCTTCCTCCTTCCCTAAATCTTTCTCAGCATCAGGTTCTTCTCCAATGGGTCAGCTCTTTGCAACAGGTGGCCAAAGCATTGCAGCTTTAGCATCAGTTCTTCCAGTGTATATTCAGGGTTGATTATCTTTAGGATCTACTGGTTTGGATAATTGACCATGAGCCCTTTCCCCATGGGCCAGATAAGTACCACAGAAGGTGAATGTCTTTATATAAAAGAGAATCTGGGATGATGTGACAAATGATGTCATGGGAGAGAACAGAGTCCAGGAAAAGAGTCAAAATGGTTAAGCAGATCATGTTGATATTGCTGCTTAGTTGCTCAGTCATGTCCAACTCTTTTCTGATCCCATGGACTGTAGCCTGCCAGGCTCCTCTGTCTATGGGTTTTCCTGGGCAAGAATACCAGAATGAATTGTCATTTTCTTCTCTAGGAGATCTTCCCTGCCCAGGAATAGAATGTGTCTCCTGCATTAGCAGGAGGATTCTTTAACACTGGGCCACCAGGGAAGGCCTAAGCAGATTATATTAATAGATAATCTACCTAAAATTAGGTAGACAATCTAATTAATAGAAAATCTAATTAATAGACAATCTAACTAAAATGTAGTTCCCTTCCTTTCAAATCACAGCTAGAAGAATAAGGCCCAGATTAGACAACACCCTTCTCAGATACAAAGATTATAATTTGAGGGAGCTGACCTTGTAAAAGGAATGTCAATAAGGCCATAATAAAATTAAAAGATCACAAAATATTTAATGACAATGATATAAAGCAATAACAACAAGAAATACATAGTAGAGAAAGCAGAGCTAATGGAGCAGAAAAAGCAGGAACTTTGAGTAAGCATAAAACATATCCTGAGGGAAATAAGGAAAGGTTTATTGCAAACATGAAAAAAAGAGCAGATGTGTTTAAGGAAGAATCAGTTAGAAATATTGGATGTGAAACAGTGTAATTATTTAAATCAAAGGTTCTATAAAAATTTAAATAGCAGAATAGCTACAAAGAATTAATTAATGGGCTGGAAAATCATGTTGAGAAGATTATCCAGATTAAAGGGATGGCATAAATAGACAGAACATATTTGAAAAAAAATTAAAGAGATAGGTCAAATTACAGAGCAAACATTCCAGAAAGAAAGATTTGAAAAGGCAAAAAAATTTCACTTTTTTGAAAAAAAAAGTGAGTGTTTTCCAGAACTAAAGAAAGACACATGACTTTAGATTAAAAATGGTTTCAGAGTGTAACAGCCCACAATAAGCAGATAAATAAAACAGTACATCCAGACACAGCAGAATGAAATTTAATAAATGGCTTCCAGAGTGAAAAACCAATTACCTATAAAGCCGCAGGCAGAAGATAGGACCTCAAATTTCTCAAAATCAACAAAACAATGAGATCACATGTTGTTGGTGGAGCTGGAGAAGGAAAGGATTCTAGATTACCCAGGAAATAGATAGTTCAAATGATGGGGCAAAATAAAAATCTTCTCACCTTATCACTTACAGACAGCACCTAAAGTATTATTCTTAGCATATTCCCCAAGGAGATTATGTTAGTCCACAACGAAGCAATAATTATGAAAAGCAAGAACAAGTAAGGACATTCATAAATATTATTTGTTTTAGTAAACTAACTAAAAGGAAATATATCTACAACATCCAATCTGCAACTTAATGTCACATCAAAACTGCTGAGGTGAGTTGTTGTGGAGAAAAAAGGGAGTTAAAAGTCAGCCAAGTTTCCTAACATACAAGAGAAGCAGACATAAGTATTAAAGAAATTGAGGCATTCACCAGGAAAAGAGAACTATGTGCTTTAGTAAGAGAATTGTAAGCATCAGAAAATGCAATGAAATGCATAAGTTTAAACAAGCAATGGAGTATCAAAGGAGAAAAAGAAGGAAAAAAAGAAAGATAGATTAATCTTAGCAATAAAAATTGTTTTGAGACAAACCAAAAAGACAGTAGAAATACATCCATATTCCCTGATATAATAATAAATAAAATGTATTAAAGACATAAATCTAGAAACAGAAAAGTTTAAGAATCTAAAATATCCTTTTTTTTAACTTAAAATAAGACAAAAAGTTTACAAATAAAGATATGAGAAAAGAGATAGTATGCAATCATGAAATGTGAAAATTAAGCTGAGATAAAGTGGTAAAGAACCTGCATGCCAAAGCGGGAGACTTAAGAAACATGGGTTCAATCCCTGGGTAGGGAAGATCCCCTGGAGGAGAGCATGACAACCCACTCCAATATTCTTGTCAGGAGAATCCCATGGATAAAGGAACCTGGAGGGCTACAGTTCATTGGGTCACAGAACTCAGACACAACTGAAGTGACTTAGCTAGCTAATCTTAGCCAGCTAATTTCAAATAAAGTGGAATTAAAAAATACACACACACACATATATAATACATACATCTGAGTTAGGAAATAGCATAGAACACAACTTGGCACTACTCAATAGAAAAGCTAGTTGTAATTATCGTTAATGATTTTATTACAAGATAAATTATAGGCAAATATCCTATGCAAAACAATTCCAAATAACTTGTGTAAATATTTTGCCTTTAAGAAGGAGCATAACTCTCTACTTTTAAGTGTGAGAGCTCATAATGACTTCCTTCCAAAGAGTGCAGTATGGAGAAAGGAGAAAAGTATAAGTTAACAGCAGAGAAATCTGACAGATATTAACCACCTCAATCAAGTAATCAAGATTCCTATCAACAGATGAAAATGGCATGTTCCTTTTGATCTTCCTCTCCCAAGTCTATAACCTCAGTCTAATCATGAAAAAAACACCAGACAACTCCTATATGAGTAGCATTCTGTAAAATGCCTGGCTAGTACCTTTCAAAACTGGTTAAGGTAACCAGAAATAATGGAAGTCTGAGAAACTGTCACTGCCAAGAGAAGCCTGAGGGAACTTGATGGCTAACTGCCATATGGTATTCTAGATAGGATCCAGGAAAAATAGACATTGGGTAAAAGCGAAGGACACCTGAATAGTGCCTGAACTTTATTTAATCATAATGTATGAACATTGGTCCATTAATTGTAACAAATGAACCATGCCAATGTAAGATACAAATAATAGGGATATTGTTTTTTGGGTACATTGAGTCAAGGCTATCGTTTTTCCAGTGGTCATGTATGGATGTGAGGTTTGGACTGTGAAGAAAGCTGGGTGCCAAAGAATTGATGCTTTTGAACTTTGGTGTTCGAGAAGAAACTTGAGAGTCCCTTGGACTGCAAGGAGGTCCAACCAGTCCATCCTAAAGGACATCATTGGAAGGATGATGCTGAGGCTGAAACTCCGATACTTTGGCCACCTCATGCGAAGAGTTGACTCATTGGAAAAGACCCTGATGCTGGGACGAATTGGGGGCAGGAGGAGAAGGGGACGATAGAGGATGAGATGGCTGGATGGCATCACCAACTTGACGGACATGAGTTTGGGTAAATTCCAGGAGTTGGTGATGGACAGGGAGGCCTGGTGTGCTGCAATTCATGGGGTCACAAAGAGTCAGACACGACTGAGCGACTAAACTAAACTGAACTGAACTGGGTCATTCTATGTTATCTTCATAATTTTTCTGTAAATCTAATGTTCTTTTAAAATTGTTCAAAAATAGTATCTAAAAAATGCTAGCACAGGCTGTTTTAAAGGATCCTAGTAGGAAGTCACGGAGAAGGCAATGGCACCCCACTCCAGTGCTCTTGCCTGGAAAATCGCATTAACGGAGGAGCCTGGTAGGCTGCAGTCCATGGGGTCGCTAAGAGTTGGACACAACTGAGTGACTTCACTTTCACTTTTCACTTTCATGCATTGGAGAAGGAAATGGCAACCCACTCCAGTGTTCTTGCCTGGAGAATCCCAGGGACGGGAGAGCCTGGTGGGCTACCGTCTATGGGGTTTCACAGAGTCGGACATGACTGACGTGACATAGCAGCAGCAGTAGAAATCTCTTAAAGAAAACTGGAGTTACCAAAGGAACATCTCATGCAAAGATGGGCACAATACAGCACAGAAATAGTAAGGACCTAATAGAAGCATAAGAGACTAAGAAGAGGTGGCAAGAATACACAGAAGAACTATACTGGATAACTCAGATAGCCATGATGGCTGTAGGTCAGTCACCTAGAGCCAGATATCTGGGAGTGTGAAATCAAGTGGGCCATAGGAAGCATTATATGAACAAAGCTAGTAGAGGTGATGAAATTCCAGCTGAGCTATTTCAAATCCTAAAAGATGATGCTGTTAAAATGCTACACTCAATATGTCAACAAGTTTGGAAAACTCAGCAGTGGCCACAGGACGGGTAAAATCAGTTTTTATTCCAATCCCAAAGAAGGGTAATGCCAAAGAATGTTCAAACTACCATACAATTGTGTTCTTTTCACATGCTACCAAGGGTATGCTCAAAATCTTTCAAGCTAGGCTTCAGCAGTATGTGAACTGAGAACTTCCAGATGTACAAGATAGATTTAGAAAAGCCAGAGGAACCAGCGATCAAATTGCCAGAATCTGTTGGATCATAGAGAAAGCAAGGGAATTCCAGAAAAACATCTACTTCTGCTTCATTGACTATGTGAAAACATTTGACTTTGTGGATCACAACCAGCTGTGAAAAATTATTTAAGAGATGGGAATACCAGACCACCTTACTGACCTCCTGAGAAACCTGTATGAGGGTCAAGACACAACAGTTAGAACCACGCATGGAAAAATAGACTGATTCAAAACTCTGAAAGGAGTATGACCATGCTGCATATTGTTATACTGCTTATTTAACTTCTATGGAGAGTGTATAATGGGAAATGCCGGGCTGGATTAATCCAAGCTGAAAACAAGATTGCTGGGAGAAGTATCAACAACCTCAGATAAGTGGATAAAAACCACTCTAATACCTAAAAATTAAGAGGAACTAAAGAATCTCTTGATGAGGGTGAAAGAGGAGAGTGAAAAAACCTGGCTTGATACTCAACATTCAAAAAACTAAAATCATGGCATCCGATTCCATTACTTCATGGTAATAGGGGAAAAAGTAGAAGCAGTAACAGATTTTCTTTTATTGGGCTCAGAATCACTGCAGATGGTGACTGCAACCATGAAATGAGAAGACACTTGCTCCTTGGAAGGAAAGCTATGACAAACCTAGACAGTATATTAAAAAGCAGAGACATCACTTTGCTAACAAAGATCTGCACAGTCAAAGCTGTGGTTTTTCCAGTAGTCATGTATAAATGTGAGAGTTGAACCACAAAGAAGGCTGAATACTGAAGAACTGATGCTTTTGAACCGTGGTATTGGAGAAGATTCTTGAAATTTACTTGGACAGCAAGGAGATCCAACCAGTCAATCCTAAAGGAAATTAACCCTGAATATTCATTGGAAAGAAGTCTTCTCCAACACTACAGTTCAAAAGCATCAATTTTTCAGCTCTCAGCTTTCTTCACAATCCAACTCTCACATCCATACATGACCACAGGAAAAACCATAGCCTTGACTAGATGGACCTTTGTTGGCAAAGTAATGCCTCTGCTTTTGAATATGCTATCTAGGTTTGTCATAGCTTTCCTTCCAAGGAGTAAGCATCTTTTAATTTCATGGCTGCAATCACCATCTTCAGTGATTTTGGAGCCCCCAAAAATAAAGTCTGACACTGTTTCCACTGTTTCCCCATCTATTTGCCATGAAGTGATGGGACCAGATGCCATGATCTTCGTTTTCTGAATGTTGAGCTTTAAGCCAACTTTTTCACTCTCCTCTTTTACCTTCTTCAAGAGGCTTTGAGTTCCTCTTCACTTTCTGCCATAAGGGTGGTGTCATCTGCATATCTGAGGTGATTGATATTTCTCCCGGCAATCTTGATTCCAGCTTGTGCTTCTTCCAGTCCACCGCTTCTCATGATGTATTCTGCATATAAGTTAAATAAGCAGGGTGACGATATACAGCCTTGATGTACTCCTTTTCCTATTTGGAACCAGTCTGTTGTTCCATGTCCAGTTCTAACTGTTGCTCCCTGACCTGGATATAGGTTTCTCAAGAGGCAGGTCAGGTGGTCTGGTATTCCCATCTCTTGAAGAATTTTCCACAGTTTATTGTGATCCACACAGTCAAAGGCTTTGGCATAGTCAATAAAGCAGAAGTAGATGTTTTTCTGGAACTCTCTTGCTTTTTCAATGGCCCAGCGGATGTTGGCAATTTGATCTCTGGTTCCTCTGCCTTTTCTAAAACCAGCTTGAACATCTGGAATTTCACAGTTCGCGTATTACAAATGGTAAATTTGATAAGAGAATTGCATCAAGAATATAAAAAGAACTTATAAAACTCAATAATAAAAGGAAAACCCAATTGAAAATCAGGTCAAGAATCTAAATAGGCATTCATTTAAAAAATATATACAATAGCCAACAATTATATCATTAATCATTAGAGAAATACAGATGAAAACACTATTAAGGTCACACTTCACATCCACATAATGGCTAAAAGTGTTTTCTAGATGGGGAGAGATTTGAAACCTAGGTATTATTGTTGGGATTGTATGGTTCCACTGCTTTGGAAATTCCTCAGTTTGTCTCTTCATCAGAATGTCAAGCAGAATTATCATGTAGTCCAGCTGGTCCACTCTTAATATACATACCTATGAGAAATGAAAACTTATGTTCACACAAAAACTTGTATGTGAATATCCATAGTAACATAATCCATCAGAGCTGAAATACAGAAACAACAATGACCAATATCTACCAACTGATGAATGGATAAAAAGTGTGGCATATCCATACAATGGAATATTATTTGACAATAAAAAGAAATATTGATAATGCTATAGCATGAATGAATTTTGAAAATATTATCCTAAGTGAAAGAAGCCAGATATAGAAGACAACATATTGAATGGTTACATTTCCATGAAACATCCAGAATAGGAAAATTCATAGACACTTAAAGTAGATTCATGGTTGCCCGAGGTTGAAGGTAGGAGAGAAGGAGGAATGGCTTACAATGGGTACAGATTTTTTCAAGGGTAACACAAATGTTCTAAGTTCGTGGTGGTGATTGCACAACTCTGAGAATAAGTAAAAATCATAGATGTATGTACTTTAAATGAGTGAATTTTGTGGTTTGTTAATTCCATTAGGAAATTTGAATACCATAAATACCATGTTTATTTGAGTAAACAGAACACATTTCTTCTTTGGCACGCATAAACCATTCTTCAAAACCACTCATGTATCAGGCCACAGAGGATATTCAGTAAATTCAAAGACTCAGCACCACACATTACGGTCTCTGCCCACCACATAAAATTAGAAGTTAATAATGAAAGAACATGGTTAGCATTCCCATGTGAAAGGGAACTATAATAATCGTGCCTCTAAATATCTCATGGGTTAAAAAGGAAATAAACAGGGAAATTGTAAACTATTACAGCCAAATAAAATGAAAGCAGTGTATTTCAAAATGTGTGATGTGCTCCTAGAGAGTAACAAGAAGGAAATGTAGAGCTTTGACTGTAATTATCAGAAAACAAGCGAGGCTGGAGATACATGAGGTTTGATTCAGTAGGCTAGAAAAAGAGAAACAGAACACATTTCAGGGAATAAAAAGAAATGAAATAATAAAAATGAGGCCTGAAATCAGTGGAGTGCAGGAAACCAGGATTTTTTTAAAGTTTGTTCTTTGAAAAACAAAAGTAACAAATAACTATGTTGCTATATAGAAGAAACATATAGAAAAATTTTAAAAAATAAGAAAATCTATAAAATATAGCAGATTGTATAAAGGCACAAAATACAATGAACAATTGTAAGCTAACAGATTGGGTAACCTAGATTAAGCAATACAGGTTTAGAAAAGTACAGTGTCAAAATTTAAAAAAAAAAATGCAAGAATAGCCATCAAAAAATTGAAATGGTAGTAAAAACAAGTACACCCCTGGACACATACTTCCTCCCACTCTATCATACATTTTCTTGTTCAGTTCTTGGGCTACTGGTTCTTCTCCCACCTTTATCCTTAACTGATATTTTTAAATAGGGAATATGATCACAATCTACCTTGCTTATCACTATGAAGTGGCTTCCTACAGGTCTAAGTGAAGTTCCGTAATCTTCTGCTTATTCTTTGATGTAATCATTTAGAAGGGTTTCCCTGGTGGCCCAGTGATAAAGAATCTGCCTGCCAGTGCATGAGATGTGAGTTAGATCTGTGGGTCGGAAGATCTCCTGGAGAAGAAAATGGCAATCCACTCCAGTATTCTTGCCTGGGAAATCCCACTCACAGAGGAGCCTGGCAGGCTGCAGTCCATGGAGTCTCCAAAGAGTCAGACGAGACTTAGCAACTAAAAGACAATAGCAATCATTTAAAACTGTACTTCTGGAATAGGTTACCTCTTGATGTTTTTGTCCATGCTTTTCCCTCTATTTAAATGTCTCACTTAACTTTTCCATCATCTTCTGCTCTTAGCTTTTACAACTCAGCCCCAGTATTATTTTTCCTGGAAGAGAGAACTCACTTCCAGTCTGCCTGAACTTCACTCACTCTGCAATCTTGATTCAATCTACATGCAGGTAAGTAGCATTTGCTCTCATAAATGCAAATCCAGCATCCCTTGCCATAAAGAGAAGGCAAGTGAAAAACTAAATACTTTTTGACATTCTGTTTTAAGTGGGTACTGAAGCCTGCTCTTGACTCTCCACCTGTGTTCTGTTTCAGTTTATTAAAAACATTATTATTATATAGTATGTTCAACAAGGGATAAAACAAGCACCAAATCAAGATTTTTCTCATTAGTGTTACAGAAGAACTAAGAGAGATAATTGTAAATGATTAATTTCCTTAATTTCACAGACATCATTTTGTGTCTCATAAACAGGCAAACTGAGATTTGCCAAAGATATTCAGTTCAGTTCAGTCGCTCAGTCGTGTCTGACTCTGCGACCCCATGAATCGCAGCACGCCAGGCCTCCCTGTCCATCACCAACTCCCAGAGTTCACCCAGACTTCATCGAGTCTGTGATGCCATCCAGCCATCTCATCCTCTGTCGTCCCCTTCTCCTCTTGCCCCCAATCCCTCCCAGCATCAGAGTCTTTTCCAATGAGTCAACTCTTCGCATGAGGTGGCCAAAGTACTGGAGTTTCAGCTTTAGCATCATTACTTTCAAAGAAATCCCAGGGCTGATCTCCTTCAGAATGGACTGGTTGGATCTCCTTGCAGTCCAAGAGACTCTCAAGAGTCTTATCCAACACCAAAGTTCAAAGGCATCAATTCTTCGGCGCTCAGCCTTCTTCACAGTCCAACTCTCACATCCATACATGACCACAGGAAAAACCATAGCCTTGACTAGATGGGCCTTTGTTGGCAAAGTAATGTCTCTGCTTTTGAATATGCTATCTAGGTTGGTCATAACTTTCCTTCCAAGGAGTAAGCGTCTTTTAATTTCATGGCTGCAGTCACAATCTGCAGTGATTTTGGAGCCCCCCAAATAAAGTCTGACACTGTTTCCACTGTTTCCCCATCTATTTCCCATGAAGTGATGGGACCAGATGCCATGATCTTCGTTTTCTGAATGTTGAGCTTTAAGCCAACTTTTTCACTCTCCACTTTCACTTTCATCAAGAGGCTTTTGAGTTCCTCTTCACTTTCTGCCATAAGGGTGGTGTCATCTGCATATCTTAGGTTATTGATATTTCTCCCGGCAATCTTGATTCCAGCTTGTGCTTCTTCCAGTCCACCGCTTCTCATGATGTACTCTGCATATAAGTTAAATAAGCAGGGTGACAATATACAGCCTTGACGTACTCCTTCTCCTATTTGGAACCAGTCTGTTGTTCCATGTCCAGTTCTAACTGTTGCTTCCTGACCTGCATACAGATTTCTCAAGAGGCAGATCAGGTGGTCTGGTATTCCCATCTCTTGAAGAATTTTCCACAGTTTATTGTGATCCACACAGTCAAAGGCTTTGGCATAGTCAATAAAGCAGATGTTTTTCTGGAACGCTCTGGCTTTTTCCATGATCCAGTGGATATTGGCAATTTGATCTCTGGTTCCTCTGCCTTTTCTAAAACCAGCTTGAACATCAGGAAGTTCACGGTTCACATATTGCTGAAGCCTGGCTTGGAGAATTTTGAGCATTACTTTACTAGCGTGTGAGATGAGTGCAATTTTGCGGTAGTTTGAGCATTCTTTGGCATTGCCTTTCTTTGGGATTGGAATGAAAACTGCCCTTTTCCATTCCTGTGGCCACTGCTGAGTTTCCAAATTTGCTGGCATATTGAGTGCAGCACTTTCACAGCATGCACTCTATCTATCAGGTCTAGGCCCTTAAATCTATTTCTCACTTCCACTGTATAATCATAAGGGATTTGATTTAGGTCATACCTGTATGGTCTAGTGGTTTTCCCTACTTTCTTCAATTTAAGTCTGAATTTGGCAACAAGGAGTTCATGATCTGAGCCACAGTCAGCTCCTGGTCTTGTTTTTGCTGACTGTATAGAACTTCTCCATCTTTGGCTGCAAAGAATATAATCAATCTGATTTTGGTGTTGACCATCTGGTGATGTCCATGTAAAGAATCTTCTCTTGTGTTGTTGGAAGAGGGTGTTTGTTATGACCAGTGCATTTTCTTGGCAAAACTATTAATCTTTGCCCTGCTTCATTCCATATTCCAAGGCCAAATTTGCCTGTTACTCCAGGTGTTTCTTGACTTCCTACTTTTGCATTCCAGTCCCCTATAATGAAAAGGACATCTTTTTTGGGTGTTAGCTCTAAAAGGTCTTGTAGGTCTTCATAGAACCATACAACTTCAGTTTTTTCAGCGTTACTGGTTGGGGCATTGACTTGGATTTCTGTGATATTGAATGGTTTGCCTTGGAAATGAACAGAGATCATTCTGTCATTTTTGAGATTGCATCCAAGTACTGCATTTCGGACTCTTTTGTTGACCATGATGGCTACTCCATTTCTTCTAAGGGATTCCTGCCCACAGTAGTAGATATAATGGTCATCTGAGTTAAATTCACCCATTCCAGTCCATTTCAGTTCTCTGATTCCTAGAATGTCAACATTCACTCTTGCTATCTCTTGTTTGACCACTTCCAATTTACCTTGATTTATGCACCTGGCATTCCAGGTTCCTATGCTATATTGCTCTTTACAGCATTGTACCTTGCTTCTATCACCAGTCACATCCACAGCTGGGTATTCTTTTTGCATTGGCTCCATCCCTTCATTCTTTCTGGAGTTATTTCTCCACTGATCTCCAGTAGCATATGGGGCACCCACTGACCTGGGGAATTCCTCTTTCAGTATCCTATCATTTTGCCTTTTCATACTGTTCATGGGGTTCTCAAGGCAAGAATACTGAAGTGGTTTGCCATTCCCTTCTCCAGTGGACCACATTCTGTCAGATCTCTCCACCATGACCCACCCATCTTGGGTTTCCCCACGGACATGGCTTAGTTTCATTGAGTTAGACAAGGCTGTGGTCCTAGTGTGATAATAGGTTGGTGCAAAAGTAATTACGGCTTCAGCCCTGAATTTAAATCATTATAACTAGGCTCATACACATTTTTATTAATCAAAATAGGAACAACCGTTACATTAATGTAAATCATTACAATGTAAAAGTCATTACAATCAACATATTTTTTTCCAAAGAGAAATAAGTTTATTTATTCATGTAGCATAAAGATCCATGTTTTTGGATTCGACCAACTCTTGGAAAGCGTTTTCTGCAACCTGTTGGTTGTGGAATCATTTTCCCTGAAGAAAATGGTCAGGGTACTTGAAAATGTGGTAGTCAGTTGGTGAGAGGTCAGGTGAATAAGGTGGGTGAGGCAAAACTTTATACCCCAATTTGTTCAACTTTTGAAATGTTGGTTGTGCGATGTACAGTTGGGTGTTGTCACATAGAAGAGTTGAGTCCTTTCTGTTGACCAATGTCAGCTGCAGGCATTGCAGTTTTTGGTGCATCTCATCCAGTTGCTGAGCATATTTCTCAAATGTAATGGTTTCACCAGGATTCAGAAAGCTGTAGTGGATCAGACCGGCAGCAGGCCACCAAACAGTGACCATGACTCTGTGGTACAAGTTTGGTTTGGGAAATGCTTTGGAGCTTCTTCTTGGTCCAATCACTAACCTGGTTGTCATATAAAACCCGCTTTTCATCACACATCACAATCCAATATAGAAATGATTCATTGTTGTGAAGAATAAGAGAAAGTGACACTTCAAGATGACAATTTTTTGATTTGTGGTCAGCTCATGGGCACACCGGAGAAGGCAATGGCACCCCACTCCAGTACTCTTGCCTGGAAAATCCCATGGATGGAGGAGTCTGGTGGGCTGCGGTCCATGGGATCGCTAACAGTTGGACATGACTGAGCGACTTCACTTTCACTTTTCACTTTCATGCATTGGAGAAGGAAATGGCAACCCACTCCAGTGTTCTTGCCTGGAGAATCCCAGGGATGGGGGAGCCTGGTGGGCTGCCATCTATGGGCTCGCACAGAGTCGGACACGACTGAAACAACTTAGCAGCAGCAGCAGCAGCAGCAGCATGGGCACACACTTAGGATTTTTTTCACCTTTCTGATTTGCTTCACATGCCAAAAGACTGTAGAACGGTCAACCTTGAGTTCTTCGACAACGTCTCATGTAATTGTAAGAGGAACGGCTTCAGTGATCCTCTCATTTGGTCATTGTCAACTTCCAATGGGTGGCCACTGCACTCCTCATCTTCAAGGCTCTCGTCTCCTTTGTAAAACTTCTTGAACCACTGCTGCCCTGTACGTGTTCATTAGCAGTTCCTGAGCAAAAGGCATGGTTGATGTTGTGAATTGTCTCTGTTGCTGTATGACTCATTTTGAACTCAAATAAGAAAATTGCTTGAATTTGCTTTTTGCCTAACATCATTTCCATAGTCTAAAATACATGTAAAATAAACAGCAAGTAATAATTCATTGACAAAAAGCATAAAGCAAGAAATGTGCATTAAAATGATGTATAACACAATCACATTTATTTAAGAATGTATTCCAATATCAAATGGCAATTTCGACAGTGCAAAACCACAGTTACTTTTGCACCAACCTAATAGGATTTCTGCCCCCAGGGAGTTCCTGTAAGGTGCCAGCCTCACTCTGATATTTGTTCACATGTGAGGCTCTTAAAGACAAGCACACGTGTTCACGCACACAAAAGAGATGACACAGCAATATGGACTACCCAAGAAATCATGGGCTAATCTTAATCAGGAGGGAGCTGGTTGAGGGCAGGTGGTGGCCTTTAACGCGTACCTTGGAAATAGGCATTTGGCTACCTTCTCCTGCATTTGATGGTGGCTGTTGATTCTTGATTGTGGACAGCGAAGCACCACTAAAGGTACCATGTGAGAGTGAACTTGCTTAGGTTCCTAAGTTTCTTTCAATGGTAAAAATTAATTTTAAAGAAATAGTTGAAATGCATTTGATTTTCTGATCAAAAGCACCTGCAAATATTATCATCTTTCAAATGTGATTACTTCCATTTAAATTAAGGTGATTTCTAGTTACCATATAGAATTTTGATTTTACAGAAGCTCCAAAAATTTTTTTTGGCAAAATATTTCCTTGCAGTTAAGTATCTCTTCAATTTGAAAAGAAGTTTAATTAAACCTCTATTTCTAAGCCACTAAGAAACTAAAATAAGTAGTCAAACATTAAATCAGAGTACCTGTCTTGCCAAATGATAAAATCTCAGAGTTAAAAGAACCATAAAAGTCATCAACATGGTGTGGTAGAAGGAGAAGATGAATCATAATTGTGGAATTATGTCCATGTGTCCTGCCCTTCATAAGCAGAATCAGTATATGGCAGCCCAGAAAGAATTTTTAATATCCAAGGTCAACCACATATAAGTGGTGAAGCACAGAAGCCAAGATGCACATCTGCCTGTCTCTAGCGTGTTTTTGAAGTGTCACACTGCTAATTTCATCCAGGATGGTAACTTCTAAGCTGGAGCTGTAGATCTTACTCTCCTTAACAATCTGCATGGGACATAAAATAGAATCACCCTTTCTAAGCTTTTTGAACTCTGACAACGTATTCAGTATTGAACTACCACTATTAATCAGGATATAGACTTAAGAATCAACTTTCCAGTAATTAGAAGTGTCCAAATGCACCAATCAGAAGATAGAAATGGGCAGAATCAGTTAAAAAATGGCCCAACTATTAACACTTATTAAAAAAAAACTCATTTAAAATTCAACAACACATATGGTTTGAAAAATAAAAGAATGGGAAAAGGTGTACTGTGCAAATATTAATTTAAAACTCAGGAATGGTGAAAGATCTGAAAAAGTAGGGAAAACAAGGGAAACATGGCCAACTTGGAGCGAAAACAGTTATTAGAGAAGAGGATTATTACATAATGATAGAAGGACAAGCCAACAGAATAATGTAAGCAACCTAAATGTGTACACGTCAAAAAACAGAGCTTCAAATAGAATAAACAAAAAGCAGGAACATAACCTTTCTGATTAGATCTATAGCTACTTCACTTGCTAACCAGGTATCCTTTTTGCCTTTCATTAGTTTTTAAACTTATCAAGAAATTGCAAAAGTACTTTTTTTACATTTATATTCTCTCTTTACCTGCTTTTTATTGAAGTATAGTTGATGTATGGTATTACATTACTTTCACTTGTGTAACAGTGATCTGACAATCAGATTATGGAATGATTACCATGACAAGTCTAGTTGCTATATAAAATTACTACAGTATTATTTGCTATATTCCTTATGCTGTGTATTACATCCCTGTGACTTATTCATCTTATAACTGGGAGCTTGTGTCTCTTAACCCCCTTGAAGTATTTCACCCACTCCCCCAACTCACTTCCCCTCTGGCAAATACCAGTTTGCTTTCTGTACTTATAAGCATCCTTTTTGTTTGGTTGGTTGGTTCTATATATTTTATAGACAAGTGAAATCATACAATACTTGTCTTTTTCTGTCAGACTTATTAGCTCACTTAGCATAATACTCTTTAGGTTCATCCATGTTGTTGCAAATGGCACAATTTCATTCTGTTTTATGGCTGAGAAATATTCCATTGTGTATCCTTACCACATCTTCTTTTATCCATTTATCAATGGGCGCATAGATTATTGGCTATTATAGATAATGCTGCAATGAATACAGTGGTACATAAATCTTTTTGAGTTAATATTTTTGTTTTCTTCTGATAAATATCCAGAAGTGGACTTGCTGGATTTTTAAGATAGCTCTATTTTTGTTTTATGAAGAATCTTCATACTGATTTTTATAGTGGCTGCACCAACGTACATTCTCACCAGCAGTTCATGAGGTTTCCCTTTTCTTCACATCCTCATCGACAATTGTTATTTGTTGTCTTTTTGATGATAGCTATTTAGATAGGTGCGAAATGATAAATCATTGTGGTTTTGATTTGCATTTCCCTGGTGATTACTAGTGTTGAATTTCTTTTGCTAGTTTTTTTCCTTTGACTTTCATATTAGCTATACAGGTAGTTGACCCACTATCTTGATTACATTTTTACTTTTACTGGTGAGTTGTTTCTTCATGATTTTCATATTTCTAGCTATGTTTCTTCCTGTTTAAACAAATCTCTGTAACATCTCTTATAGGGTCAGTTTAGTAGTGATGAAATACTTCAGCTTTTGGTTGTTCAGGCAAGTCTTTATCTGTACTTCAATTCTAATGATAAACTTCCAGATAGAGTATTATTTTTTTATTTTTATTTATTTTAAAAAATGTATTTACTTTCATTGGAGTATATTGCTTCATGATATTATGTTGGTTTCTGTCATATATCAACATGAATCAGCCATAGCCACATGTATGTCTTCTCCTGCTTGAACATCCCTCCCACCTCTTACCATATCCACCCCTCTAGGTTGTCACAGAGCCCTAGATTTGAGCTCCCTGCATCATACAGTAAATTTCCACTGGCTATCAAATTTTACATATGGTAATGTGTATGTTTAAATGCTATTCTCTCAATTCATCCCAACCTCTCCTTCCCCTCCTGTGCCCAAATCTGTTCTCTATGTCTGTATTTCCACTGCTGTTCTGACACATGCATCCCCATGTTCATTGCAACATTGTTTACAATAGCTAGGATGTGGAAGCAACGTAGATGTGTCCATCAACAGATGAATAGATAAAGAAGTTGTGGTACATAAGAGAAAGACAAATATATATTATAAATGCATATATTAAATATATGGATTCTAGAAAGATGGTACAGATAGAGTATTCTTGATGGGAAGTTATTTTTTTTTTCCTTTCAGTATTTTGAATAAGTCATGCCACTCCCTCCAGCCTCTCAAATTTATACTGAAAAGTCAACTGATAGTCTTATGAGGGCTCCCCTATAATTAACTTGTTGTTTCTCTCTTGCTGCTTGTAAGTTTCTCTCTTTTTAAAATTTTTGACATTTTCACTGACATCATTGTGTGAATCTATTTGGGTTCATCTTGTTTGGGACCCTGTGCTTCCTGGACTTGAATATCTTTTTTGTTTACCAGGTTAGGAAAGTTTTCAACCATTTCTTTCTTCAAATACGTGTTCTTTCATTTTTTTCTCTGTTTTCTTTCTCTGACATGTGTTAGTACGCTTCATGTTGTATAAGAGGTTCCTTAAACTATGCTCATTTTATTTTTATTTTTCTGATTGAGTGATACCCTCTAGCCTGTATTCTAGACTGGTAAAGATCCAACCAGTCAATCCTAAAGGGAATCAGTCCTGAATATTAATTGAAAGGACTGATGTTGAAGCTGAAACTCTAATACTTTGGTCACCTGATGTGAGAAAATAACTCCTTGGAAAAGACCTTGATGCTGGGGAAGATTGAAGGCGGGAGAAGGGGACGACAGAGGATGAGATGGTTGGATGGTATCACTGACTCAATGGACATGAGTTTGAGTAAGTTCCTGGAGATGGTGAAGGACAGGGAAGCCTGGTGTGCTGCAGTCCATGGGGCCAAGAAGAGTCAGACACGACTGAGAGACTGAACTGAACTGAATCTTTTCTTCTGCATCATCTAATCTTCTGTTGTTTTCCTCTAGTGTAGTTTTCTTTTCCATTATCATATTTTTTTAGCTTTGATCAGTTCTTTATATTATGTGCTCTTTGTTGAAGCTTTCACTGTGGTCTTCCATTCTGTGCCTGCATTCAGGGAGTATCTTTATGACCACTATTTTGAATTCCTTATTTGATGTGTTGCTTATCTCTTTTTGGTTTATTTCTTTTTCTGAATTTTGGACAAGTTGTTTTTTAGCATATTCCTTTGTCTCCTCATTTTGCCTAATTTTCTGTGTTCGTTTCTCTGTGTTAGGTAAATCAGCCGTGTCTCTTTGTCTTAAAGGAGTAGCTTTGTGCAGAAGATGTTCTGTGTTCATCAGAAATGTATTTCCCCCTGGTTGCCAGAGCCAGGTGCTCTAGGAATGCCCCTGTGTGGACTGCATGTGTACACATGTGGATGGACCATGCCTACTGTGGGCATGCTAGTGTGTGAGGCTGGCCCCCAGTGTGGCTGGCTGTAAGACCCTGCTGCAATTATTGTGGGTGCTCTGGTATGACGGGTTAGTTCCCGAGGCAAGAGCTGCTTTGGGATGGTGCAGGTGCTGGTCAAGGTCATCCTCTGAGTTTGGTCAGGATGGGGAACCACTTTGGAGGGGCTCCATTGCCAGCCTAGGTTGCCCACAATGATTGGCAAGGCAGGGCCCTCCTTAGAGGTACTCTACTGGTAGCCAAGTGTTCCTGTTGGGAGTGGCTGGATGTGGGCTGCTTTGCAGGAGTGTACTAGCAGTGTTAGGTCCATGGGTGAATCTGGGGCAGAGTAAATGGTGATAATAGGTTACAGAGGGAGAGTCAGAAATCGTGATTGCCAGTGCAAAGCCAGCTAGGTAAAAGGGGAGTCACAAACACACAAAGTTCCAACAGACCCCTAACTCTCGAGTGTATGCTCTGAAATTATTCAATGAATCTCCTTCATGTAAGACCTGTGTACTTTTCAGACTGCTGCCTCTGTACTGAGACTTGGAATGAGTGAATTTTTGCATGCATCCTTTAAGAGTGGACTCTGGATTTTGTGAAATGGGGCATTTCCTGTCATACGACTAAACAAGGATGTCACAGGCATCAGCAAGTGCAGCCCTCCCTCTGGTGTGACCCAGTGAGCTGTAAGGGAATTCAGGAAGGAGAAGGATTGCTGCTGTCTAAAAGCCATCAGGCTGCAGCCGCTCCTTATGGATGTGGGATGTGAAAACACAGGATGCTGGCCCCAGGTAGCTGAGATGTAGAAGACAGGAATGATTTCAGTGAGGCCAGATGCTGGCCTCTTCCCATACACAGAAGAGCACTAAATTTCTTAACTTGAGATATCTGGTTTTCCTCAATTAACAATAGTCTGTGATTTCAGACTGCCCCCTTTGTTGCAAAATTCTGTATAACTTACCTCCTACCCCCACCTTTTAGGAGCAGTGTCCCAGGGTTACTCGTGATGCTGTCTCTAGGACTTGAAACACCAAGAATACCCATCAGATTAAACAACTCTCTGCTTTCAGCTTGTGACTACTCTTTTTTTAGTTGACAGTTTCCTGTAGTGCTCTGGCTCTCAGATGTAAGTGCTGCTAATTTTCAAAGCCTGATGTTATGGGGGCTCATCTTCCCAGCACAGGTGTCCTAGGCTGGGAGGCCCAATGTGGGGTTCCGAATCCTTAGGGGGAGCTGCTTAGGTTATGATTTTTCTCCCACTTATGGGTCACAGTGCTGGGGTAAAGATCCCAGCCAGACTGTGTCCCTGGGCCTCCACCTGTCTGAATGCAATTTTTCCTTTTTATCTTTAGTTGTGGAAACTATTTTCTGCTAGTCTTCAGATCATTCTCACAGATAGTTTGCCTATATGTAGGCAGAATTTTTGTCTGTTTTGGGGAGGAGACAAGCTCAGAATCTTCCTACTCTGCCGTCTTTCCCCACCCTTGCTCTGTTCTATTTCGAGCAATCTTTCTGAAATTCCATCTCACAGTCCTCTGCTTCATCTTTCAAGATCAAAATAAAATGAAATTTTCATGTTTCTCTGTATCATTTACCAGTGCTAGCAAGAGGTGTATTTGTTCTTTGTTGTGAAGGCACTTTATGGGTGATTCTACTGAGTAGTTAGTAGTCAGCCTATTCTTTTACGGACATCTACTTCGGGTAGGCTGCTTTTATGCTTGACTATGAGCAGTTCCTAAAGAAATGGGAGCTGTGTCCTATTTTTCTTCGTACTCCCTAGAGCATAATATCAAAATTCTTTGTGAAATAATTTTAATAATTTAGATTTTATTGCTTTGCAATATCCAGGAATAGTCTCTGAAATCCTAAATGTAAAAACTATCTTCAGTGCTGTTTACCAGTGGTGCAGGTTGTACAGTCTTGGAAGCAGATGCTGAGAGACCGTCTTTGGCAGGTGCTTCTTACATACCGTTCCCCGTGTACTAGACTCCTCTACCTGTGAGCCAGTGCTGCTGAACTGAGTTTATTCCAATCCCCCTGGGATGAATCTATAGTTGGTTTTCTGCTCCTGCCCATCAGCCAAATTATTTTGTTGATGTTGACTTTACGGAGCTTGTATTATGAAATCAGTAGATATTTTCAATGTGCTTTTTCAAACTACATGTGTCTCCCTCGTCACCATGCCCACCCCACCTCATTGCTGCAGCATTCTCAATCTGGGCAACTCACAGATCTCAAAGGACATATTCAACAATCCTGTGGAAATTCTGAGGACTTAATTTGGGAACATCTGCTTGAAAATTTGGGATCCCTTGTGGCTCAGACAGTAAAGAATCTGCTGGTAATGCAGGAGACCCAGGTTTAGTCCCTGGGTCAGGAAAATCCCCTGGAGAAGAGAATAGCTAGCTACCCATTCCAGCATAATTGCCTGGAGAATGCCATGGACAGAGGAGCCTGGTGGGGTTGCGTGGGGCCCACAAAGAGTTGGACACGACTGGGCAACTAACAATGCATGAGCAGTTAAGCCTGGTTGGTCTTCATTCACCACGGGGATCAGAGGTAGAAGTTCAGATACTGTGGTCATGTCTGTTATATAAAATGGTCATCTGAGTAATCATGAAATGAATGAGGTGTACTAATTTGATTTCAATTATCAACTAGTCAAATTCAGTATCTAAAACATTCATAGAAAACTTCCAATTGTCTCATTTGAGAATATGTCTGTGAAAGGAGCCAAATTTGAAAAACACTACCCCAGACGATTTTCTCTTATTTCTCCCCCACCTTTTGACGGCTTAAGAATCTCTGACTATGAAGTTTGTCTGTTCTAGAATTGTAAGATTAAGTTAATTTCCTTTTGTAGTCTCTAGTGGGGATGGTTAATTTCTTTTCTAATAAAGAAGTACAGGTACTGAAAGAAAAAAAAAGTAAAAAGGAGTTTGATGTGCAAGGTATTTATTAGGGCTCAGTAACCTTACAAGGGAGAAGGATGTGGATCTGCAATGCTATCTTACCACAGCTTTCACTGACTTTGGGAGGGTTCACTCCAAAAATACCCCATGTTGGGCTGAAACGCCTGGGTCTTCTGCTCCGTCATTTGGATGTGGGCTGATCCCAGAAGGCTATGACTTTGAGTGAGTCAACTCTGAAGCCAAAGCACATCCTTTACTATCTGGAGGCTGTCCGCCCTCAGGTAGAGTGACAAGTCTTTTCTTGGAAGAGGGATCTGGGTGGCACACCTCCAGGTGCCATAGTAGCTGGTATTTCTTGTTCACCAAGTGCAGGACCACTACAAAAACCCTTTTATGCACATCAGCTCATTAAGCCTCACCTCCTCCCCCTAAAATATGTATGATTATTCTTCCTATTGTACAGAGAAGATAGCAGACTAAGAGTGGGTAATTGGCTTTTTCCAAGTCACACAATGATTTTAAGTGGTAGAGCCTAGATGATAATGCAGGCAGTCTTACTCCAGAGCTGACACATTTAAACACAATGGTATCCTATGAGGCACACCCTGTACTTAAGTGCAACTCCTTGAATCTTAATAATCAACATACAATGAATATTCTTCTATTAAGGAAAAAAAGGAATGCCCATTTGCTTCTCTTTCTAAACACACACGGATATATTTTATTTATCAGAGCCTTTTCATCTGTTTGTTTGAGCCAAGTTTGGTGTAGCTTGGTATAAGAAGGATTTCCTTTTCTGTCTCCTGCAAATTCCATAAATGGATATGTCACTGGGCCAGGATTTGAGGTAAGTCATGAGTTAGTCCCACGTGCCTGCCATGTTTGTGTTAATGGAACACACTGATTGAAGTGCTGAGAAGCTGCGGGAAGCCAGAGCATGGCCATCAGCATTTCTAGGCTGTCCAATTTATAACCTTCCAGGGACTCAGATAAAAGTACAACAGTCACAAAGTTGCTTTCAGCTGAAGAGCTTTTCAAGATAATAATTCACCTTTGGATTTCTATGCAGCTGTAGGTAACAGCATCAATTAGCACTGACAAATTCAGAGGTGGACCTCATTTTCCCTCAATTATCTTTTGATAGATCTTTATTAAATAACCAAATGAACTTTGAACAGGTGTGATTTAAAACAAAAATTCCTTGTCCTTCTCGATCTTATATGTCTGTTGACAAGGTAATAAAATATATGTATATTAATTTTAGAGCTTTCCTGTGATTTGATATGCATTATCATTTTTCTGTGGATAATGCAAATAAAATAAAGATAGACTGTCCCAGTTATTATTAGAGGTGATAATTTGCAGTCTAAGTGTGTTGCCATGGATACCTAAGAACCCCCCTCACCCCCACCCCACCGCCCGCCACCCCCTCCATCAAAGACTCAGGCCTGGGAGTCAGGCCCTAATCCTGAGGTGCTTTTCAATAGCACCAGCTGTCCTGAGCCTGAAAGGCGTGGCAAATTACACCATTATTAGAGTGAAATGGTATGGCTAAGCTAATTATTTGTGGGCTTTAGACACAGGTGTTCATAAAAGACCGAACGTGCACTCCTAATCAAGTCTGATTGGGCCAGAACAACAGCCCAGCATGGGACTTTCAGAGAACTGTTTATAGTGTCTTTCATTTAAATAATAAAAGAGGCCACTGTAGGCCTTCTGTTCAGGAGAGTTTTGAACGTTGCTGTGAGTTTGTCATTACAGGTAATCATATTTGGTGTTTCCCTTTGACTTAGTCCAGCCATGGAGATCTGTTTTCTAATAATAACTTACTTGATAGTCACACAATAATTTGATGTATTATTGCCATTTTATGACTGTTTACAGTTAATGCTGCTTTTAGTGAATGTACTTTAATTTTACAGACCTGAAGACTAGAACTTTATCATAAATATTGTATTTTAGCTATTTACTTATTCAGAGAGTTAATTCTCTATTTCCATTTTGTTACCTGTGACACTGATAATTTTTCTGCTCATAATATAGTCACAAGTTGATTCAAAATATATTTAAAATTTTCCCTCATTTATTGGATTTGACTCATCTAACATTTGAGTTGGAGAAGGGCATGGCAACCATGTACTCCAGTATTCTTGCCTGGAGAATCTCATGGACAGAGGAGCCTAGGGTCACACAGAGTTGGACACGACTGAAGCAACCTGGTACACACGTAACATTTGAATATCATCAGTTGTCAACATGTATCTTTGGTGGGAAACATTATATGGATTCATCATATTGGACTAAATATGAGAAATTTTCTCCTAGCAAAGCAGACTTGAATTTCCCTATCTTTGCTTTTTAAAATAATGAAAAGTATACTTCTTTGATGTGCATAGGCTATAAGGAAGTTTACATTCAACAGATACAAAATAACACTTATACAAGTAATGGTGTAGTCAATCCATTACCCTGGCACTACTTGAGAAATTGGTTTATCTATTTGAGTTTACTATTGGTAATACAACCCATGTGCATTTTAAAAAATGATACGATTAGCCCTACTACATAACAGTGCTGGAATAGCAAGCACATGTTTTGCTTCACATTTTTTTCACTCCACATTCTCACAAATGCTTGTAAATTCATAAAGTGTGGAAACATATTTCTTAGAGAAATAGCCTTTGTTATCACAACTAGTTGAAGATGTGCTTACCCGCTTCCTGGAGGCATAGCATGAACTATTAAGAGAGACAGATGATCTTGTAGTTATGTCTCTGTGCAGAACCATATAATGGAGCCTACCAAGAGTATAGATATGCCTTTGGAAGACTAACAGCACCAACTTTCATCCCTGAATCCACTCAGGGTATTCTTCCTGCCTGCATGGGAGGAATGTGGGAGTTGGAGTTTCTGCAAAAAATTATGTAGCTTTTAAGACAATGAGTAAATATTTTTTATAAGCTTATGCAAAGGCACATGACTTTCTACATACAAGGAGAAAACAAATACATTACCTGCCTATCCCGATCAGTAAGTATTGCAAACAAGGAAGAGTACTCTCAGAGGCGATTAGAGGGAAACCTTGGCAGTGGCCACCTTGAACATGCAATGGCCATATGAATTATCACTCAGTTAAAATTTAATAGTCATCTTCCAAATACCTACCACACTTGCAACTCTTCAAGAGTTAGACACAGGTGGCTACCAGAAACAGTTGTTCTTATTTTTATCTAATAAAATGTATTTTTCTGCTCTTGTCTCTCATAATACAGAGATATAACTAGTCACTTTGGGGGAACAAAACTGTATCACAACATTTTGTGACCCTTCAGTTCAGTTCAGTTCAGTTCACTCAGTCGTGTCCGACTCTTTGCGACCTCATGAATCGCAGCACGCCAGGCCTCCCTGTCCATCACCAATTCCCTAGGGAGGGAAAAACAGCCTACTTATTTTTTGTGAGAGTGACATTGCTGGTGAAGGGTGATTCAAGATCTCTGACTATGAAAAAGGAGTTATATGAGCATGTGTATCAACTAGGAGTAGCAAACTTCTGAACTCTAATAGGCAAAATACTTGAGTTTATTCCTGTCCACATACATACTCATATAAGGCAAGCAGGTGATTGTGCTCATTTTAGTCATTAGGGGCCCAGACTGATGGATGCTGTATCATGATTCCTGCTTCTGTAATCACCATAGTAGTAGGAAAGTGAATCATAGGAACTGCCCTGGTGGTCCAGTGGCTAAGACTCCATGCTCCCAGCGCAGGGGGCCCACATTCAATCCCTGGTCAGGGAACTAGATCCCACATGCCACCGCTAAAGATCTCCCATGCCCTAACTAAGACCTGGCACAGTCAAATAAATATAAATAAAAAAATAAATAAAATTTAAAGAAAAAGGAAGTGACTCATAACGAGCTCTTAAGTTTCATGTCCTAGTGAACAAGATATTTCTGCTTACTTTATATTAGCCCAACAAATCACTAGGCTAAGCTTAAATTCAAAGGGCAGTGTTCAGAAAGCAACAGAAAAGAAGTATTTAGAGATCACAAATAACTCCTGTTTCAGCACCCTCTAATTCACTTGTTGCAAGCCAGTGCTCGATAGTCTAGATCAGCTCAAGAGCTACATACTTATTAGTTGTTGTTTAGTTGCTAACTTGTGTTCAACTCTTTTGTGACCTCATGGACTGTAGCCTGCCAGGCTCCTCTGTCCATGGGATTTCCCAGACAGGAATACTGGAGTGGTTTGTCATTTTCTTCTCCTGGGGATCTTCCCACCCGGGGATCGAACCTGTGTCTCCTGCATTGGCAGGCGGATTCTTTACCACTGAGCCACCAGGGAAGCCCTAGGTACTTAACTAGTTCCTAATTAAAATGAAAATTCATCGAAAGAAAGCAGGAAAAGAAATTACATCAAGAAAACAGACAGGCATTATCTATCCTTTCTTCATCACCCAGGATGACAGAAATACAGGAAAAAAAAAATACTGCACATAAAACAGGGAGAAAAGTTCTTAGGAAAATTCTTTATCATAAATACCTATATTGGAAACAAGAAAGTTTAAAATTAAATAATTTAAACCTTCAACTAAGGAAATGAGAAAGAAAATTATAAAACAATGCCTGAAGGAAAGCAATTAAAATATGTTTAGAATAGTAATAATAAAATTGAAAATATTACCCAGTAAATTTGATCTGTTAAGAAATCTAGTTCATTTAACACATCAATAAAAGTCACTGGTAAATGTTATCAAATAAAAAAGGGAAAGAATACACAATACATAACATTAACTATGAGAATAAGCACATATGTAGACATTAATGCAGAGAAAATTTTAAACTCTTAGAGAATAATGTGTACAAATCTTTGCCTTTAAAAAATGTTACTTAAATTAACTCTTGAAAAGAGAAAATATGAAACTATGAGAAAAAATGAAAAGGTATTTTAAATCTTTACCTTAAAAAGGCACTAATTTTAAATAATTTTGTGGATTAGTATTACCAAATAACCATAAAGAGAAAAATGTCTATGTACTATTCCAGAGCACAGGAAAATGACTTAAAGTTTCCTAATTCTCCCCAAGCAAGATAAGGAGAGTATGTACCCACAGAAAGAAAACAAACTTAGAGCTAAATCTAACTTATATACAAAAAATAAATAATCCAAATTAGAACATCAGTAAATCAAAGCTAGGATTGTATCAAAGAGAATTGCATTATAATCAGTTAAGGCTTAGGTATAAATACAGACAGTATATCAAATAGTTCACACACAAAAAATTAGAGTGTTCACAAACACGTTAAATGGTAAATTTTGATAAGATACTCCAAATTGTGACAATTATATAGATTTTAAAAATAACTGAATAAATTAAGGATAGAAGGAAACTTCCTCAGTCTGTTAAAGTATAAGTACCAGTAAAACAGTAAGCATTGTGCTTAATGGTGAAACATTAGAATAATTCTATTCAAACAGCAAAATGATAAGAATGTTCACTATCATTATTAACACAAAACATGCTAGAGATCTTAACCCAAGTATTGAGAAGAAGAAATAACAATTTAGATAGCAATAAATGATTTATCTCTTCATCAACTCAATTAAAAAAAACAATTTTAAGAAGAGATGATCAGTTCAGTTCAGTTCAGTTGCTCAGTCATGTCCGATTCTTTGTGACCCCATGAACCTCAGCATGCCAGGCCTCCCTGTCCATCACCAACTCCTGGAGTTTACCCAAACCTATGTCCATTGAGTCGGTGATGCCATCCAACCATCTCATCCTCTGTTGTCCCCTTCTCCTCCTGCCCTCAATCTTTCCCAGAATCAGGGTTCTCTCAAATGAGTCAGCTCTTCACATCAGGTGGCCAAAATATTGGTTTCAGCTTCAACACCAGTCCCACCAATGAACACCCAGGACTGATCTCCTTTAGGATGAACTGGTTGGATCTCCTTGCAGTCCAAGTGATGCTCAAGAGTCTTCTCCAACATCACAGTTCAAAAGCATCAATTCTTCGGTGCTCAGCTTTCTTCACAGTCCAATTCTCACATCCATACATGACTACTGGAAAAACCATAGCCTTGACTAGACAGACATTTGTGGGTAAAGTAATGTTGGCAAAGCTTTTTAATATGCTGTCTAGGTTGTTCATTGCTTTTCTTCTAAGGAACAAGTGTCTTTTAATTTCATGGCTGCAGTCACCATCTGCAGTGATTTTGGATCCCAAGAAATAAAGTCTGTCACTATTTCTACTGTTTCCCCATCTATTTCCCATGAAGTGATGGGACCAGATGCCATGATCTTAGTTTTCTGAATGTTGAGTTTTCAGCCAACTTTTTCACTCTACTCTTTCACTTTCATCAAGAGGATGAGTGATTGGTATTAGGCTAGGTTTGATCCACAGTAATTTAGAACTACTAGACAGAGGGCCAGGGTCTGAAGACAAGTCTTTTGAGTAAACCATTGTCCTAATAAGAGAGTTGTTTTTCCAGATGAACTGTTCAGATAACTTGGTATGCAAGAAGCTCTGCAAGCTAACATCACAATTTTGCTGACACAGGCCACCCCATCTTTTAAATTGTGTTACCTTTTGACCATCTCAACAGTTTTATATTGAGAAGTCTCTGTTTCATTTTCATTGTGGTCATTCTCCAATCTAAGCTGGTAGATAGATCACTACCTTCTTGGGATATGGTTAATCTAGATCCATGCCATTGATTGAGGTGCTGTGATCACATATCATATTTCTGTTAGTGGCCATTTCTGCTTTTGTAAATATTAGGTATTTCTGTTCTTTCTGTTGTTGGATGATCCTTGTGGGATCATCCGACAGAGTAGGGACTGAACATTTGAAAGAGTGAGGATTTGAGCAACACAAAGGAAACACAAAAAGAAAGAGTTTGATCAGTTTGCAGTTCACTTCTAAGCCATTCATCAAGGCTGCCCAAATTGAATCAGATTCTATCCCCAATCTGAAACCTCTTTTCCTGTTCTCCCTCTTTTTGCCTATGTTTCATAGATCCTTCTTAATAATATTACAAATATCAAGATGTGAACACAATGGTCTTCCCCTTAGATGGCATTTGTTCGACCTTGAGAGACTGAAACCCTACGTGGGTCTTCTCCATTTTGAATTTTCATGTGTTCAATTCATGACATCTTCAAGTGAGGTGTCCTTTGGCCCTCAAAGCATTATCTAGCTCACTGATTATTATGTGAACCAAATAACATAAAACTCTCCCCACTTTTCAGTTTCCAATAAACTATGAAATGAAGAAATTGAGGAAGAAAGCAGTTCAGAAGTCAGTCTCAGAGGTTAAGGTTTTACATCTCATATTGAGAACCAGTTTTTCTACTTCTTGAATTGTTACCATCAACACTTATTTGCTGAGAAGGCAAGCAATTGGCCAAAGTGGGCCAGAGATGCTATCAGGGATTGGTCTAAAGGCAAGTGCCAGTTTATCGAGGTAACAAGTCCCTGACCCTGTTGTTCAGTTCAGTCGCTCAGAGTCGTATCCAACTCTTTGTGACCCCATGGACTGCAGCACACCAGGTCTCCCTTTCTATCACCAACTCCCAGAATTTACCCAGACTCATGTCCATTGAGTCAGTGATGCTTCCAACCATCTCATCCTCTGTCATCCCCTTCTCCTCCTGCCCTCAATCTTTCCCAGAATCAGGGTCTTTTCAAATGAGTCAGCTCTTCGCATCAGGTGGCCAAAGTATTGGAGTTTCAGCTTCAACATCAGTCCTACCAATGAACACAGGACTGATCTCCTTTAGGATGGACTGGTTGGATCTCCATGCTGTCCAAGGGACTCTCAAGAGTCTTCTCCAACACCACAGTTTAAAAGCATCAATTCTTCAGCACTCAGCTTTCTTTATATTCCAATGCTCACATCCATACATGACCACTGGAAAAACCAAAGCCTTGACTAGATGGACCTTTGTTGACAAAGTAATGTCTGCTTTTCAATATGCCATCCAGGTTGGTCATTGCTTTTCTTCCAAGGAGCAAGTGTCTTTTAATTTCACGGCTGCAGTCACCATCTGCAGTGATTTTGGAGCCCCCAAAAATAAAGTCCCTGTTGTGGGTAGTAGCAAATAAACTGTTTGCTTAAACCACTATGTTAAGAATTCTTTGGGCACAATAAAGGACAGAAATATTATGGACCTAGTCAAAGCAGAAGATATTAAGAAGAGGTGGCAAGAATACACAGAAGAACTATACAAATAAGATCTTCATGACCCAGATAACCACAATGGTGTGATCACCCACCTAGAGCCAGACATCCTGGAATGCAGTCAAGTGGGCCTTCGGAAGCATCACTATGAATAAAGCTAGTGAAGGTGATGGAATTCCAGTTGAGCTATTTAAAATCCTAAAAGATGATGCTGTGAAAGTGCTGCACTCATTATGTCAGCAAATTTGGAAAACTCAGCAGTGGCCACAGGACTGGAGAAGGTCAGTTTCCATTCCAATCCCTAAGAAAGAAAATGGCAAGGAATGTTCAAACTGCACAATTGCACTCATTTCACACACTATCAAAGTAATGCTCAAAATCCTCCAACCCAGGCTTTAACAGTATGTGAACCATGAACTGCCAGATGTTCAAGCTGGATTAAGAAAAGCAGAGGAATCAGAGATCAAATTGCCAACATCCGCTGGATCATCAAAAAAGCGAGAGAGTTCCAGAAAAACATCTACTTCTGCTTTATTGACTGTGCCAAAGCCTTTGACTGTGTGGATCACAACAAACTGTGGAAAATTCTTCAAGAGATGGGAATACCAGACTATCTGACCTGCCTCCTGAGAAATCTGTATGCAGGTCAGGAAGCAACAGTTAGAACTGGACATTTAACAACAGACTGGTTCCAAATAGGAAAAGGATTACATCAAGGCTGTATATTGTCACTCTGTTTATTTAACTTATATGCAGAGTACATCATGCAAAATGCTGGACTTAATGAAGCACAAGCTGGAATCAAGATTTCCAGGAGAAATATCAATAACTTCAGATACACAGATGCCACCACCCTCATGGCAGAAAGCAAAGAACTAAAGAGCTTCTTAATGAAAGTGAAAGAGAAGAGTGAAAAAGTTGGCTGAAAACTCAACATTCGGAAAACTAAGATCATGGCATCCAGTCCCATCACTTCATGGCAAACATATGGAGAAGCAATGGAAACAGTAAGAGATTTTATTTTGGGGGGCTCCAAAATCACTGCAGATGGTGACTGCAGCCATGAAATAAAAGACACTTACTCCTTTGGAAGAAAAGTTATGACCAACATAGACAGCATATTAAAAAGCAGAAACATTACTTTGCCAACAAAGGTCCATCTAGTCAAGGCTTTGGTTTTTCCCGTAGTCATATATGGATATGAGAGTTAGCCTATAAAGAAAGCTGAGCACCAAAGGATTGATGTCTTTGAACTTTGGTGTTTGAAAAGACTTTTGAGAGTCCCTTGGACTGCAAGGAGATCCAACCAGTCCATACTATAGGAAATCAGTCCAGAATACTCATTGGAAGGACTGATGCTTAAGCTGGAACTCCAATACTTTGGCCACCTGATGTGAAGAACTGACTCATTTGAAAAGACCCTGATGCTGGGAAAGATTGAAGGTAGGAGGAGAAGGGGATGACAGAGGATGAGATGGTTGGATGGCATCTGTGACGCGATGGACATGAGTCTGAGCAAGGTCTAGGAGTTGGTGATGGACAGGGAAGCCTGGTGTGCTGCAGTCCATGGGGTCGCAAAGAGTCAGACACAACTGAGTGAACTGAACTGAAGAATTCTATAAGCTGCAAATATTCTTAATTGATGAATAGTTTTATGGTAAACAAGCATCCTGTGTCATGTCCACTGTCACCTCAACTAATAATATAATAATATTTATTGAGTATTTACTATGAGCCATGCACTATACTGGGCTTCTCAGGTGGCACTAGTGATAAAGAGATGCAGTTAAAATCCCTGGGTCAAGAAGATCACCTGTAGAAGGAAATAGCAACCCACTTCAGCATTCCTGTCTGGGAAATCCCATCAACAGGAGCCTGGCGGGCTACTGTCCATGGGGCTGCAAAGAGTCAGACATGACTAGGTGACTGAACAGGAATGGACAGGATGAACTATACTAATCATTTAATTACTCATTTAATCTTCACATCAATCCTTTGAGAAAGAGACTACAGTCAGCAGGTTCTGTATCTACAGATTCACCCTGCTTCAAATATAAAACATCCTCCCTCCCCCTCAAAATCCAGAAAGTTCCAAAAAGCAAAACTTGAATTTGAGGAGCACAATCCACTATTTACATTGTATTTACAACTATTTACATAGCATTTACATTGTATTACCCATTATAAGTAATTTAGAAATGATTTAAAGTATATGGGAGGATGTGTGTAGGTTATATGCAAATTCTTTCCTACTCTGAATAAGATATTCAAGCATCCTCAGGTGGATTTTGGTGTGGAGGTCCTGTAACCAATCAAAGCCATCCCCCCCCACCTCCCCTTCCAATTGGTGGCCAGGATCAAGGTGATTTACTCAAGCTGCTGCTGCTGCTGCTAAGTGGCTTCAGTCGTATCTGATTCTGTGAGAACCCGTAGACGGCAGCCCACCAGGTTCCCCCGTCCCTGGGATTCTCCAGGCAAGAATACTGGAGTGGGTTGCCATTTCCTTCTCCAGTGCATGAAAGAGAAAAGTGAAAGTGAAGTCGCTCAGTCATGCCCGACTCTTAGCGACCCCATGGACTGGAGCCTACCAGGCTCCTCTGTCCATGGGATTTTCCAGGCAAGAGTACTGGAGTTGGGTGCCATCCCTTTCTCCATTACTCAAGCTACTAAGCATGAACTAGGGTTTGTACTGAGGCAGTTTGGTTCCAGAACTTTTTTCCCCTTGTCTAAGCCTGTTTATTTGATCTCCAGCACACTCAGGCCTGCATCATCAGCTTGCAAGGCCGGTACTGACCCTTTGCAGCCAGGATATCTGGATAGTGAGTTTCCTCTGGTCACGCAGTCCATCACATTCCTCTGAATCTGCCTCTCCACTGTGTTCAAACGTGCTCACAGCCCTGGAGGGTGGAGGGACTGTGCGGGCCGTGGCGTTGCTCAGTTGTCCTGGTCAGGGAGCAAGGTGAGCCCCACGTGGGCCATGCCTTCTCCCAGCCCAAATGAAGGGCCAGGGCTTCAGGTCTGAACTGCGTGTGGGCTTCGATCATGGGGGGCAGGTCACTGTAAGCGACAGCTTCTCCAGCGTGGTGGCCGTGACCTCTGAGGATCCGTGACGTGATCCACGAGGTGGGAACACTTTGCCCTTGTTCTTGCTTGCAGGGCTGCTCCCGCTCGGGTCAGGCATCATTCTGGTGATCTCCCAAGGCAGCTGTGGGCGAGAAGGGGACGAGGGGTCAGCTCGCTGTGGCCATCTCCTCCAGGAAGCCCCAGCCCTGGTCTTGCACTCTGACTGCTGCTGCTATTTCTGCTCCTGACACTCCTGCTTCTGGTCGGCCTTCATCTGCTGGGCGAGCTCCTTCTTCTGGTGCAAAATGGCCTCTAGGATTGCTTCTCTCATCGTGATGTTGAGGTCTGGGAGGGCTGCTGAGAGCGGCAGCTGCAGTCGCAATCCCAGACCATATCCGGGCCCAGTTGAATGTTATGGGCCCCGTAGCCTGAGGCCCACGTGTCTTTCTCCTCCCTGTGGTGAGTGTGGCCGGCTCCTTGGAGCTGCGTCTTCCTCGTAAACCACTCCTTTTTCCTTCCTGGCTTCTTCAGATGTATCCTTAAACCACAAAGGAACCGGAGATGGTGTTTTGTGTTAAATTAGCCAGCTCTCTTTCGCCTGGTGTTCTCGCTCTGTATCTTTTCCCATTCTTATACTGTTAACTTGTTTATTCTTTACATCCAGAGTTGGTATGTGTTTTTTATGTTTAGACAGCTTACGTGTAATGTTATTATTGACGGGGTTGGATTTAAATCCCCCATCTTGCTAGCTCCCGTTTGCCCCATCTTCGCTGGATCCCCTTTCCCTGTTTCCTTGTCTTCTTTGCAATTATCAGAATAGTTTTTTAAATGCCTTTGCTTTGATACACTCACCCTGCATCCAGATGATCAGACTCTTGTACTTTTAAAAGAACTATCTTTTTCCAAATGTACAAATTATTTGTGTGTTTAAAGCGATTTGCAGGAATTGCCTGAAAATAATGTGTACTCAGTCACTTAGTTGCGTCCGACTCTTTGCTACCCCGATGGATTATGGCTGGCTAGGCTCCTCTGTCCATGGAACTTTCCAGGCAAGAATACTGGAGTGGGTTGCTGTTTCCTACTCCAGGGCATCTTCCTGACCCAGGGATTGAATCCGCATGTTGTTCAATCCTGTGTCTCCTGCGTCGGCAGACAGATTCTTTACCAGTGCACCACCTGGGATGATCCTGAAGATAATAGTGATGCTATTTATCAGGTTATAGTCCTATCTTTCTGCATGAGGCTCTTCTTGTGCAAACAGCTACATTATGTTGACCCAGGTCATCCTAGCTGTCTCCCCAAATAGCTAAGTTTCACTTATCCACAGTAGGAGGATGGATCAAAGTACGGCATTGTTATACACTTGTATTGTATACACTTGTTATACACTTGAATCCTTGTATGAACAATTGTGAAATGTTATTCACAGCAGTGAAAATTCATGCAGCCACATGAATAACACGAATACGGTGTCTCAAAAACAGTGAAAAAAGCGAGTTGTTGATGAATACGGTATGAAATCTTCCATGCTAATTGGAGACTGTGTTAGTTGTAAAACTACAAATAAAAACAGAGGAATGATGAAAACAAAATCAGAATAGTTCCTTGGCCCCTTCTACAAGACAAAATAAGAGAAGAGTATCGTTAGGGGGTGTCATAGTGAGAGCTTCCAAAACCACTCATGGACTTCTAATTGTTTAAACTATGTATATGTATATATTTTTGATTTTTAAAAATATTAATTAAGAAGGCAAAGCTGCTAAACTCAGATAGCACTCAAAACGTCCTCTGTCACCTCCCCTTTTCTATTCAAGTATCATTGGGTGTTCCATCCCCAGCCAATCTGGGCATTGTAAAATTGGCTCCACACTTCAACCCTCACTTTTATTCTGCTCAACCAGGAGAAACTTTTTATGTCCACTGAAGTTCCCTATAGAAAGAAAATATTTTTATTTTATAACTCTATTTGAACCTGCCAAATAAAAGCGCCTTGGTTTCAGTTAATTGGTATGTGCTAATGACTTATTTGTGATCCTAAGACTTCAACCAGGTAGACTCTTAAATAGATTGGGTCTGATTTTCAAGTAGGCGGTAGGAATAAAGATTAAGAAACACCTCTTTGTTTTAGTGGTGGGTGGAGATACAAGCCTGCTAAATTTTTTCTTCCTAAAACAAACTTCCTCTGGAACTAAAGATTTTCACATGTGTAATTTTGGGTGTTCTTCCTGGAAGATTTGCCTTTGTAAGGCTTACAGGCTTCAGGATACTGGAAAGTGGTTTCATTCTCTTTTCTTCAGTGCAGGAATTAATTAGTCTTCAATTTCTGTGTGTGTAGTCGGCATTAATAATTGACACAGGAAAGATTTTCACAAGTGTCTTTTTGGCAGACTGTTTTGCTGTGATTTTCCTTACAAGTCAGTGTTGCCCATCCCAGAGATACTGTTACATCCATTAATCAAGGGCAGCATGTGTCGTATATGAAATCTTGCACACACAGCCACCAGGAGCTGGAAATAATTGTTAATGAACTTCAGTCACTCTGCCAGAAGCACGCAGCCTCTGACATCCTGCCTTGCCCCCCATTCTCCCTCTCATTCCCTCTTACCCTAAAACCTCAACCAGACCCTTTTCTGACTGCGGCTTCCAGACTCAGACTGCTGTTTTCCTAAAGACTTGTGTTTGCTGGCAAGGTACCTTAGAGGCAAGGCTATTCCATCTGACTAAAGCGTTTTAAGTCCCCAAAGACGCAAGGCCTCCTGAAACCCTCTTCAGATGCTAATGTTCACACGCAGTGCCGCTGGCCCCAGCTGGCCTTCACCTGCAGCTCTGACAGGCAGGAGATTCAGAAGGAGGTCCTGGTTTCCATAAAAATAGGAAGGGCACACATGGTAAATGGCAGAGATCTCGCCCAGGCTATAAAATTATTTAAAGTCAGCTTCCAGACTGTTAAAACTAATTGCTGTGAACACAAAGCCCAGGCAGGAGCCCTCTTTCTCCTTTTTTTTTTTTTTTTTTTCCTTTTTTTGGTTATTCACTTGAGACAGGGTAGCTTGAATCCTCTGCTAATGCCCACACCTAAAATTAAATGATGCCCCTAAATTTAAGATGCAGCTGCCGTTGTTAATATTCAAATATGTTTAAAGCACAGGAGAAACGTGCTGTGTGGTAGGGAAAAAATATTAATGGGTCATTTAGAATTGTCTCTGGGTTTCCTTGGTTTTATTAGGATACCTCACTTAAATGTAGCATTCTTGTTATTTCCGCTGGCCTTCTGGCTGATTTTCTGTTCCTCCTCGGTGGAGTTTGCAGCCCTTTCATTCTTCCCATAGAACAGATTTGTAAAGGAAAAGTTACTTCGTCCACCAGCATATTCTAAACCAGGAGAACTTTGCTCGTGGACTTTTTTGAACTCGTGTAGAGAAGCACTGTAGAATCCCTCCCCTGTCCATCTTTTCTTTTCATGGGATGTCGTACACAAGACATCACTGGGAGCAGAATGTGATCTGGGCTTCCCTTACCAGACCTCAGCATCCTGCTCCTGCTTCTCCCAAGCTCATAGTTCATTCATGAGCATCTTTATTTACAGAAAATTATGATTTAAAACATTGGTCCCTTTGCTTTTTAAGTTTAGAGACCCTCTTTGACATTAAAGAAATGTATTCTTTTAGCAGAAGATAAGATAAGATATGTATTCTCATACTGAACCAGGTAAGGAAAACTTTGAGATTATTAAAAGACAAAGAAAGAAAAGGAAAAATAATGGAATCAAGAATTGGAGGAAATCTCAAAATACCTTAAAGGTGGCAGTGTTATTTTCTCTGAAATTCATCAGACCTCAGAAGAAAAACAATTCAGAGAGGAGGAGGAGCCCAAGCTCCTTTTTTTTCAAACTGTCTGAAGTCAGAAAACATATGTTGAGCACACACTTCCTTCCAGGATAGTGCTTGGTTTCTGGGACTTGAAACAGTTGCCTTTAAATCTGCCTGTAGACTCCTGTGGGTAACTCCTACGCCCAGTATCTTCCCTTTGTTCTTCCTCTCTTTCTCTCCCTTATGTTTTTTGCTCCCATATTTTTCTCCAGGAGCAGTTTAACATTTATGAAATTATAAGTATTAAGTTTGGCTACTAATTATTTATAGATTCAAGTTTTATAATCTCCAGGAATATAATGTTAAAGAACCTGCCTTCCAATACAGGAGACTTAAAAGATGCAGGTTTGATCCCTGGGTCAGGAAGATCCCCTGGAGAAGGGCATGGCTACCCACTCTAGTCTTCTTGCCTGGAGAATCCCATGGATAGAGGAGCCTGGCGGGGCTACTGTCCATAGGGTCACAAAGAGCTGGATATGACTGAAGCAACTTAGCATGCAATGTTCTTATTAGTGAAGTTTAGCTGTGAACTTTTTATTCTTTGGGGTTTTATGTCATCATCATCCACTGGAAGGAGAATATGTTACTTTGCATGTTAAAATAAAGTTGTTTCCTTATTAATACCAATCTTACTAAGTCAGTAAATAGGGAAATAAATATGAAAAAATCTGCATCTTCTAGCAGATTCAGCTTAAATTAACTGAAATGTCACCTAAAAATAATTTTGGTGTCTCTTAAACCAAAAATGTTACCTTTATGTTTACTATATTTTCTTCATGCTGTTTAACTATTAGTCTTTAATCTCATGGGCCATTATTAATAAGACCTCACTTTTTGAAAAAATGAAGGGTTCCATAAAATTGTTAAGTAGATTTTCTTGTTGGTTGATTGGTAAATTAAATGTTCTTTTCCTTTTGAGTTTCCAAACTTGTTTAACTTAATTTAATGTTGATCTTTAATCAGCTTCTTGCTCCCAAGTATCTGTAGTGCTACAGTGGACAGATTGCAAAAGGGAGGCAAGCTTTCTACTTCTCTGTAATAATAAAGTTTCCAATGGTTTGGGGGAGAAATGGAAAAATATTGGTGGCAACTTACACTGGTGCAAAGGAGTGAATTATACTATAAACAGGTATTAAATGTTTGGTAAATATGAATAAGAATAGCATTTGTTTAGAGGGAGAAAGCAGGGAGGCATACTTGTGCAGAGGTTAAAACTTCTTTAATTGTATGGTTATGTTATAAAGACTGCTTCCACTTCTGGGAACATGAAGTAGATTTTCTTCCCTATCTTCATATGAAATACAAGTAAATCCCTGTAAGTCCTGAAATTAAGATACAGTATTATCTGCCTCAGCATCAGAAACAAGAGGGCCTTAGGATGATGAAAGAAATCAAGAGCTAATTAAATGGAGAGATATACCATGTTTGTAGATTGGAAAACTCAACAGAGTAAAGATACTAGTCCTTCCAAACTGATGTAAAGATTTAATATACTATATTTTAAAATCCCAGCAAGATTTTGGGGGATATATAGAAAAAATATGAAATTTAAATGGAAAGCTTAGGAACAAGAATGGCTAAAACATGATTTGAAAAAGAAGAATAAAGGTAAAAGAATGTCTACTCAATGATAGTTTAGTGATCAAGGCAACTTAGAGAAGGAATAAACATGTAAAGCAGTGAAACCGAAGCATTCAAAAATAGATGAAGACAGACAGGACCAACTGATCTTGACAGAGTTGCAAAAGCAGTTCAGTGGGGGAAGGATAGCCTTTTCAACAAATGGTACTACAGCAATTGGACATTAATAAGCAAGAGCAAAAAAAAGGAAAGCCTAAACATCATACTTTAAAAAATTGAATTCAAAGTGTATCATAAATGAATCATATATAATGTAAAACTGTAAGAGTTCTTGACACCAGTGGAACTACCATTAAAAAAATAAGTTGATATATTGGACTTGATCAAATTAACAAATTTGCTCTACATTATTAAAAGGCTGAAAAGAAGCAAAAATATTTGCTAACCACTATCCAAGATGAGTATAGAATATATAAAGGACTCTCAAACCTCAGTAGTAAAAACAAACAATGGGCAATAGACTTGAAGAGACATTTTTCTAAACAGGATATAAGCATGACATAAAAGCACAAGAAAATATATTTAATATTATTATCCATTAGGTAAATGCAACTTAAAGCCATAATAAGACATAACTATTTACTATTAGAATTTTTATAATAAAAATTAGTGATAACATCAAATGCTTACAAGAATATAGAGAAACCATGTCATTCATTACTGAGGGGAATGTAAAACAGTATAGCCACCCTGAGGGACAATCAGAAAATTTCATTAAAAATCAAGGAGACGCAGAAGAGATTAAGAAGTTGCAAGGATACTCATAACTGTACAAGAAAGGTCTTAATGACCTGGATAACCATGATGATGTAGTCATTCACCTAGAGCCAGACATCCTGGAGTGTGAGGTCAAGTGGGCCTTAGGAAACATTACTATGAAGAAAGCTAGTAGAGGTGACAGAATTCCAGCTGACCTATTAAAAATCATAGAAGATGATGCTGTTAAACTGTTGCAGTCAATATCTCAGGAAATTTGGAAAACTCTGCAAAGGCCACAGGACTGAAAAAGGTCAATTGTCATTCCAATCCTAAAGAGGGACAATTCCAAAGAATATTCAAACTACTATACAGTTGCACTTATTTCACATGCTAGCAAGGTTATGGTCAAAATCCTTCAAGCTTGGCTTTAGCTGTACATGAACAGAGAACTTCCAGATGTACAAGCTGGGTTTCAAAAGACAGAAGAACCATAGATCAAATTGCCAACATTTGTTGGATCATGGCGAAAACGAGTGAATTCAAGAAAACATCTACTTCTGCCTCATTGGGATTATACTAAAGCCTTGGACTGTGTGGATCATAACAAACTGTGGAAATTTTTAAAGAGATGGGAATAGCAGGCCACCTTACATTTCTCCTGAGAAACGTGAATGTGAGTTAAGAAGCAACCATTAGAACTGGACATGGAACAATAGTCTGGTTCAAATTTGGGAAAGAAGCAAACAAAGCTAAATATCATCACCCTAGTTATTTAAATTATATGCAGAGTACATCATGGAAAATGCCAGGCTGGAAGAATCACAAGCTGGAATCAAGAATGCTGGGACAAATAGCAACAAGCCTAGATATGCAGATGATACCACTCTAATGGCAAAAGGTAAAGGGAAACTAAGAGCCTCTTGATAAGGGTGACAGAGGAGAGTGAAAAAACTGGCTTGAAACTCAGCATTAAAAAAACTAAGATCATGACATATGGTCCCATCACTTCATGGCAAACAAAAGAGGGAAAAGTGGAAGCAAGGACAAATTTTATATTCTTGGGCTCCAAAATCACTGAAGATGATAACTGCAGCCATGAAATTAAGATACTTGCTCCTTGGAAGGAAAGCTGTGACAAATCTAGATGGTGTTTTAATAAGCAGAGACATCACTTTGCCAACAAAGGTCCATATAGTCATAGCTATGGTTCTTCCAATAGTCATCTACAGATGTGAGAATTGGTCCATAAAGACGGCTGAGTGCCAAAAAATTGATGCTTTCAAATCATGGTGCTGGAGAAGACTCTTGAGAATCCCTTGGACTGCCAGGAGATCATACCAGTCAGTCCTAAAGGAAATCAGCCCTCAATATTTATTGGAAAAACTGTTTCTGAATCTGAAACTTCAGTACTCTGGCCACCTGATACAAAGAGCCAACTCACTGGAAAAGACCCTGATGCTAGAAAGATTAAAGGCAAAAGAAGGGGTTGGCAGAGGATGATATGGTTAGATAGCATCACCAACTCAATGGACATGAATTTGAGCAAACTTGAGATAGTGGAGGACAGAGGAGCCTGGCATGCCACAGTCCATGGGGTCACAAAGAGTTGGACATGACTTAGCAACTCAACAACAATAACAATCTTTACTCAAGAGAAGTAGAAAACTTATGTGTACACAAAAATCTGATAATAATATTTATAGCTTTTTTTAGTAATAGAAACTAGAAGCTACCCCTGTCTTTCAGTTGATGAACAATTTAGCTGTGGTCTAGCAATACCATGAAATACTTCTCTGTGGTAAAAAGCATACTATTGATACACATGGAGAATCATGGATGGATGGATCTCGAGAGAATTATGCTTGGGCCAAAACTCAGTCCCAAAAGATTGTACCAGGTATGATCCCCTTTATATAGCTCTTGAAATGATGAAATTATTGAAATGAAGGTCAGATCAGTGGTTGCTGCTGCTGCTGCTGCTAAGTCACTTCAGTCGTGTCCAACTCTGTGGACCCCATAGACGGCAGTGATTACCAGGGATTAAATAAAGATGAAAGAGGGGAGTGGGAGGGAAGAGAGTACAGCGTAGAGGGGAACGTAAGGGAACTGGGTGTGGCTTAAAAGGGCAAAATGAGGAATCTTATAATGAAAATGTTCTGTATCTTTGCATTAACCTCAATATGCTGATCATGATGTTGGACTAGAGGTTCAGAGGATGTTATCCTTGGGAACATCACGGTTAAACTGGCATGATGTCTCTATACTACTCTTGTAACTGAACTCAGGTTTGACTGCTCGCCGCTCATAAGCCAGTAATTCGAGAGAGAGGTGTCAGTAGAAAGGAAAGGTGTTTTAATTAGAAAAACCAGCAATCTGGGGAGTTGGTGGGTTCGTGTCCAGAGACCAACTCCAGAGATTTTGCTGAGCTGTGTTTTAAAGTGAACATGAAGGGGAGGAATCTCAGTGGATCTTCGAGGCATGAAGTTGGGTTCTGCATCACTGACCATTGAGTGCAGACTGGAGGACTTCCTTCAGATGTGTGTGTGCGATCTGCCTACAGAATTGCTAAGGGGGCTGTTGGGCGAACAGAGCTAGTCATCTTTTAACTGCTGAATTCTTCAATCTTACTTCTTATTATTTAGAGAAGGAATCAACAGATTAGACAAGGCATGGTGTACATCAGGTGAGCATAAGTCTGGAGTTAGTTCCAATTGCTTAATGATCTCATTCCTATAATTAGGTTTTTCCAAGTTTAGGAAGGAATGAAAAGGGCAAAGGGGAAAGGGGTAAAAGAGTTGCTTTCACTTTTTCCAATTGCATAGGAATATGCACTTGTCTCAAAATTAAAATTTTAAGTATCTATAAATATCTGGCTGTATTCTCCTGTAATATTTACATAAACTGATATATGATTGTACAAAGATACCTGTGAAATTGGACAATGGTTTTCACTGTGTTGTATTAATCCCAGCTGCACAAGTTTCTTTCTGATCCCAGTTTGTAATTGCCTTGGGTACAATTTTAAAGTGCATATTTCTTCTGGTTCCTTAAGGTGGGTGTGAGCTTTCTTACAAAGGATAAACTCTTGATGAATCAATGGTGCTTTCACGGGACACCAAGTATTAACAGAAAAAGCCAGCAAATTCTCCCAGGCTGGGTAGCCTTTCACCTCCACATCCCTGGAATGAGTCTCAGAGGGAAGCAATGCAGCTTATTTGAAACCATCATTTAATTGTAATAATAAAAAGAATGCTCAGAGGAATGGAACTTAAAGCCCATTCATCATATCAGTAAACAACATTCACATTTGAAAGGGAACTCCTGTTTTTGCCCATTTAGTGCATACCACACAAGGTTCTGGTAGCTTTTGATTTATCACCTCACATTTTCGGCCTGCCCTTTCCTTTAAATATATAGCACGTTCAAATCCCAAATCAATATGCGTGGTGTTGTATTGAATTTAAGGCAAGTGGTGAAAAGGGAAAAAAAATAGTCATGAGACAGAATTTTATTATCTTTCAGTGCATGACAGTCTTACAGGCTACAGATAACAAGGTACAAGTTTTCCTATTTTCTTTCTCCTCCAAAGTTTGCACCAGAAGTTGCAAAGTCAGTCCCACAGATGAGACCACAAAAGTTTGACACAGTGAATCCCTGTGATGCTATTTCATGCCTATATGGCTTTGTTTATCCTGCTTCCCTGGCCTGGATGACTGTTGACTTTTCTCACCTGGCTAACTCAAACGTATCACAATTAAATTACCTCAAAGTAATTGTTACCCTCTAAAGAATCCACTTGTAATGCAGGAGACCCCGGTTCGATTCCTGAGTCTGGAAGATCCCCTGGAGAAGGGATAGGCTACCCACTCCAGTGTTCTTGGGAGGCTCAGCTGGTAGAGAATCCACCTGCAATGGGGGAGACCTGAGTTCGATGTCTGGATTGGGAAGATCCCCCGGGGAAGAGAAAGGCTACCCACTCCAGTATTCTGGCCTGGAGAGTTCCAAGGACTGTATAGTCCATGGGGTTGCAAAGAGTCGGACACAACTGAGCGACTTTCACTTCCTCCAGGAAGTCTTCCTTGCCTCCTTGATGATGGGGTAGCTGCCTTCCCTGTCTCTGTGTGTCCTGCCTAACATATAATATCAAAGCGTTTTACCAAATTGTGTGGAGATTATCTCCACTAGGTAACCACTTCAAAAAGAGGAGCTATGGGTCATCTGTTTATCTAGTTTTCCCTAGTACTTTACGCAGTGTGCTCGGTAAATGTTGGGAGTATCTGGGCAGTGATGAAACCTTTACATAGTAGAACTGACAAAAGAGTCAGAACACAACACACAAGAAAACCACTTGGGCGTCTTAGATGTTTTGTACAGGGAATCTAGTGTGGACTCAATAGACGGCAACAGATGTGGTATAGTGGGTACTTCACATGCTGAGCTTTTCCTCAATGACAAGAGAGTGACTTTCCGATTTTCATGATTACCGCAGGATTGAACGTGCCTGAAGACAGGCACGTTCTGTGCTCTTGCTTACAGAATTGGCCCTCAAACAGGGTGTCTTTGTTCCGAACTTTGATTATTTCCTTTCATTCTAAGTATTCTATTTGATTATTACAAGTAGAATTGATGGATCGGACAGTGTACAGGGAAATTTTTTTTAGATACCCTTTAAATCCTCTCTAGGAAGATTTTAAGAATCTGTACCTGCACCATCCATCAGATTTCACTCCTTTTTCAATGCTGGCATTGTAACTCTAGAAAAATGAGTGATAATTATGATTTTCATTTATATTATAATTTTTACTCATATTTAAATATGGCTTAGAAAAGTGCAGACACTGGATTTGAAACCCAGCTCCATGATTGCAAGCTGAATGACCCTGAGAAGTTTATTTAATGTATTCAGCCTCATCTCTAAGGTGGATGAATAAAAGATACTCATCTTGTAGCGAAATTGGGGAAACATTCAGATAATGTGTATAAATTTTAAGTACAGTGCCTGACACAGTATAATTATTCCATGAGTTATCAGTGTTTCGTTACCAATGAGATTAAGTATTTGGCCATATCTGTTAAAATATTATCTCTATCCTTTACAGTCCTCTCTTTTCAGGCCTTCTATTAATATGTATACTGGAGGTAATTAATGCTCTTTTTCTTTTTTACTGAGTTCTAAGAGTTTACCATACATAAACGATAGTGTATCTTTTTGATGTGTGTATTTTGAGTGATTTTACCTAATTTGTCCCGTATCACTTAATGCTATCTGTAATATTTTGCTTTTTAACCCAGAAAAGTAATGGTCAAGTTTTGCTCCCCTAACTTTTGAGCCCTCTTTCCTGCCCTCTTTGAAATTAAGCTCCGTTATATGACTTGTTTTGGAGCTTTCCTGGTGATGCTAGTGGTAAAGAACCTGACTGCCAGTGTGGGAGACTGGAGACATGGGTCCGATCTCTGGGTCAGAAAGATCCTGTGGAGGAGGAAATGGCAACCCACTGCATTATGCTTGTCTGGAAAATCCCACGGATAGAGGAGCCTGATGGGCTACCGTCCACAGGGTTGCAAAGAGTCAGACGTGACTGAGCGACTGAGTGCACACACACTTGCTTTAAAGAGAGTAGTGGTGGTTACGCCCGTGGGCTCATGCTAAAACCCTCAGCAGTGTCTGACTGCGAGCCAGGGACTGTGTTCCCTGTCGGCGAGTGTGTAACTTCCTCTTCTGTGCTGATTGTGACAGCATGTGATGGGGACAGTGTCTACCTGCGTCCCCAAGTGACAAAAAATGGGTGGTGCCTCCTACTTACAAAGTGTGTAAACAAAATAAACCTTTGTTGTACTGAATTGCTAAGATTTGTTTTTTTTTTTTTTACTGTAGTATAGTCTAACCTATCCATATACATTCAGGGATATTTTTGTTTATTATTATTTTTAAATGTAGTCACATTTAGCTATCTTTTCCTTAGAAGTACCACCTTTGGTATTATGGGTATTAAGCCGAGAAAGTCTGCAAAGACTGTTCTAACCTTTAGAATGCCCAAACATGGACTGAATGGCTTTTTAAGGGAAAAAAAAATTGTTTTGAAGTATAGTTGATTTACAGTGTTATGGCAATCTCTGCTCTGCAGAAGAATGACTCAGTTATACACATAGATACGTTCTTTTTAAATATTCTTTTCCGTTGCGGTTTATCACAGAATACTGAACATAGTTCTCTGTGCCATGCATTAGCACTCGTTTATCCATTCTCAGTGTAGTAGTTTGCATCTGCCAACCCCAAACTCCCAGGCCATCCCTCCCACGCCCCTCCCACCTGCCAACCCCAATGTCTGCATCTAAGTCCGAGTCTGTTTTGTAGATAGGTCCGTTCGTGCAATATTTTAGATCCCACTGAGGAAGACATGCAGATGGCCAATCGGACATGAAAAGATGCTGAATGGCTTTTCCAGGTAGTAAGTTTCTTGTTCGTGAATGTTTTTAAGCAGAGTTATGGCTGTGTGTCAGGGATGCTGTATAGTCATTATATATTATATGAGTAATCAGAGTAGTTGACCTTTAAGTTTCCTTCCAGCTGTTTGGATATTAAGTGTAGTGCAGAGTTACAGCTCCCAGGGGACTCACCATGTACCTAATTTGCAAAGACTATGCAGAATCTCGGGAAAAGATTCTTCCATCTTTTTGCAAATAATCAATCATAAATATGTAGATGAAATAATCCCCAATTTTTAGGAGAGATGTAAATTTCCCTGGCTGTATATTAAAGTTCTGTGCTCTTCAACCTCTCTTCAGTGAGTCAACTTGACCCAAATAATACATAATACAAAACATTGCCTTCTTATACAACTTGAGCAGATTCCTTACTGAGCCCATATGTTACTGTTGTTCCTGAGTTCTGCAGTCTGAATTAGTAAGTCCAGCCAGGTATAAGAAATGTTGAACCCTACTGGCTCCATGGAAGGGGATTATTTTCAAAGCACCACTAATTAAAGTGAACGATACATCTGCCCTTTTCTGTCCAGGGTGGCACTTTAAGAAACTGACACGGTGGGTAGGAAGCATCGGAAGCACGAAGAGGTCTCACATCAGTAGCTCCCTTTCTTCTCCATGTCGCCGCATGACTCTTGAGTAAAGAGCAAACTCCCCCCTTCAGATGGGCTCCCGGAAGTTATTTTCCACTTGGGATCGTCACCCCCTCCCTCTCTTCCTCCGCGTTCTTTTGGTGGAAAAGAGCCAGCAAGTTCAAGGCTAAGCCAATATAATTTGAAGAATTGTATAAAAGTATTATTCTACAGTGATGCTTAGATTCTTCAAAGAGAAGCAACAAAGGATGAGCTGTTAAGAAAACAGTAACCTCCACATCTTGGCTATTGTGAATAGCGCTGTAATGAACATAGGGGTGCATATATCTTTTCAAATTAGGGTTTTCATTTTCTTCACATAAATTGGAATTGGAATTGCTGGATCATATGGTAGTTCTATGTTCAGGTTTTTTAAAAAAATTTACAGAACCTCCATACTGTTTTCCATAGCAGCTATACCAGTTTACCTACCAACAATGTACAAGGGTTTTCTTTTTCTACATTTTCACCAAACCTTGTTCTTATCTGACAATAGCTATTCTGACAAGTGTAAAGTGATAGCTCATTCTGGTTTTGATTTGCATTCCCCTGATAATCTGTGATATTGAGTACCTTTTCATGTGCCTGTTGGCTATCTGTATTTTTTTTTTTTTTTGGAAAAATGTTATATATTTTGGATATCAATCCCTTGTCAGGTATTATTGTTCAGTTGCTAAATAGTGTGTGACTCTTTGCGTCCCCATGGACTGTAGCCCGCCAGGCTCCCCTGTTCTTCTTGTCAGGTATATTTTTTGTAAGTATTTCATTGCTTTCAGTAGGTTTCCTTTTTACTTTGTTGGTAATTTCCTTTGCTATGCAAAAGATTTTTAGTTTGATGTAAGTCTCATTTGTATTTTTGCTTTTGTTGCTTTCTCTGAGGTGACAGATCAAAAAAAAAAAAAAAGAAATTATTGCTAAGGCTGATGTCAAAGAAGTTACTGCCTTTTTTTCCCCAAGATTTTTGATGTTTCAGATCTTACATTCGTGTCTTAAATCTGTTTTGAGTTTAATTTTGTGTATGATGTAAGAAAGTAGCAGTTTCATGCTTTTTCACATAGCTCTCCAGTTTTCCCAGAACCATTTAAGAGACTGTGATTTGCATATTGACTACTCTTGCCTCCTTTATTGTAGATTAAATAACCACGTGACTATGGGTATATTTTGGGCTCTCTATTACGTTCTGCTGATCTGTGTGTCTGTTTTTGTACCAGTGTCATACTGTTCTGATTGCTGTAGCTTTATGGTAGTTTAAAGTTTGAGTGCATGTCCGTTGGTCAATGAATGGATAAAGAAGGTATTCCATATATATATACAGTGGAATATTTATTACCCAGCCATAAAAAGGACAACATCTTGTCATTTACAGCAACATGGACAGATCTGGAGGGTATTATGTTAAGTGAAATAAGTCAGATAAAATCAAATACTGTGTGATTTTACTTGTATGTGAAATCTGCAAAACAACACAAGGGAAGGAACAAAACAGACTCACAGATACAGAGGACAAACTGGTGGTTTCCAGATTAAGAGGTACAGACTTCCAGCTGTTACAATAAGTAAGTCACTGGGAATATAATGTTACAGTAACATTATAACAACTGACATCCAAATGTCAGTGGATGGTAACTGCTCCTACTGAGGTGATAATTTCATAATATCTAAAAATATTGAGTCACTGTCTCTTAGCCTGAAACTAATAATTTTAAAGCATAAATAAATTTAGGCATTTAGAGCTATACATTTCCCTCCAATATGCCTTTAGTTACATTCCATTATGTTTTGGTTTGTTGAGTTTTGTTTTATTTATTTCCAAGTATTTTCTAATTTGCTTTGTTACATCTTTATCCATTTAGGAGTATATTGTTTCCTATGCACATATTTGTGAATTTTTCCAATTTCCTTTTATTATTGATTTCTAATTCTTTTCAATTTTGGCCATAGAATGCATAACATAATTACATTATTTGAAATATATATTTAAAATTCCTAACCTCATTCAGTCTTTATATTTTAGTTAGGAATATTTCTGTTTTTGTTAATATCATGTATACTTTTGGAAATGATTTTTTTCCTTCATTGTAGTATCTTTTTTCCCCACGTCTCAGCTTTTTTACCTTTGGCATCTGAGTGTGTGTGTGGGTGTTTGTTGCATCTGGAAGAGGTACTGGAGGAAGTTGGAGAGACCTGCCATTGAGTCCTTTGCTACCATTAATGTTACAAATAATCTGAACTTGTAGCTTGTATAAAATTACCTTCTAACTTCTACCTTTTTACAGTGATATTGGTGGCTAGTTTTATGCATTGGTTTTAGAATCTTAGGAAGAAACTTCTGAAGTAGATAACTTTTTTTTCAAAATCAGTCTTGACTCCCATTCTAAATGCAGGTTTTGATATTTAGGTGTGAATAATTTGCTTAATCTTTCTTCCTTCTCATATCCCATTTTTTTACAGTCTCTCAGTTGGGGTCTGCAATGATCTGTCCAGGGCCCCTCTGTTTAGCTTCATCAGAAGTTAAACATCTTGTATTCTGTTGGTGTTGAGAGAGATAATTCCCCACTGATGAAGGGAGCTAATGATGTAACTGCTCTGTAAACCCCCGTTAACTCCCCACTAACCTTTAGATGTGATGGGTATCACTATTTCTGGAGGAAATAAATCAGTTTGGTTATTGGTTGGCTCTTTCATCACTGGCCTAGAGTTTAGTTTTTTTAGGAGTTTGTGTCTTAAGCATCTATCTCTTTACTGTAGTTTTATCAGTGTTTCATGAGGAAGAAAGTGACATATGTGGATTTAAACAGCCTCCTCCTCACGGAAGTTCTCTAGATTCTATTTTAACTACAGTGATACATGGTTATATAACCTTTAACTTTGAGACTATGATGCTTATTTTCCTATTTATTATAAGGAATATGTTAACTTGTCATGCATGTGTTACAGGAAGTCAAATTTGGATTTGCGTCCAACTTGTAGTGTTGACTCAAGTGATGATAGCTTCACTTCTTATTAACTCAAGAAATATAAAAACAATCAGAGTCTCTTCATCTGAGGAAACAACAGCTGCTCTCCCTTCTTTCAAGCACAGGGAAAGTCGCACTAAGTGTTGATTTTTAACAGTAATATGTAAAACCACTGGGAAGAATCCTGACTTTATCCTCAGTGTGGTGATTTTTAAACTAACTTCTAATGCTGATTGACCAAGGTTTGCTCTTCTCTTTGGAAATGAAAGGGAAAATATCTAGTTTTTGTTTTTGATAAGTTTGTACTTTGATTCAAAATAGAAAAAAATAATTATGGAATAGGTATGCAATGAGAAGTAAATTGGATAGTGCAGAAAATAAGAATACTAACTTTTTCTTTTATACACTGTGTCCCTAGAACAATAACTGTGTTTACTTTGACTCCTATTTTTGTGTTCATATTTTTATAGTTTTATTATTCAAATTTAGATGTGTAAGCTGCATTTTTAAAGTACTTCCTTTAGATTGTAAGTCTCACAAGATAGAAATATTATTGTTTGTTTAATCCTTGTCTTCTGACTGTCCTAGAACAGTGCTAAGAATGGTACCAGTTTCTGCACATTGAATGAAAGTGAAAGCGTTAGTTGTACAACTGTGTCTGACTCTTTGCACCCCCACGGACTGTAATTCACCAGGCTCTTTTGTCCATGGAATTCTCTAGGCAAGAATACTGGAGTGTGTAGCCATTCCTTTCTCCAGGGTATCTTCCCCACCCAGGGATTGAACCCAGGTCTCCTGCATTGCAGGTGGATTCTTTACCATCTGAGCCACCAGGGGAGCCCAAGTAGTCCCAAAGGCCAATACACTGAATGAAGTTACTAATTTTTATTATCTAGAAACTACCAGATAAAACATTTAATTGTCCAAAGAGATAAGGCAAATTTAAGAGAAATGGACAAAGATCAGTAAAACAACTTTTATTTAAATGTTTCATTGAGAAAGCAAAAATCACCTGCTTTCTTCTGATTTCCTGGGATTTGGTTCAAGGCCCTTGAATCTCTTTCACATCTGCACCCCTTGTTCTAATCTGTACAGAATTTATTCTCAAGATGGAGGCTTTAAGGTGCAGTCCTACACAGGAAATAAAGTTCCTGCTTTCTTCATGGGCCCTGTTTAACAATGGCAAATTATTTTTGAAAGATTATCTTAAAGTAAACCATCTTTATTTACTGAGCTCTTACTCTTCACAAGGTATTGTGGTGGGTTTTCAGAGAATACCAAATAAGACATAGTCCCTGTTATTAGAATTAAGTTGGAAAACAAAATAACCACAAATATTTAACTAAAAATTAAAGTGCCAAATAAGGATGCTATGTGAATTCAGATAAAGGGAGAAAACATCTATGCTATTGCTACTGATAAAGTTGACGAACATTTAACATATGTTAGGTTTCAGAGCGCTAATCTGAACACTTTTCATATATTAACCTATTTTAATTTTTACAATAAATCCATGTTGTAGATACCTGTTATGTCAAATTGAAAGATCAGAAAACTGATACACAGATAGGTTAAGTAGCTTACATAAGGTCACACAACTGGCAACAAAGCCTGGAATAGAAGCCAGATTAGCAGCATTACAGAATGTTATTAAGGGGCTGGATGTAAGTTGGAACATGTAAGATATTAATCACCAGGAAGATAAAGACAATTAGGAAGGGAAGTTCAAGTTCATGTAAGTCAAAGTTTATAAGTAGGATATGCAAAACTAGTTCAGTCTTGAGGGAGCTGAGATATTATCTAAGTATAAAATGAGAATGTAATTTATTTTCCAAACGGGGCCACTTTGGGAGTGGTGGGCCTGACCTATGGGGATGTGACTGCCCCATGCAAACTGAGACCCGTGGTCAACCTGGTTGTGCCCCTTGACCAATTAGCAGAGAGACCTCATATCCTGAACTTGGTTCCAGCTTTGGTAATTGTGTGCGCAGGGCTGGCTACCCTCCGTTGGTCTGAGCCAAGTGCAGAGGAGAAAAATAAGCCTTGGCTCTATTCTCTGGGTTTGGCTCAATGTCTGCACTCCAGTTTAATTATCTTTGACAAGCTGACCTCCTGAACTTTGGACTTTGCCGTTTGAGAGCTGTTTTGCTCCCTTCACTCTTTTTCTGTGTTAGTGAACTTCTGTGGACACAAACCCTGACCTGCTTGAACTAATACAATACACTCGATCACTTGTGGTATGAGCAACAACTGCAGAACTGGCCTGCACAAGGTTTGACTTACAGAACTAGGCAGAACCTTCCTGCAGAGCCAAAATTCTATCTTTTGTGTAGTCCTCACTGCTGCTAGCTAGATCGCCTCTTCGCCACGTAATCAAAGTGATGATTTTTTGTTTTTTAATATAGTGTGGTTATGGAACAAAAATGGAAAAGACTCCTGCATGGAGTGAGGACATTTTCCTGTAGTTGGGGAATGGGGATTGGAGAGTGGGTTATTCCTAATTAATTTTGAGCAGGAAAACAACAAGATGAAAGTAAAACAGATCTACTGAGATCTGTCAGATGGAATGCAGTGGAAGGCTGAGGACAGCAAATGGTCAGATGGACACATAACTGTCCATTAATAAAGTAATGTTAATTCATAGATGTTAATTCTATGGAGACAGCAATGGGAACCCAAGGACAACAGGTGGAAGGAGAACTAAAAAGGGAGAATTTTCAGAAAACTACGACTTTCCCAAACTTGCAATGTGGCTTACAGTTCTTTGGGTTCCATGAAACAGTAAATGCTCTCATTGTTTCATTTTGTGTTAGACTGGGTAAGGGAGAAAGTTGCTGGTGTTTCTTCTTTGTCTTCCCACAGAAAACATTGTGTTAGAGTGCATCTTCTATTTTTAATGTCCGTCAACCACATGTCACTCAGAATTATCTTCTCCAGTGCTAAGGGTCCTTCAACTTCTTATCTTGAAGATGTAGCTCACTAGAGGGCACAGGAAGGGGCTTTAAGTAGTGGTTTCGTCATCTTGGCTGAGTGGGAACTGAATTTCCACCAATTTTCTTCTTCCTGTGGTTCCAGGTTAGGAAAAAGAGAAATAGACACGAGATTTGGGAGGTAGAAGTGAAGCAGCAGCCACGTCTCTGCTCGGAAGTCCGGTGTTGAATTAGCTGGGGTAGCTGACATGTGTCACTCCTCTGATAATGCAGCTTGTTCTTCCAGCAACGCATAATAATCAGGTGCCTGTAGAGCAAGCCTTTGAGTGAGCAGGAGTCTGGCATGGAATAACTAACTTACGTGAAAGTAAGGATGATAATGGGCATAGTTAGAAGACTCTTGAGAGCCTTGAGATCAAATCAGTCAATCCTATAGGAAATCAACCCTGAATATTCATGGGAAGGGCTGATCCTGAAGTTGAAACTCCAGTACTTGGCTCACCTGATGCGAAGAGCTGGTTCATTGAAAAAGACTCTGATGCTGGGAAAGATTGAAGGCAAAAGGAGAAGAGGGTGACAGAGGATGAGATGGTTAGATAGCATCACTGACTCAACAGACATGAATTTGAGCAAACTGGCAGGCAGTGAAGGACAGGGAAGCCTGGTATGCTGCAGTCCATGAGGTTGCAAAGAGTCAGACAAGACTTAGCAGCTAAACAACAAGAAGTTGCTTTTTAAGTGCGGGAGAGAACTTAGGGGAAGAATATTATCAGCTCAGGGCTTTTAAATGTCCGGTTCAATGTCTGGGAAGAAACCAGGAATATAGATGGCCCTTATCTCCTATAGCCTTATGACTGAGCTTTCTGAGTATTTAATCCCAGGTCTAAACCTCCATGGGGCTGAATTATAGCAAAGTTGAATTGCCAGTATCATAGAGTCTCTTATATTAAGGTTAAGGCATTTGTTTGGAAGAATGGTATCCTGGAAATTGGATTCTCATGTGCAGATTCCAATAACTCTGGGGATGTTGAACCCCTAAGTTTTCCTGAGCCTCTTTTACAGTAGAAGCAGCCTTTCTGTCTTCTCTTCCTGGCAGAATAGGTTAGTGTCCCCTTACCTGACGTACCTGAAATGGACCCCAAAGATATGTTCCTTGCAGGGGACTATTGTTCCATGACAAGGCCCAATACTTAAACCTTCATTGCTTCTAGACCTATAGCCGAATGCAAGTCCAGACAATGCCTAAGAGGATGAGGCACAAAATGAGACCCGTGAGGACATGCAGTATAAAGAAGAATTGCAAAGTCTGGCCAATTTATACTGACAAGTAACCTGGGGAGAGAGAATTAGGAATGCGTTCTAGGTGTGTTGGGGGAATGTGGAAGGAACAGGATGTTAGGTTTGGATGGATTTTTTGATTTGGCTTACTAAGCAGTAATTCTGGGTTCAGTAAGTTACTTTGAGCCACTGGGTATCTCTCTAAAAGTCTGCTTGGTTGTTTTAAACTGTACCCCCAAATCTCCTATGGGATTGAAATGCCAAACTGAAAATGAAATCAAGTGGAACTGCCAGAACTTCCTTGTTATATTGTAGAGAAAGAAATCCAAAATCTTAGAGAGATCTTAATGCTAGCGTACATTTCTCCAGTAAGATCTGCTCATCTACCCTTTAACAGTGTTTCCCAAGAGGATCCATAAGACAATTCCTTCACCAAGGCTGTAATAAAAACAGTTGTGAGGAGAATATACTTTTAAGAGTTCTTTGATAGCTCTTCTCTGAATTCCTGCCAGAAACAGGAATGAACTTGGAAGAGAATCTTGAACTCAACTTGAGAAAGTAGATGGTCAACACCTTGATTCCAGCCTGAGCAGAGAAGCCACCCACCTTGTGCCAGACTTCTGACCTCAGAAATACGAGCTATTCAGTGAGTGGTGTTTTAAGCCAATAAATATGTGGTCATTGTTGTGCAGCAGTGGAAAACTACTGCAGGTAGCAATGGTCAAGCAGAGGGCACTAAAACTCCCTCTCCCTAGGGAAATAGTTTATTAATAATAGCAATGCCACATTCGTAAGAGAACTGCAGAATTATTGTCACCATCAAGGATCTGAGATTGAGAGATGTAGGAGCGGTGATTCCTAACACAACATTTTTATAAATTGAAATATAGTTGATTTACCATGTTGTGTTAATTTCAGATGTACAGCACAGTGAATAAATACATATAAGCCATATATATGGCTTCCCTGATGGCTCAGCGGGTAAAGATTCCACCTGCAATGCAGGAGACTCAAGAGATGCAGGTTCGATTCTAGGGTGGGGAGGATGCCACCTGGATGTGGCAACCCACTCCAGTTTTCTTGCCTGAAAAATCCCACGGGAAAAGAAGCCTGGAGGGCTACAGTCCAAAGGGCCACACAAAGTCAGACATGACTGAGCAGCTAACTACAAGCACATGTGTCCACACACACACACACACGCACATACTTTTTCAGTTTTTTTCCCCTTATAGGTTATTAAAAAATATTGAGTATAGTTCCCCATGCAATATAGTAGGTCCTTGTTATAACACAGTTAATGCTTTTTGGCCTGTGATGAAAACTGATGATATCGAAGAACGACAGGAGACTATTGTAAACTTAGATGATGAGTCCTGTGCACATGTTGGTCTAGGTTGGTCTAGGTACCTAGGTATGGTTTCATTGCTATGGCAAATGGACCCATCCCATGTCATCTGGTATGCAGCTCTTTATCTGGCAAATGCTATTTCACTCAAGTACCATCAGGAGTAGTTTTCTTTCAACTGGAAAGATTAGCAATACACCTTTATTGTTTTATAATAACTCAGAGTTCTGTCAACTCTCAAATCCTGCCATAATCTTGCTAATAAGGACTTGCCTCAATTCCAGTTCACTGGGCAACACACTTCCTTTTACATTGATTATATTGTAATATATTGATCTGATGAGCAGGGAGTAACAAAATCTATACTTCTCTGATTTAGACATTGAGGAAGTAGAAGGTAATCCCCCAAATTCCTTGTCAACTAGTACTAGTTTCTCGTTGCCATGGTAACACATTACCACAAACTTAGGGGACTAAAAGCAAAACGAATTTGCTGTCTCACTGCTCTGGAAATCAGAAGTCATGTAATCAAAGTGCTGAGAGGACTGTGTTCCTTTCGAATACTCTAGTGGAGCATCTGTTTCTTTGTCTTTTCCAGCTCTGGAAAAGTGAAAGTTGCTCAGTCGTGTCCAATTCTTTGCAACCCCATAGACTATACAGTCCTTGTAATTCTCCAGGCCAGAATGCTGGAGTGGGTAGCCTTTCCCTTCTCCAGGAAATCTTCCCAACCCTGGGATTGAACCCCTGTCTCCCGCACTGCAGGCAGATGCTTTACCAGCTGAGCCACAATGGAAGCCCTAGAATAATGGAGTGGGTAGCCTATCCCTTCTCCAGCAGATCTTCCCGACCCAGGACTTGAACCGAGGTCGCCTGCAGTGCAGACGGATTCTTTACCAACTGAGCTATCAGGGAACCACAAGGGAAGCCCCAGCTTTGGAAAACTGCCTGCAATTATTGCCCCTTTTCTCCAGCATCAAAAGCACAGCATCTTTGAACTTCTTTCCTCTATCTCTCTCTGACCTTTGCTTCCATTATTACATCATCGACTCTGACTTCAACCCTCTATCTCTCTAAGAATCCTTGTGATTATGTTGCATCTACCAGGATAATACAGTATGATTATCTCAAATTTCTTAATCACACTCGTAGTCATTTTACGTGTGAACATATTCACAGGTTTGGAGCATTAGGACATGGGCATCTTTGAGAGGACATTATTTTGTCTACCACACACCTCAGTGCAGTTTCTTTGATCTGAGGCTGTCAGGACATCCTTTTCAAAGTGAAGGACAAGTTGCTGCTTCTGGTGCTTCCTACCACTAAGAAATATCCATAGTAACTGATTGGCCTCTTTGTATTTTGGAAGAAACATGTGTCTCATTGAGGTGTGATACTACAACCAGTTATAGAGTAAGCTGAAAAGCTACTGATTAAGACAAGAAAGAGAAATAAAGCTCTGTAACAGGTCCAGCTGGCAATGTGAACAGCCCGTCCTCCTGATGCATGTGTGTGTGTGTGTGTGTGTGTGGTCACTTGGGTGCTGTCCTCTTGGATATATGGCCCATAAAGTCTCACACAAGGATGCCTTTGGAAGGCTCTCACAGGCAAATCACATTGCAGACCCTCAAGATTTTGGAACACCATTATGTTACTCTCTGTAGATGGTAATAATCGTTTTGAAAGACTACTTCTGGCTTGCGCTTGAGCCCTGGGAAAGACTGAATACTTGGCCACGGACCACCTAATTACCATGTGACCTAAGATGCCTGTTATTAAATGTGTACTGTCGAAACACCATGTAAACTTTGGGTGTTTGCATCAGCACTTTATCATAAAATGGAAAAGGTGTATATAATGTTGGGCTCACGCAGATCTTGAAGGCGCAGGTGTGGCCTAGATGGTCAGGTCTCATACTTTTGCTGTTTCTTCCTCCCTCTCAATGTGTACTTCTAGTCTTCAGGAGATTTCCCTATGATCAATTGATTGAAGAAGAAAAAAGGACAGAGGGGAAACAAAATTCTTTCACTGGGCATAACTTCAAGCAGTGCACCTGGATTTTGCCTGGAAGGAGACATGGCCAGAGGGATGCATCTACAGATTCCTGTACAGTATCAAGTGGTTTGGTCAGATAATCAGAGGTTTAGAAGAAACACAATTTGAAATTGGTGACGAGGAAGTCTGGGTAAACTTTATGTTGCTTCATCTTCCCAATTAGCAGAATTTGTGAAGATATTTGTGTGTCATGTGAGTGATCAGGAAAAACAGCTTCAGCAGGGAAGGGTGTGACTGAGTGGAGAAGGTGGCCTCCCGAGCTCTTTGCCCTTACCTACTGGATTCACTGATGAAGCGGCCAGGGCGGAAAGGGTAAAAGCTGGACATGAACTCAGCCATGCGGACTTTCGTTCATCAGAGTGACTGCTGCGTTCCTGAGCATTCAACCTGCCAACAGGTGACACTGGCACTAAGCCCTTAGGATGATTAGGTGTCCTTTTTTCGTATCCTCTTATAAAAATCAATGAAAACTGACAGCAACCCAATGGAGGCAAGACTGCTAATGGCCCAAATCCTTCAGGAATGAAGGTTTGGATCACCCTACCAAGCACAGAACCAGAAGTGTCTGAGTTGGTTGCTCAGGGCAAAGGAAATACGGAATGAGTGGTGAAGACGGTGGTTCTAGAAATGATATTTGGGACTTCCCTGGTGGTCCAGTGGTTAAGACTTCACCTTCCAATGCAGGGGGTGCACATTTGATCCCTGGTTGGGGAACTAAGACCCCACAGCATAAAACAAAGGCAATATTGTAACAAATTCAACAAATATTACTAAACAAACAAAAACCATATTTAATCATGTGACAGGTTACAGAAATGAGGACTCTGATATTTAAGAATATATCTTTCTTGTTCTGATATGAATTTATTTTCTGTATTATCCAGCTCAATTCTTTTTCCTCTCCTCTCTTGCATCTCTACCACCTAAAGTGACATATGTTAGTGGTATCAATTTTATATCTCATTATGTAGTTACAACATATCAAAGGTGAGTAGTGGGTGGATCATACCCAGAGGGGGAATGAGCATTCTCAAAGTTCAATAAAGGGCCTTGTATTTTCTTTGGGGGAATGACATTGCATGTTTTTAGGACATGACTGAAGTGACTTAGCAGCAGCAGCAGCAGTTTTATGAGGGATAGGTGGGAAAAGTTAGCTAAAGCACCGTGTTTCTCTTTTGTTTATTTGGAAATTAGGTATGATTAAAAGATGAGTGGGTGGATGCCAAGTTGATAAGGGATAAATGCTAGTGGCCATGTACTGTTCAAATTAGTTAAGCTGAAAAGATCTTTTCCACAGTTTCCTTCCCTGTCTTTACTTGGTTAATGTTGGCCACAGGAAAAATTCGTTCAGTGTTTGGGAAGTGGAGGTAAAGCAGCAACCACTTTTCAGTGCTCTGAAGGATGGTGTGAGACCCCAGGAACTATGAAAGGCCGTGCACTCATTACTGATCTTCGGGCCCACCTCTCGTTAGCACGGGGCATTGGCCAGCCTGCGCCTTGTCTCTTTGCTACATGAGTCTCTCCAGCTTCTCAGTGCCCTGGCCTGTGTGTGTGGTTCTGTCATGGAGGAGTCAGGTTTCCTGAATACCATCCACATCACTCATGTGGGAGGCTCTGAAATGTGAGTTCAGATACCAGGTGGTCCTCATGGGATCTAGTTTGCTGTCGTAAGCTGGCTAGCCTAGAGTGGTTTCAACCCTGAACCAGACTCAGAGGTGATAGCCTTGCATAGACATTTCCACCCACTCCCATAACAGCAGAGCGTAGAGGTTTTTATAAGCTCTTTATTTTAATCTCATGGTTTGAGTCTCTGATCAAACTCTGACTGCTGCTGCTGCTTAGTCACTTCAGTCATGTCCAACTCTGTGCAACCCCATAGACGGCAGCCCACCAGGCTCCCCTGTCCCTGGATTTTCCAGGCATGAGCACTGGAATGGGTTGCCATGTCCTTCTCCAGTGCAGGAAAGTGAAAAGTGAAAGTGAAGTCGCTCAGTCATGTCTGACTCTTCGCGACCTCAGGGACTGCAGTCTACCAGGCTCTTTGTCCATGGGATTTTCCAGGCAAAAGTACTGGAGTGGGTTGCCATTGCCTTCTCCCTGACTGCTGCAGTTTGAGTGAATTAACGAAGAACTCTCAGCCTAAGTTTAGAGATAACACCTGTTGTATTCTATTCAAAAGGGGAAGCTTAGGAAATGTGTTGGGAGGATGGGAATCATGTTGATGCTGAGAGAGGCAGCAGTAACCCTGGTGTAAGGAGTCAAGGAGAGCATGCATATATATGCACAGAAAATTGAAATTTAATGTTGAGATTCTCAGGGCCAGTTCCAGGTTTGGATAAGAAATATCTTATTCCAGATTGGGTCATAAGAACTCAGGAAGTAGTATGACGAGGACACCACTGGCCAGAAATAGGGCAATTTGAGAAATGATGACAATAAACTCAAAGGATTAAAAATTTCAAATATTTTAAAATCTACACACTACATCAATAAAATAAATACTGTTTACTATTGGACAGTGCTTGGAAACTAATGCATTACTTCAAAAAGTGATAAATAAAGAAAATAAATCAAGGACTTTATCCTGGCTTTCCTATGTAAACTGTACCAATGGATAAATAAATAATGAGTAGGGGAATAATTCTTTATGACGGTCTTTTCAGCTAATCAGTGAAGAAGAAATGACACATTTAGGATATGACCATTTTGCGACCTCTAATGAATTAATGGAGGTAGGCATCAACCACCACTGGTATCACAAGAAGATACATCCAGATGAAATATGCATCACCATCTATGAATGTTGTAACTACAGATACTTCATACCAGTGGTTCCAATTATCAATTTATGGTAAATAATGAGTTTACTGAAAACTATAAAAATCGTTTTAATATAATTTATAAAACTAAATTTATAAAAATATAAATGGTAAATTAAAAACAATGAAAAACAGAAAAAACTATACAGAAGGATGAACTCATTAAGATTTAAAAAAAAAAATCTGTAAACTGTGGAACAAATGACCCAGTTTCTACAACAATAAAGTAAAGGAAACAGAAGTAAAGGGGAAATCTGCAGATTAAAAGAGACAATGTAAAGTTGCTTAAGTCGTCAGCATACAATTGCAGCAGATAAATATTATGGTATGTAAATTAAACCTCTGTGCAGTTGGTTTAAAGTATTAAAAGAATGAAAAATCATGTTAATCAATGACTAGGTCTTATTTGGATCTTAATTCAATGGAACAAACATTAAATAGGGATTGATATTTAGTGCATAATTAGAAATTTAAATATTTTACAAGGTATTTGATACTAACACATTTAAAAAATTTTTATTCTGTATGACAACGATATTGTAGCCATGTTAAAAAAAAAAATGAAGTGAAGGTAATCCTTATCTTTTAGAAATGTATACTGAAAGAACTTCACTGGCAGTCCAGTAGTTAAGATTTCAAATTCCAATGCAGGGGGTACAGGCTTGATCCCTAGTTGGGAAGCTACTGGCCAAAAAACCAGAACATAAACAGCAGAAGCAATATTTTAACAAATTCAATAAAGACTTTAAAAATGGTCCACATTAAAAAAATCTTTAAAGGCATGTATACTGAAAGGTGACATGTTTAAAAGTTTGATTTCTAAAATTTAAAATGTATGGGCTGTCTCTGTCCTGTGCAATTCCAGAACATCATGGAGAGTGAGTGCGAAGTGGCACTGATTTTTAAGAGATTTCGGAAGGAAACTTCCTTTTCTGAGGTTTAAGGACTTCATAGGCTCCTCGTAGCTCAGTTGGTAAAGAATCACCTGAAAAGCTGGAGACTCCCGTTTGATTCCGGGGTGAGGAAGATCCCCTGGAGAAGGGATAGGCTACCCACTCCAGTGTTCTTGGGCTTCCCTTGTGGCTCAGCTGGTAAAGAATCCGCCCGCAATGCAGGAGATCTGAGTTTGATCCCTGGGTTGGGATGATGCCCTGGAGAAGGGAAAGGTTACCCACTCCAATATTCTGGCCTGGAGAGTTCCATGGACTGTATAGTCTGTGGGGTCACAGAGACTCGGACACGACTGAGCGACTTTGACTTTCACTCACTTTGACTTTCACTCACTTTGACTTTAGGCTCCTCAGGTATAGCCTGCAATTTCACTCTCACACCAGTAGGCAAGATTCAGCCCTTGCTATGCCGGCTTGGTTGTGATGAGTCCTGTGTCCTCTGTCTCAAGGCCGTGCTCCCACCTATTAATGGAAAGATCCATGGCTAGTTCAGTTTGTATCTTAAAAACAGCACACATATCACCCCAGAGACCTAGATCAAAATACACAGTAAAGAAAATAAACACATCATTTATTTAGTCACCTTATTTCCTCTTTGAAGCATTTTCTTAATTTGGGTAATAGCTAGGATGTCCAGTCATTTACATTTAAGAAGTGTGTGTGTGTGTGTGTGTGTGTGTGTGTGTGTGTGTTTAATTGGTCTTAAATAGGATGTGAATTTTGTTAAGAAAAAATTATATTTTAGTGTACTTGGTTGATGCATGATTGGAACTGCATAAGTGTGACTGAATTTATATCAAAGAAGTAGGTAATTTTATGATCATTAACAACAGTTGTAGCCATGCAGGCCAAGACAATGATATGGATAATTAAATCTCATGCTTCTGCACACAAACTGATTCCCATGAAGAAGTCAGGGAAAATGCCATGCTCCACGTAGAGTGTTGTACGTTTGAATACTTAGGGAAGAGAGAGGAAACTGAGTACCTCCCCATGAGGCTTGAGGGATTTTGTGCTGAGGAACATCTCGTTGGATAAAACAATGGCATTGGTTTTGCCCTAAACTGCATCATAATTTTCTTTCAAGTTACATGGCGTGTGGAGCTATGGGGAGGGTCATGTCAAGTGTGTGGTTATGTGAGTGATAGTCCAAGTCTGGCATACTGAATAGGAAGAATAAACAGTGGCCTGAGAGATACACAGAAAGAAGGAAAGAAAGAAGGGAGAAGAGTAGGAAGGAAGGAAGAGGAGAAAGAGATGGAAACAGTTATAAAGTCATGGCCCCAAAGAACACTGCGAGAGAGACTTTGAGCCCAAACTTTCTGTCACTGCCCCACGGAAGCAGGACCAAGACAGCTGGTCTCTTTCCAAGAGAAGGCTGAGGTGACACTTTATAGCCCCAGACAGCTTTGTGAGAATCATACAGTGTTTCTCCTGATCTTGGTCTCTAGAGCTAATCGCTGGCCTGATGGAGTTTGGCTACAGCTTCCCTGTCTGTCCTGGCTCCTCTGTGCTCACCCCCTGGTCCACGCACTGGCTTATCACCGTGTCTTATTTCCTATAAGTCCCATTCTTGCTTTTGTTCTTCACGTGGGGAGAGGTAGGAGGCCTGGATGATGAAGGACATGGCACCTTTCTTTGGCTATTGATCAAATCCCATAACTCTTAAGGATTGGATTCTTCTAGAAGTGAGATGAACTCTTGGGTTCTTCATCTCTTAAAAAATGAAGTTGGCACTAGAGATGGCTTAGGATTCCTATAAGGTTTAAAAATAGAGTGTAATATTTCTAAGATGTTTTCCTTAATCTATTCAGCTCACACATGCTTCCCTTTAGGACTCACTTTAAAGTTCTAAAGTGGTTAATATTCTGTGCCTCACAGTCTCTTGGTTGATTGTATATATTGTCTGGTAGTGTTCACTAATTGTTTCTTACATAGAACTCTTGTTTCTGCAAATAGATTGTATAATCCTTGGGTTTAGGAAATATGTCTTCTGCTTCCTCATATTCCCCACACATCAACTCTTTCCAAATCTCTGCACCGAGCTAACTCCCTAGCCTCTTTATCTTCTCCTTCGCTTCTAATTTAGAAGTGTTTAGCTTGCAGTGTCTCATAGCTTACCATGGCTTTCTGTTTTGTTTTGTTTTGGCTGCACTGTGCAGCAGATGGGGTTTTAGTTCTCCCACTGGGGATTGAATTTGTGCCCCCTGTGTTGAAAGTGCAGAGTCTTAACCACTGGACCTTAACCATGGTTGTCTTAATAGAGTAGGACACTTGGTTCATATCTAAATTCTAGGAATTAAGTTTTACAATTATCCCCATTTCTGTAGAAAGTTGAGTCTCAAAAGTGAAAAGATTTTACCCCCAGTATCTGTTTACCTAGTTAAGTGGTAGAGTTGGAAGTTGAATTACAGCCTTTCCTTTAAAAGTTGTGTTTTAAGCATTTGTCTTGCCTTACAGTGAAAGCAAAGGAAAATAGGTTAGAAGGCATCAAGGAATTTTCCCTGTATATTAAATTGTTGTGACTGAGTGGAAGCAGTGTTTTAAAATCCTTGCCAACAAGGGTTTTTATTGAATTCTTAAGAAATCTGAGAGGAATGTATGAGACACTGAAGAGTATGCAGTGAAGTTTAAACAGCATTCTCACCTTTGAGGTGACACCCCTAGGCCAGGACAATAGCATTTCAGTCTCTAACCAACATGGCTGTGAGTGTGATAATGCGTCTTTCATCCCGTGACCTCAGCCATCAGGAGCACAGATAACACCACACAAGAAGCAAAAGGGCTTCTGAGAGACAAGACTGACTTTTACAAATCATGTACTGGTTTCATGAAGTGTTTTCAGAGTCCTTAGAGTCTTATCTACTTGCACGGAACTTTGATAAACTGACCACAGTCTCACAGCGGAAAGAAATAAACAAGATGGTGAAACTGTGGGCAGCACCGATTTAGAAACAGCCAAGAGAGCCAATGGCAAGAGCTGACTGCATGACAGTGAAAGATGGGGGAAAAAGTAATACAAGATGACAGTTCAAAACTCCAGTATTTCAGAGTCATTCACAGAAAGGCCTCAGTGTTAGAGACCTGTGAACTTTTCATAAATCTACAGTTAGTCATCTGCTCATTGGTCCTGCCATTTATTCACTAATTTAGCAAGTATCTGTGTTACACACATTGTTGCAAGTCTGCTCGTGTTGAAGATGGGTAATGGCACCCCACTCTAGTACTCTTGCCTGGAAAATCCCATGGACGGAGGAGCCTGGTAGGCTGCAGTCCACGGGGTCCCCAAGAGTCGGACACAACTGAGCAACTTCACTTTCAGTTTTCTCTTTCATGCATTGGAGAAGGAAATGGCAACCCACTCCAGTATTCTTGCCTGGAGAATCCCAGGGATGGGGGAGCCTGGTGGGCTGCTGTCTATGGGGTCGCACAGACTTGGACACGACTGAAGCAACTTAGCAGCAGCAGCAGCAGCAAGTTCTTCCCTGTAGGTCAGATGGTAGTGAATCTGCCTGCAAAGCAGGAGACCTAGGTTTGATCCCTGGGTTGGGAAGATCCCCTGCAGAAGGGAATGGCTACCCACTCCAGGATTCTTGCCTGGAGAATCCTATGGACAGAGGAGCCTGTGGGCTACAGTCCATGGGGTTGCAAAGAGTCAGACACGATGGAGTGACTAAGACTAAACTAAACTAAACCCATGGTCCCTGCTTCTACAGCACTCAGAGTCTATTTGGAGCAAGAAGTAAGTAAACCAACAATAAATTTAGGGGAAATGGTGACTAAAAGAAGAAGAATGTAGTGTGATCAATGGATTGGGTGCCTTGGGGGCACAGAGAAACCGTATCTCACTAGTCAGTGGGGAAGAGGGGAGGAAAAGAGGTGAGGTAACTGGTAAGGGTGGGTATTGTCAGATTAGGAAATGAATCTTGCGCTACACGAGAATCAGGACTGCAGAGAGAGTGCACAGACCAAGTCACAGTAGTGACAGCTTGTGATCCATGTGGAAAGCTAAATAGGAACAAAAGCAAAGAGCGGCATAGGAGATGCATCTCTTAGTGTGTATCTGAGTGTTTTCTTGGATTTATCTTTGCAGTCTTTCAGCCATGAGAAAGTAACTACATTAATAAAGATCTGTACCTTCTTTAAGGCCAGTGGCGCCGACACTAAAGAATCTGCCTGCAATGTAGGAGACCCAGGTTCAATCCCTAGGTCAGGAAGATCCCCTGGAGAAGGGAATGGCTACCCACTCCAATATTCTTGTCTGGAGAATTCCATGGACAGAGGAGCCTGGTGGACCATAGTCCATAGCGTTGCAAAGAGTCAGACTCTCCTGAGTGACCAACACGTTTACTTTTTGAACAGAATTGGCCGCCTGGGTAGACTGATTGGAAAATATCTCTAAGAGTAGTTCTGCTTCCATGTCTGAAATCCGAATGGTAATGATTCCTTAAAATATTGAAATCCTTTGTTCAGATTCATTACATTCTGGTATGTTTAACATACTAATATAGGAGTAGTAGTTAATGCAGCTACTAATCTGATTTATCAAACCCCTGAGGTAATGAAATGGCTAGCAGGCATATCTGGGTAGTCATATGTGTGTGTGTGTGTGTGTGTGTCTGTGTGTGTGTGTGTGTGTCTGTGTCTGTGTGTGTGCACGAACATGTGCATGTAGGGAGAAATTAGGGGGGAAAGTAATGGTTCTTATCAGGGATGCTACTATCATAGATTCTGGTAGGGCTTCTGAGCAAATATGAGGACTTGAGGCTGACTGCTAGTGAGGACTATAATAATAAAAAAAAGGAAGACCCAGAAAGGAGAGAAGAGATGAACTGTCAGCATGAGCCAGGATACTCACTGTATTATTTGCAAGCACACATATTTTAAGTGTGTGCTTGTCCTTTCCAGGCAGGAGTTCAGGTTAGTTCAGTGCCCTGCCAGGGAGACCTCAGTCCACAAGATCTTTGCCTCTCACCATCATCATCAAGGAGGAAGAGAGAGCGACAGAAACTCATCTCTGCAGCCCTCACCAGCACACACATCATCATGGGTATCGGTCAGCACGCAGAATCCCGGGCTTCTTGTCTCCAAACTCTGATTTCCATAAGGGTCTGCACCTGGCCTATTCTCTCTTTTTTTTCCATTCTCCCCAACTCTTAAACCCCTCCCTCTGTGCTCTCAGTAACTCAGGATGCAGGCCTAGCAAAAATCCTCTGTCTCCACAACCCCTTCTCTGAACTTCCTCGCACCTTATTTCTTCCAGTAAAGGGTTTTCCAACTTCAATGCTGTGGGCATTTGGCCCAGACAGTTCTTTGCAGGGGGAGGCTGTCCTGTGAGTGGTGGAATATTTCATAGCATACCTGGCTTTCATCCACGGGGTGCAGGTGGATAAAATTCCCCACCTCCAGACCTTGCCAGCCACCCCTGGGGGAGGGAAGCTGGGTGGTGTAAAATCATCCCCCCTGAGAACCACTTGCTAAAAGAACTTCCCTTCCAAAGATACCACCTCTTTGGAAACACTCAAGGTGGAGCTGTTGTCTTTCCCCATCCCCTGGCTTGGCTCTCCTGTGATTCGAGCTGAGGTGGCTTCTTCGCTACTTCCTGTCTCGTCAGTCCATTCTCCTTCCTTTGCCCCCTCCATCTCCCGCCCCAAGGCGTTTTAGCTGGGACTATCGCGTCATTAGATTACATCACCCTCTATTCCTCACTGTGGTTTCATCTATGGATCTTATATCATTTCCCCCTCATTTTTGATTGCTCCTGGCTCACTGTATTATTTGCAAGCTCGGAACATACAAACATGATTATTCCCATCCACTGGCCTTTAGTATCTTGGATTCTTCAACAGTGATCTTGTCCTTCACCCTCACTCAGCTTTTCACTCTGTGGACACATCCTAGACACTGTAATGGCCACGACTTGCAGCTCCATAAACTCAGAGCTTTCTGTCCTCTCCAATTGCCCCCTTCTACGTTTCCAATCTACTCACTGTAATACCCGAGTTACTTCTGGTTTTCAGAGAAGCAGAGAGTTAGGTGGAAGTAGAAAGGCAGTAGGTTTACTGAGAAAACGCAAATGAAAGAAGAAAGAGGGAACTGGGGGATGGTGGGAGCGTCTTCAGAGTGCAGCGTGGGCCCCGGTGGAGGGAGGAGATGAAGCTAGGCTAGCACAGGTCTTAGACCGCAGTGGAGGCATAAGAAAACATTAGCACCCCTGACGGGGGTCTCAGAGGCAGAGCTGCCTGTTAGGAGAGCCCCACATCCTCCCAGATCTGGGTCTGTCTTGCTGGCTCTGGTGTCCTCGGTCACTGAGAGGGAGCCCATCTTGGGCAGCTGGGCCCCTGTTCTCTGGGCAGTTATGCTCCCTGTACTTTGAGATCCGAAGAGTGCCTTCTCCTCCCCAGAGATCCCCATTCTGACACTCCTCATTCTCCTCTCCTGATCCCCACTTGGGAACCCTCTGTCTCAGTCAGTAAAACCCTATCCTTCAAAACACCTGATTCACCCTTTATTCTTCCCTGTCCCTCACTCCCTGCATCCAGTCTGTCAGGGATTCCTGTTGGCTTTTTGTTCAAAACATCTGCGGTCTGACCTGTTTTCACCACCTTTCCTGAGACCACTCGGGTTCCAGCTCCTCCCCACCTAACCTGGGTATCTGGTCTCGCTTCCTAAATGGTCTACCTGTTTCTATACTTGCTGATAGTCTGTTCTCAACATGTGTGAATTGTCTAAAACAAACTAAAATTATATCATTCTCTATGCAAATGCTTGCAGTGACATTTCAGTCAGATAGTAAGCCAAAGTCTTTACAGTGACCAGTAAACCCTTGTAACCTGCCTGCCCAATCTCCAAGCCCCCCACGAGCCCCCTGACCTCAGATCTCCATGTTTTCCTCTGCTAAAGCCACCTTTAGCCTCCTTACTGTCCCTTGAACTTGGCAGAAGCACTTCTTTCCTAGGCGTCTGCACTTTTATCCACTGCTCAGGTCTCTTAGCTGCTGTTCAATCTCTGAATCTTATCTCTTTGCAGCCTCACAGACTCCAGCAAATTAGATGCGCTCTGTCTTCCACTGTCTCCCAGAGTTTGCTCAGATTCATGTCCATTGAGTCGGTGATGCTATCTAACCATGTCATCCTCTGCCTCCCCCTTCTACTTTTGCCATCACTCTTTCCCAGCATCAGGATCTTTTCCAGTGAGTTGGCTCCTCACATCAGATAGCCAAAGTATCGGAGCTTCTGCTTCAGCATCAGTCCTTCCAGTGAATATTCAGGGTTGATTTCCTTTAGGACTGACTGATTTCCTTGCAGTGCAACAAACTCTCACAAATCTTCTGCAGCACCACAATGTAAAATAAACAATTCTTTGGTGCTCATGCTTCCTCATGGTCCAACTCTCACATCCGTACATGACTACCAGAAAAATCGTAGCTTTGACTATATGGTCCTTTGTCAGCAAAGTGATGTCTCTGCTTTTAATGTGTTGTCTAGGTTTTTCATAGCTTTTCTTCCAAGGGGCAAGCGTCTTTTAATTTTATGGCTCCACAGTAATTTTGGAGCCCAAGAAAATAAAATGTCATTGCTTCCACTTTCCCCTCCTATCAAAACCATCGTGGTTATCTGGGTCATTAAGACCTTTTTTTGTGTAGTTCATCTGTGTATTCATGCCACCTCTTCATCTCTTCTGCTTCTGTGATGTCCTTGCTGCCTCTCTCCTTTGTTGTGCCCGTCCTTCCATGAAATGTTCCCTTGATATCTCCAGTTTTCTTGAAGAGATCTCTAGTCCTTCCCACTCTGTTGTTTTCCCTATTTCTCTGTGCTATTCATTTCAGAAGCCCTTCTTATCTCTCCTTGCTGTTCTGTGGAACTCTGCGTTAAGTTGGGTAAATCTTTCCCTTTCTCCTTGGCCTTTCCCTTCCTTTAAGTCAATGCTTAAATGTCGCCTTTCCCTGTAGCCTGCCAGACCACTCTTCTTTACATCACCATGACCCCTCCAAAGCAAATACTCCACCTCTTGCTGTACTTAGTCCTTTTCCATAGCACATGCCACTGTCCAATACATAGTATAATTTATTTATTTTGTTTATCACTTATTATCTATCTCCTCTTTGCTGACAATGTAAACTCCAGGCTAGCAGATACCACCACTTTCTTATTCACTGATGCACCCCAAACACCTGGAACATTTCCTGGCAAACAAAACGCAATAGATATACACGTGTTCCCCATCCTGTATACCTGTGGTGGATTCATTTCGATATTTGGCAAAACTAATACAATTATGTAAAGTTAAAAAAAAAATGCAATAGATACTTGTTGAATAAATAAAGAATGAATGAAGACGTGTATGGCCAATTTACAAATCATGCCTTATTTCATGTATTCCTGTGACTCTGGGTGCTGTACGGTAGGTATCCTTAAGGGTTTATGAGGACATTATTCATCTGTATTTCTACTGAGTATCAATTAAATATGTTGAATTGTTCTTATGGACATCAGTAATTGAAAACAGAATTTTGCCAAGTATCAGCAAAATGAGCACAGTTGCCCCTTCTATCAAGATAAATAGCATCTAGTCTTATGCCTGGAGAAGATAGATTTGTATCTGGAAGAAAATTTCTCTTCTTTTGAATTTAAACAATTATTCAGGAAATTATGCCATTCCCTTTGTTTTATCATTCACTTGCTATTTATTAAAAGTCCATCATGGGCTCATCACTTTTTTTGAATAATCCCCAGCCTCAGGGTGATATTAGGATCAGGGTTAGGAATTGGAAAGAACAGATGCCAGACTTTTCTCCTGAGCGCCCATTTATGCCCGTGTGATTTATTCCAAGCAGACAAGTAAAGCTGCGGCACATTTTAAATAGTGCGTGTTGTGTGTGCTTAGTCGCAGCCTACTCTTTGCAATCCCATGGGCTGCAGCCCGCCAGGCTCCTCTGTCCAAGGGACTCTCCAGGCAGGAATACTGGAGTGGGTTGCCATTTCCTTCTCCAGGGGATCTTCCCGACCCAGGGATCAAACCCAGGTCTCCCACACTGCAGGCAGATTCTTTACCGTCTGAGTCACCAGGGAAGCCCCAAAAGTGCATGTTCATAGGCAAAAATACTTCTCTTCTTCTTTACCATGGGCTTCCCTGGTGGCTCAGCTGGTAAAGAATCTGCCTGCAATGTGGGAGACCTGGGTTCGATCCCTGGGTTGGGAAGATCCCCTGGAGAAGGGAAAGGCTACCCACTCTGGTATTCTGGCCTGCAGAACTCCATGGATTGTATAGTCCATGGGGTGGCAAAGAGTCAGACATGACTGAGCTACTTTTAGTCACTCACTCAAAGACACGACTTTTTGGCATATACAAGCCTAAGCATAAAAGGGAAGAAACGATCTTTTTGTTCAAATGTAGTTTAGTCAACTGCTTGCCTACCTCTGGCCCCCAGGCTTCCCTGACGGCTCAGCTGGTAAAGGATCCACCTGCAATGTAGCAGACGTAGGAGACATGGGTTCTGTTCCGGGGTCGAGAAGACCCCCTGAAAGAGGGCATGGCAAACCACTCCAGTTTCTCCTCAGTGTGGACAGAGGAACCGGGTGGGCTACAGTCCGTAGGGTCACAGAGTCAGATGTGCCTGACGAGACTTAGCACACACATACACACCTTTGGCCTCTAAGGGAAAACAGTGCGGTGCCTCCTCTGGTGATGATTTGAATAGCTCGTTGTGGGTCCAAAAATTGGACCTACTATTTTAAAGTGTGATGCTTTAAATCTGGTATTTCTGGAAGTGTTAGAAGAGTCAAGTGTATTGTGGTCACGTGATTGTTATTTTTGTGTTATTTGAACATTGCCAGAACTACATCTTACTCCTTATCCCCTCCACCCAACCTTTCTATGTGAACTTAATTTCACTCTTTTGAAGTGTGATATACTTATTGGAAGCATTTACAGCTATAAAAATACTCACTGCATCCTAAAGAGGCAAAAGCACTGGTGTCCTCAGGAACTCCTGCCTGTCACTTCCTCCGAAGGCTTTGGTTGACACCGAGAAGCTCCTAGAAAAGGAGGGTCCTTTGCCCCAAGCAGAGGGGGCATCTTGGATAGATCCATCAACACAGGCTCACAATCCTCATTAATTTCCTAAGAAAAAGAACTCATGCCCCTGTTGAAATTTTCCAGATATGATAACTGGACGTCATATCTGCCTGGACACTTCACCGCTGCAAGGGAGTCTTCCTTGTTTCCTGGCCAACCCACCAGGGGCCATTCTTAGTTGTCAGGATGAATTTCAAATTCACGTGAGAACAAGGAGGCCTTGGCTAATGTGCATTCATGTACTGTGACTGGTGATGTTCTGCAGATGGTCTCTGGAAGGTGGGCTAAAGAGAGCTATGCAAGGTCTCCTCCCATCAGTCTGAGCTCTGGCTTCCCAGAACTCCTCCCTGAAACGTTACCACACGGCTCAAGCGCAGCAGCCAAGGTTGTGCTGTTTTGCTGGATGTAAATATTTGTTTCGGAAAACGTTACACATTCTTCTAAAGCTATGATCCTGAAAAAGGATAATGGGAATGTATGGTACAAAAAGGATGATTGCATTTGCAAATACGAGTGAAATGATGGGAGCTTTCTTTGTGGTTACAGAGTGGGGCGGTCAAGGGGTAATTACCCATTCCTGTCTGAAACTGAGAACTCATTTCCCATAGCTGGAGTCAGCCCACTCTTCCAGAAGTTGGGAAAGGGAGGGAGGGAGTGGAGGCGTTTTCCACCTCATTTATTTTATATCACAACAAGCTGGTGTTGCTAATGATAACTTAGATGGGAAAGAGAAAGTGGAAGTGAAAGGTGTGAACTTGGCTTTGACATTACAGTGTTTATCCTTGCCTTGTTAGGAAACATTAGCTTCCCTCGTGGCTCAGATGGTAAAGAATCCATCTGTGATACAGGAGACCTGGGTTCCATCCCTGGGTTGGAAAGATCCCCTGGAGGAGGGCATGGCAACCCACTCCAGTATTCTGGCATGGAGAATCCCAGGGACAGAGGAGCCTGGTGGTCCATGGGGTCACAAAGAGTCAGACACGGCTGAGCGACCAAGTGCAGCACAGCACAGTTTTACCAAATCTTTGGTAGATGGTTAGACTGATCCTCCATTGTCTTAGTAACAGAAACGGAGTGACCTGGTTAAAAGAGCCAGGGCCTCGGGCTTGGATGACCCCAGGTTCAGTCCTGGCTTTACTCACATGTGGTTGTGACAATTCTCCTTCTTTGAGTCTCAATTCTTAGCTATCGCGGTATAATACAATAACTATCTCATATGTATTTAGGATAATTACCTTTTCAAAAGGCATTAAAAACCTGGAGAACAATGGCTCTACTTGGTTAAATTCTCCATAAATGCAGTTTGTATTACTTTTTAATATAGAAGGAATGATGTAAATAATTCAAACAGTAAATAATATAAAATAATTTGTATTATTTTAATTTACCTTACTAACTCTGAATTTGACTTTTTCAGACAGTCTGATGCCATTTTTACAATGTGTGGAATACCATTCCTTGTGATATCCTCAAATGGCATGTTGTTAACCTTGCTCTCTAGAAAATCCAAGTGAACCCTGATTTGTGTCACTTGCTAATATTTGGAGTATAATTGTTTCCACCCTGGCTGACTTCCAACTTCTAGCATTTTAACAGCTATCTCTCAAATGCCCTGAATATTAACCATTGCCTCTCATGAGCCGGTACAAGTCAGCACACCCTTGAGATATTCCTCTGGGAGGTGAGAAACCTCAGACACATGTTTTATTTTCTTGCCTAGGATCATGAAATTCCAAAACTCAGAGTTATAAGGGGAATTGACATTTTTCTCATCTAGTAGCTTCTTCTTACTCTATTCTCTTTGCCTCAAGTTGTCTGGAATCATAAGGTGCTCAGTCACTTCAGTCGTGTCTGACTCTTTGCAGCACTATGAAGGGTAGCCCGCCAGGCTCCTCTGTCCATGGGATTTTCTTGGCAAGAGTAGTGGAGTAGGTTGCCATGCCCTCCTCCAGGGGATCTTCCAACCCACGGATGGAACCCACATTTGGGTTGCATCTCCTGCATTTCCTGCATTGCAGGTGGACTCTTTACTGCTGAGCCACCAGGAAAGCCCACCTGGGATCATAAAGGTGGGTTGATAAATAAGAAAGCTACTTTCATATGGAAATAGTAGTGTTACACCTAAGAGCATAAAAATACTCATTTCCCCGCACATACATGTCAATACTCGATCATATCAAATTTACATTTTGTTGTTTGTTAATCTTTGGGAATAAAAGTATACATTTTTGCTACAAGTCATGTAACTTCAATTACTGATGTGAAAGCAAAATAATATAAGCCCTTATTCTATTCAAGCATTAAGTGAAGTAAGAAAAATATGTCTCTGTTTAAGCAGGGAATCAATTTTAATTAAAAGTGAACTCTGAAGTAAGTCATTCAGACCTAAAAATGCTTTTTTGGGCTAAAGGCTCTATGCTGTAAATTGTTCTCTTTGTTAGTAAGAAAAGCCAAAGTTACAGAATATGTATGACTTGGCGAGCTAAAGAAAGAATATGCCTAATAAGTAATCCAACTGAGACAAAGTAAGGCTGAAAACTTGGATCTGCACAGTTACAGTTGGCGGATTTCTTGTACAAAGATTTTCCCTTTAAACCAACGTAAAGAGGTAAAGACTCTCTTGTGTGTGCGTGTGCATGTCCTAAGTCGCTTCAGTCGTGTCTGACTCTCTGTGACACTGTGGACTGTAGCCCCCAGGCTCCTCTGTCCATGGGGATTCTCCAGGCAAGAGTACTGGAGTGGGTTGCCATATACTCCTCCAGGGGATCTTCCCGACCTAGGGATCAAACTCATGTCTCTTACTTCTCCTGCATTGACATGCAGGCTCTTTATCATCAGTGCTACCTAGGAAGCCCAAAGACTCTCTGTTTCGTTATTTCATGCCACATGTATAGTGTGAAGTTTATGTATGTATGAATCATGAAACATGCTTAAAATTATGAAGTCAGAAAGCATAAGTGGTGTAAATGGTGATAATATTCCATGAATGTAACTTAAATAATTCCTTTACACCTAAAATTACAAACCTCAATCATATTTTCTTCCAAAATTGTGAAACATCAAAACAGTACCTGAATTTTAAGGTAACTTCCTTAATAAGCTCTCTTTTTTTTAAATCTTTTATCCTGCATTTCCATATGTTTTTAATAGTGACAAGGGAATAGGGCAGTCTGTCTTGTGGCACTGAGGCACGACTCTATTGCTCTTACAATAATACACAATACAATAAAGGTTACTTGTTAAGAAAAAATAATTGCAAGGATAATTGGTCACTGTAAGGTAAGAACCAAGCATCCAGGTATAGAACTGAGTTTTTTTGTTTGTTTATTTGTTAAGAGTAAAATCCACTCTATTCCAAACTCCAGATAGGAACTGATTTTGCTTGTTTTGCCAACCTTATAGTGACTAGCACAGCGCCTAGCAGTTAACAAGCTTTTAATAAATCCTTTTAAGCACATCATTCAGTAAATGATTATATGAACACAGACCCACTGACAGTGGGGGAAGTGGGCTACAGCTATGACATAGAGCATACAGGACTTGCCTGAATAACCTGTACCCATATAACAGAGAAAAAAACCACACATATCATTTTTTACTTTCATTTTTCTATTCTGTTCAGTTTCTTCTCTCTGTCAAAATTCTACTCCTTGTGACTGCTGGTTTAGTCACTCAGTTGTGCCCAACTCTTTGCAACCCCATGGACTATAGCCCATCAGACTCCTCTGTCCATGGGATTTCCCAGGCAAGAATACTGGAGTGGCTTACCATTTCCTTCTCCAGGGGCTCTTCTTGACTCAGGGATTGAACCTGCACGTCCTGCATCTCCTGCATTGGCAGGCGGATTCTTTACCACTGAGCCACTAGGGAAGCCCTACTCATTAAGGTTCAGATAAAATGTTCTTCTCTAAAAAGCTTTCCATAACCTCTCCACCTCACTATTTTTTTAAATTACCTTTACTGATTGGCTTTCTCTGAAGATGTAGGAATGTTATAGTCTGGATGATAAGAGTTCAGACACTGGAACTAATTACCTATTTTTTTTTAATTGAGATACAATTGTCATAGAACGTTAGTTTCAGGTACACAAAATAATGATTCAGTACCTGTATATGTTGTGAAATGATTACTGCAATAAGCCTAGTTAGCATCTAGCACCTCAGATAATTACAATTATTCTTTCTTGAGAACTTTTAAGATCTACTCTCTTAGCAGCTTTTGAATATACAATACAGTATTATTAATTGTAGTCATCAAGCATATTACATCCCCAGGACTTATTTATCTTGCGATGAAAGTTTGTGTCTTTTAACCCCCATCTCACCCATGTTATTCACTCCTGATCCCTGCCTCTGGCAACCACCAGTCTGTTCCCTAATCCATGAGTTTGGATGGCTTTTTTTGTTTGTTTGTTTGTTTTTTTATTTTGAATTCCCATTTTAAGTGTGATCATATAGCATTTGTCTTTTTTTTTTTTTCCTGAATTATTTCACTGAAAGTAATACCCTCAGTATTAGTATTAGTCACTCAGTCTTGTCCAACTCTTTGCAACCCCCACAGGCTGCTGCCTGCCAGTCTTCTCTGTCCATGGGATTCTCCAGGCAAGAGTACTGCAGTGGATTGCCATGCCCTCCTCCAGGAGATCTTCCCTACCCAGTGATCGAACCCTTGTCTTCAACACTGCAGGCAGATTCTTTACTGTTTGAGCCACCAGGGAAGCCTCCTTATACCCTCAAGGTCCATCCATATTTTCACAAATAATAATATTTCTCTTTTATGGGTAAATCACGTTCTCTCTGTGTGTATGTGTGCATCACATTTTCTCTATCCGCTCCTCTGTTAGTGGGCCCTGAGGGTGCCTCCATGCCTTGGCAGTCGCGCACAGTCCTGCAGTGAACACGGGAGCACATATATCTCTCTAAGGTGGTGTTTCTGTTACCTTTGGATAACTGTCTGGGAATGATATTGCTGAATCATCAGTTCAGTCACTCAGCCATGTTCCACTCTTTGTGACCCCATGGACAGCAGCACGCCAGGGTTCCCTGTCCATCACCAACTCCTGGAGCTTACTCAGACCCCTGTCTATAGAGTCAGTGATGCCAGCCAACCATCTCACCCTCTTTGGTCCCCTTCTCCTCCTGCCTTCAGTCATTCCCAGCATCAAGGTCTTTTCCAATGAGTCAGTTCTTCACATCAGGCAGCCAAAGTATTGGAGTTTCAGCTTCAGCATCGGACCTGCCAATGAATATTCAGGACGGATTTCCTTTAGGATGGACTGGTTGGATCTCCTTGCAGTCCAAGGGACTCTCAAGAGTCTTCTCCAACACCACAGTTCAAAAGCATCAATTCTTCGGCGCTCAGTTTTCTTTATAGTCCAACTCTCACGGTATAGTTTTATTTTTAATTTTTTTAGAAACTGTGATACTGTGTTACATAATGGCTTACATTCTCCCTAAGTGTGCACGAGAGTTCTCTTTTCTCCCATCCTCACCACTGCCTGCTATCACTCATCTTTTTACAGCTGCCATTCTGACAAATGAGAAGTGATATCTCACTGTGGTTTTGACTCACATTTCCCTGATGGTGGGTCGTGTGTGCCTGTTGACCATCCCTATTTTTTTCTTGGGAAAAATATCTGTTCAGATCTTTTGCCCACTATTTAACTGAGTTGTTTTTGTTTTTGTTTTTTTTTCTGTTGTATTGTATGTGTTGTATGTATGTATGTGTTCTTTCTATGTTTTAGAAATTGACCTCTTATCAGGAATGTAATTTGCAAATATTTTCTCCCATTCAGTATATTATTAATATATTCCTTCTCATTTTGTTGATGATTTCCTTTGCTTTGTAGAGCTCCGAACTTCCACCTCAGCTGGATTTCTTTTTATCTGGATACTGAAAAATTGCATTCTGATACTGAAATGAGTTGTATAGGACGTTGTATGATGTACTCTGGAAAGTACTGGGTTGGCCATAAGTTCATTTGGTTAGTATTACGTTATTCTATAAAGTTCTTGGTGAAATGAAAAATGTGCTTTTTACTTTTACTTAAAACCAGATGAACTTTTTAGCCAACCCGATAAATGTTTGTTTTGGTTTTTTCTTCTAACTGTATTGAAAACCCACGAATGATAAGAACTGAGCTGAATATGTTGCCATGCTTTTTTGTGGACTCTTCTCAGCATCCCCATTCTGCTGATGCCCCTGAAGGGCGGGATTGATGTCACATCATAGCTGCTGCTCTGTGAGGGTCCTGGTGGCCTCATTTCTAAGTTGGCAGGGAACTTGGTTTTGCTGAAGGTGAGGGGTTGGTGTTCTATAATAAGACAACATTGAGGTAACCTCACATTGGCTCAGAATCGGACAAAATGGTATCAGAAACTTCCTGGGTAGCACCAGGCTTCTGAACTTCCATCATCAACACAGCTAAGGTATCTGGCATGGACTCCTGCACCGTCAAAGAACAAGTCCTTCCTCTTGTCACCCAGACTTCATACAGGAACCGCATTCCATCCACAGACAAACTCACTACCCTTAGTCTAGAGAACAAAATAGATTGTTTTTCTCTAAATGAGAAGAGGTTAGCTTGCACCAGGTCCCTAGCAAAGAAAAGTAGTTAAGCCATTCATGGAATTCATGTAGTTAACAGATTTCCTTTCCTGCAAGTAAAGAGTAAAAGTACAGTTTCCCCTAAATTTTGCTTTCTCTTTCAGACAGTACTTCTAATAAAACAGGTTTACTATCATCAGTTGATTTAATCAGTGGATTTAAATGGTGCTTGACATTGAACCTAGTGATTCTGAGTTTGCTGTATTTATGTGTTTAGCACATTTGTGGTGACATGCTTATTAAACACAGCAAATAGTTTGCAACAAGGTCTGCTGATTCTTTGCAGTTGAAGAAAGTGGAGAGTGCTGTTTCCTCTCTTGTGCCCTCTTGAGCGTCTCATTCTTTCTCCGGCCTAGTGCAGGCTGGTTTACATGTGTTATTAGGCTGCAGATGAGATTGTTTCCATTAACTTGAAGCAGTTTTCTGGTTGTGTTTTCCCATCCAAAGAATACTTAATTTGAGGGCTGTTAAGACATTCTGATTGGGAGAGAAGGACACATATTTACTTCCTGTTTCCTAAATGAACATACTCTGAACTCAATAAGTATCCCATTAGATAAGAAGAAAGGACAGTAGTGGGGAGGACAGGTGGCCAGAACATAAGGTGCTTCTTTGATTCGAACCATAGTCACTCTTTAAGCATCTTCTTTTACATGAAGCTTTTCTGGTGCAACCAGCTTACATTAGAGTTACGCAGTACTAGTGATCAGGACTCTGCAATTGATATGGTCTTACACTGTTTTAAGGTAAGATATTTAAAAACTGATTTTAGGTGACTTCCCTGGAAGTCCAGTGGTTAAGACTTCCCCTTCCACTGCTGGAGGTGTGGGTCTGATCTCTGATTGGAGAGCTAAGATCCCATATGCCTCCAGCCAAAAAAACAAAACATGCAACAGAAGCAATATTGTAAAAAACACAATAAAGACTTTAAAAATTATCTACATCAATAAAAACCCTTAAGAAATAAATAAAAATTGTTTTTAAAGAGTTAAATTTGTTTTCCTTGGAATTGGAAGCCTGATATTTCTTTGCATCTTCCATAGCCCGTGTTATAGTGTAAACCATCAGTGTGTGCCCTGTAAGCACTTAGATTGCTTGTTCCCTAAAGGAAAATGCTTGTCTATCTCCCAACCCTGGCATAGGTACAGATAGTACTAGATACTCAAAATGTTCATTTCTTGCCATTCAGAAAAGAAATATGCTTTCTCTAGCTTGGCCAGAGGTCCTGTCCTTTTGACCAACGACATTTTCACGGTTGTTTGAAATAGAGCATAACTGTCACTTTTGACTCCATGAAATATTGTACTTCTGCCAACCTTATTGGCTTTGGCTAGTTTTAATGGGAATATAAGCAACTGTGCAAGATCCAATAATCTCGGCTCTTCCCAAAGAAATCAATATATCCAGCAGCTGCTTTCCTCGGCACCCGGTGTTCACTTCCCCCGACACATGAGGAGAGAGGGGAAGACATGCTCACTAATAAGTGAGCCTCTGCAGAGCGCCTTTGACGCAGGGACCCCTAACCTCCAGGGTCTAATGCTTGATGATCTTAGGTGGAGCTCATGTAATCACCATAGAAATAAAGTGCACAATAAATGTAATACACTTGAATCATCACCAAACCACAATTACCACCACCCCCCAACCCTGGTCCGTGGGGGAAAAAATTTTTTTTTCGCAAAACCAGTCCCTGGCGCCAAAAAGGTTGGAGGCCGCTGCTTTAATAGACTTCTGGTAAGCCTGGCCCTTGGTGTACAGTTCACCTCTGCCTCTCGCTCTGCCTCCCCGTCCGGCAACCCTGCAGTTCTGGTTTAAGCAAGTTCGTTCTAATCAGCAGCCCGCTCTCAGTGTTGCTTTCCCTAGAGGTTTCACTGTCCTTCCTGGCTCTAGTCTCCTAAGGCTGGCTCTAGTCTCCCAGTACACAGCTGGCCTTTCCCTCCTACGTCAGGGGTATCTCATCCCTTTCTGAAGAAGTGCTGTTTTTAAGTTCTCTGTAGTCTTATGTTACTAATGTGATGGTGCTTTAGTTGCTAAGTCATGTCTGACTCTTTTGCAACCCCGTGGACTGTAGCCTGTCAGGCTCCTCTGTCTGTGGAATTTCCCAGGCAAGAATACCACAGTGGGTTGTCATTTTCATCTCCAGGGCATCTTCCTGACCCAGGGATTGGACCCATGTCTACTGCATTGCAGGTACTTTCTTTACCATTGAGCTTCCTGAGATGCCCATGTTATTAATAAAAGAGGCAAGAAAAAGGATATAGTCTTACTTGAGAATCCTAATGATGCAGGTGACCTGCGTTGGGCTGTGTTATGGACTGAATATTTGCATCTTCGCAAACTTCATAGTGAAGCCCTAATCACCACTTGGAGAGTAAGATGTCATTTGGAAGTAAGACCTTTGGGAGATGATTGGGTTTGGATGAGGTCATGAAAGGGCAAACTCCCTTGCCGATGATGACATCGAGTACCCTTATAAAGGGGATAAGTGACCAGAGCTCTTTTACTTTACCATGTGAGGATATAGTAAGAGGGTAGCCATCACCAAACCATGGAGAGAGCCCTCACCTTGCAAACCAAGAAACTAGACCAGGAACCAAGTGGGCCAGCACCTCGATGTTGGACTTCTCAGCCTACAGAAATGAAAGAAATAAATTTATGTTGAACTGCCCTGTCTATAATATTTTTGTAATAGGCCTAAAATGACTTAAGACATTCTTCTTCTCTGGGATATGGGTAGGAGCTGATTAATTTGCTAAAGGCTTGATAATCAGTAATTTTCTGTCTACTGATAAAGAAGCCCCCAGTACTTTCTGCTTATCTTTGGTGGTCTATCTGGACAATAGTCTCCAAAATGGTCCTGTTTAGATGTAACTCCTGGAACTGGGGGGAGCAAGTGTGAAACCCTGATTGGAGCCAGCCCAGTGGCAAAGCTGACATACAGAGCATGACAGTGTGAGTGATGCTCTGAAGCAGAGTCCTTGACGATGTCCTTGTGCTGCAGTCAGCCAGCCTTGGAGATGACCAGACCTTTGAATTGCTTGCTGCATGGGGAAAGTAATTTTGAATTATTTATACTGTTTTGAATTGCTATTTTCTATCATTTGAAGCTGAAAGCATCACTGATACAGTTGGTTAGGTCAAGATTGGTTATTAGAGATTCTGTGTTACCTACCTTCTTGTGCAAATTTGATGAAAAAAAGCATATTCTTATCAAAAGTATTGACTGGGCACCTGTGTGCTCAGTAACATACCCAACAGTGGAGATACAAAGGCAAATGAGAAATTTCCTTGTCCTCATAAAGCTTATCCCAGAAAAGAGACAATATTCAAAGATTTTTTCAGTGCCAAAATTATTTCTTTTCGATAATAAGAACTTTGAAGAAAAAGTAGGAGTAGTACAAGAATGTAAGTGGTAGTAACAGAATGTATTTTTATGGGACGTCTTCCCCGAAGATGTGATATTTCATCTAAGATCTAAATAAGAGGGAAATGTGGGCTTTGAGGGCGTTAGGGTGTTCCAGTTAGAGACAGCAGATGCATGTAGTCCCTTAAAGACTGAAGCAGAGAGTCAGCCTGGCTGGCATTAAGTGACTACGGAGGAGTATGGACCCCTGAAGCAGAGCGTCAGCCTGGCTGGCATTAAGTGACTATGGAGGAGTGTGGATCCCTGAAGCAGAGAGTCAGCCTGGCTGGCATTAAGTGACCACGGAAGAGTGTGGACCCCTGAAGCAGAGAGTCAGCCTGGCTGGCATTAAGTGACTATGGAGGGGTGTGGACCCCTGAAGCAGAGAGTCAGCCTGGCTGGCATTAAGTGACCACAGAAGAGTGTGGACCCCTGAAGCAGAGAGTCAGCCTGGCTGGCATTAAGTGACCACGGAGGAGTGTGGACCCCTGAAGCAGAGAGTCAGCCTGGCTGGCATTAAGAGACCACGGAGGAGTGTGGACCCCTGAAGCAGAGAGTCAGCCTGGCTGGCATTAAGTGACTGCGGAGGAGTGTGGACCCATGATGCACGTAAAGGGCCTGTTGAAGAGCTGGCGCTTAGTGTGCATTCAGTAACAGTAGCTGATACTGTTAGCATGATAGGGATTGTGCATTGTGCTTTACTAAGAGTTCCAGGATGAAACTGAAGATTGCTTCTGAGAGGTTTAGATGATTAATGAATATGAGATTCATTGTAGATTATGAGGAGAGCAGAGCCTGTCAGGGGGAGCATCAGCTGTGCACTAACTAAAGCTCACAGTCTAGTGGGGAAGATAAACATCTTTTCTTTGAAACCCTAAACTAGAGATGTTCAGGGTTCCTGCCAGAGCCATGGTCCTACGCCAGATGGACAGTGGGTCAGACAGAGACCTGTGGACCCACGACCAGCTCCTTGTCCTGGAGCTGCTTGCCTTGTTTCACAGCATCAGCTCCAGCCTCATACCCCTGATCTATGGAAGGATGTGAGTACATACCAGGACAGAACAGATCCGTTGCTTTGTAAACTAGCAGTGTAGACTATTTGCGATGATGACATTAATACTTTCCTGAAGGCAATGGCAACCCACTCTAGTACTCTTGCCTGGAAAATCCCATGGATGGAGGAGCCTGGTAGGCTGCAGTCCATGGGGTCGCGAAGAGTCGGACACAACTGAGCGACTTCCCTTTCACTTTTCACTTTCATGCATTGGAGAAGGAAATGGCAACCCAGTCCAGTGTTCTTGCCTGGAGAATCCCAGGGACAGCGGAGCCTGATGGGCTGCTGTCTATGGGGTCGTACAGAGTCGGACATGACTGAAGTGACTTAACGTCAGCAGCAGCAACAGCCTCCAAAATAAATCCTGCTTTCTAAGAGCTCATCAGTCCCATATATGATACAGAAAATGTTCTGGTGATAAACATAAAGTGCAGAAACGTGGGGTGGCGGGGGGAGGGGGTGGAGTAGTTTTAAGGTAGAGGCAGGGGTCATGTTTATTTTAGAGCTCTTTATATACCAGGACATTTGTTTAAAAGTTTTGGGCCAAAACCTATCCTTCTGTTTTAAAGGTGCTAGCAGGTACCAAAAGTGTAAAGTGATGGAGTGTTAATTTTTAATAAATCCTCAGGAATAAATGCAAATAGCTCATCCGTGAAGGATGACTGTGTTTCCTTCACTTATGAAGAGACCTTGATAATATATTAATGAGAAGCATAATGCTTACCCTTCAAGGGTGACATGCTTCATATATATGCAAAAGCCACCTCACCCCACACTGAACTTTGGATAATGTCCAGATGTCCTCCCTCTATCCTGGTTGTAGCTCTCATGTCTGTTTGCTAGGTGCTTGCTCTGGTACTGCTTAGGCATAAATAATAACGTCTGGAGGTTAAAGAATCTAACCATGTTCTGCTGATTGATCAATCAATTTCCATTGATTATGAGAATGTTCTGTTAATTCCATTATGATGTCTAAAGGGGAATCCATAGCAATTAAACAAAAGGGCATTTGATAGTTTTTGTGATAATTGAATTTGTAAATTTATTAGCTTTCAGTTGTTTACTTCCAATGTAAGTAATTAATATTTAATGTTACCCTTTTAAAAGAGAAATGCTTATGAGATTGTTTTAATTAAGGAGCAGATATTGGTTTGAAATTAAGCCCCTAAAAGCCCTGACTTTGTAATTGGATGGTACCTCTGTTATCAAATATGAGGCATTCTCATTTGCAGTGACATGGATGGAAATAGAGACTGTCATACTGAGTGATGTTAGTCAGAGAAAGACAAATACCATATGATAATGCTTTTATTTGGAACCTTAAAAAAGGTACAAATGAACCTATTAATATTTCCAAAAAAATAGAATTACAGATGTAGAAAACAAACATGGTTTTCAAGGGGAATGGGGGAAGGAAAAATTGGGAGATTGGGATTGACATATACACACTACTATATAATAGATAGAGAGAAGGCAATGGCACCCCACTCCAGTACTCTCGCCTGGAAAATCCCATGGACGGAGGAGCCTGGTAGGCTGCAGTCCATGGGGTCGCTAAGAGTCCGACACGACTGAGCGACTTCACTTTCACTTTTCCTTTCATGCATTGGAGAAGGAAATGGCAACCCACTCCAGTGTTCTTGCCTGGAGAATCCCAGGGACAGGGGAGTCTGGTGGGCTGCTATCTATGGCATCGCACAGAGTCAGACATGACTGAAATGACTTAGCAGTAGCATGTAATAGAGAACTAATGAGGACCTGCTGTGTAGCACAGGAACTCTACTCAATGCTCTGTAATGACCTATATGCTGCTGCTAAAACAGGGTGGATATATGAATATGCATCAGTATAACCAGTTCACTTTGCTGTAGAGCAGAAACACAACATTATAAATCAACTGTAGTCCACTAAAAATTAATTTAAAAAATAAAAGATAAATTAGAAAATAAAAACTGTTTTCAAAAATTAAATTTCAAAATAAAAGCAACATATATCCACATACATTAAAAAAGAAAAAAAATGTTTATTTTGCCCTCTAGATTTTGAGCTTTAGTTAGTGCACAGTGATAAGTTTTACTCATTTATGAATGCCAAAGGCCCAGACCATGCCTGCTATATTATAGGCCTTCAAATAATCCTTGTGGAAGGAAAGGATGAATGAGTAAATGAAAGAATGCAGGTTAAAAAGATATGTGGCGTTCTGATAGTATTTGTATTTCTCAGAAATCCCATGCCCTGGCTCAGAAGGCATGTGGATCTGTGGTTAGATGTCAGCTGAGGAAGAAGGCACCACAGTGTGAAGAAATCATTGAGTGCCACCTGAGATCGTGCCAGACGTGGAAGTAAAGATGAAGTATGAATGGTGGTTCCAAGACAGATTCATTAGGATAAAGGCATCCTGGTGCTCAGGCAGAGGGAGGAGGAAAGGGATACTGGGGCGGGGGCGGGGGCGGGGCCAGGGGCTGCTGGGGGACCTGAGCAGGAAGGCTTGGAAGAAGATCCTCTGTCTTCACAGCTAGGTGCAAGCGAGGCCTAGATACTGGGGGTCTTCTAATATGGACCATGGAGGAATATTCATCCTGCTGTACTTCATGAGTGCCAAGGACTCTCAGGAGGTCACAGGATGGTGAAGGGTCTATGGCCCAGACTGATCAGAATTTGGAACAGATACATGCAAGACCTAGAGAGTAGGATCAGGAAATGGGTATCAGGTGCATGAGGCCAAAATAGAAAGGAGAGACACTGGAGGACTGTTATTACGGGAGGTAAGACGCCATGGGAGGTCAGCTTCTGAGAGGTGGACTGTCCCTGTCTTGCTTGCCTTAGTATCCCCAGCACCTGGAGTCATACTCAATGCACTCTAAGTCTTCAGAGATACATGTTAGTGCAGCATGCATGTGACCCGTTGAAGGAGTAGGCCATGGGGAGGGAAAGCAGAGGACCTGTCTTAGTCCTTTCAGGCTATTATAATGGAATACAATAGAATTGGCTTGTAAACAGCAAAAATTTATTTCTGAAGTTATGAATTCAGCATAGGAATTTTAGGGGAACACAAGCAGACTGTATCAGGGTGTCCATGTAAGTGTATAGACTGAGTGAATTAGTGGTTGTTTTTTTTTTACTTCCACAATTATCTTCAATTTTTTCATAGTTTAGAATCTATCTTAAAGAGCAAGATTGCTTTATTTCTACCTGTATCATTTCATGAAGTCCCACAAGTAGAAAATACTTAGTGTGTAGGTACTGCTTTTGGGCTTCCCAGATGGTGCTAGTGGTAAAGAACCCACCTGCCAATGCAGGGAGATGTAAGAGATGTGCGTTCAATCCCTGGTTTGGGAAGATCCCCTGGAGGAGGCCCTGGCAACCCACGCTAGTATTCTTGCCTGGAGAATCCCATGGACAGAGGAGCCTCGTGGGCCACAGTCCATAGTGTTGCAAAGAATCAGCCACAACTAAAGTGACTGCGTGTTTGCGCATACACACACACACACACACACACACACACACACACAGGCTGCTATTACATATTGTATTAATTTGATTGACCAGCCAACATTTATTAGTGACTGATATCAGGTATTTTCTTGTTCTTCTAATGCACCGAGGGTGAGGGAGAGGTACACAGAGAGTACGAGAGCTTCGCAGTTTTGCGTGCTCATCATTGCAGGTGCTGGCATGTGAGTTAAGGAGAAATGCTGTCAGACTTGACTGGATTCTGTGTTTTTGTAAGGGGTCAGCCCTATTTACCTTGGCTCTGAGTTCACATATAAAAACTATTCTATCACAAAATTCAAGTGCTGCTTTTGTGTTTTTGTGTTTTGTTATAAAGCAGTTTATTCACAATAAAATGATGCCTATTAAAAGTGTATCTTAAAGCACTGGTTTAGAAATAAAAATTACCTATCCCTGATATTTTTTCCATTTTGTCAGGACAAAGTGGAATTCTCATCAGATGAAACCTTTAAAATGACACAGGACCATTGCCTTGATCTTTAAAGATCCTTCCAAACTTTAGATACTGTTTTGAAAAATTGTCATAATAATTTAATAATACAATTACCATAATTTAATAATAAGTTGTGTTAAGCATTAGGAAGTAGTGTGGAAAATTGGAACCCACTAAGATGTCCTGACTTAAGTTCTGGTCCTGTCTCATTAACTAGCTGGGTGACCTTGGCTGGGCACATCAGCCTTCTGGGTCTTGCTTTTCACACCAACTAAATTATACACCTAAACTAGATAATCTTTCAGGCCACTTCTAGCTCTGAAAACTTAGGGATAGAGTCTATGATAGCATTGTCCAGTAGAAAGATATTTTTGAGCCACAGATATAAAATATTTTAGCAGCATTGTAAAAAAAAAAGTAAGAAGAAACAGGTAAAGTTAAGTTTAATAATACAAAACTTAAGTCATAATTTATAATACACAATTTAATAATTTTATATAATTTTATAATACATAATTTAAGTCAATATAATCAAAATGGTGTCATTTGGACAGTCAATCTAAATGAACTACTTCACATTATTTTTATTATACGAAGTCTTAGAAATCCAATGTATATTTTAAAGCATATCTCAGTGCTGATGAGCTACTTTTTAGGTAATTACATATGGCTATAGCTGCTGTATTAGATAATGCTTGCCTATAGCATTCAGCGAGGAAAACTTATATTAAATGAAAAGAAGACTCTTAGCAACTCATGCATCAGATGAAAACCTTTTCATGAGTGGGTAAAGAATCTGCCTGCAATGCAGGAGACACAGGAGATGTGGGTTTGATCTCTGAGTAGGAAAGACCCCCTAGAGGAGGAAATGGCAACCCACTCCTGTATTCTTGCCTGAAAAAATCCCATGGACAAAGGAAGCTGGCGGGCTACAGTTCAAAGGATCACAAAGAGTTGGGCTCAACCAAGTGACTAAGGAATTAGAAAGGAGCTAAGGGGTTAATAATACTGATGAGCTTGGCTGAGTGTCTGCAGCCTGGTAGGTTCTGCCAGATATTAGCAGGGGTTGAACTTGCTCTCTTTTGAGTTTCTCTTTTTCTTTCCTGATTCACCTGATTCCCAGTTGTGGCTTGAGTTCTGACTTAGAGCTCTGATTGCCTCTCAGTGGGTTTCTACCTGGAGTGTGGTTACTACCAACCTCGAAAAGTTAACGGCTTCAGCAGAGGTGGGTGCAGCCAGCCCCACCCCTCCCTTCCCTGCCTCACCCCCAAGGGTCTCCTGTGCCCATCCTTTAATCCTTCACTTATCGTCAACGACACCGGAGGCAATTGCTCTGTGGATTACACTTCATCAACAGTGTGAGCAAACCATGAGCAAACTGAATATAATGGTGGTGCTGGGAGCCAGCGTGAGGCACTCCGCGCGTGGCAAAGGTCATGAGGAAGGAGGCTCGGCATACGCAAAGGCGGGATCAAGCATCAGGAGTCCCCCTGGAAATCCTTGAGCATCTACCCCCATAACCAGAGCCTGCCTGCTTTACTACTTTGTGCTCCCACCTACACCTCTGACTTTACGGGGGGCTGTCCCCCACCACCTCTTTCGGAGAAGGAGTTAACTTAGAGCTCCAGTTAATAATAATTCCTGGGTGTGACAGGAGTGTTTCAACCTACAAACTCCTCTGAAGGTTCTCTAGCCTGCCTGACAGGCTTGTCCAGCCACATGTGATTGCTCACAGCCTCCCAACCGTGAGAGGCACGAGATGCTTTAAACCTTCTAAAAATAGGTTCTTTAGAGATGTTAGAAAACTATTAGTATAGTATAGTGGGCTGATTAGAAATTGTATTGGTGAAGGGTTTTTCATTTGTTGAGCCAATGTTTGCTGTTAAGTCTCCACATCCCCTGCCCTTATACACATTAATGAATATATAGAAGAAATAAGTATTAACCTTTGATATTAATCACGTTAGACCTTAGGCTAAGCAAATTCTTTCCTTAATTAAAACCCACTACACCCTCACCCTATAGGAATGTAACTTTATCTGGTACCTTTGGAAGGTGGCGTCTGTTTTAAGAATAATCACCCCTGGAGAAATAAGTGTCCTGGTTGACTGACCGCTGTCACAAGGAGAGGGTCATAAATTGTCAGCAGGAACCCTGGCCAGAAGATGATGTAACACCCCTAAGACCTCTGTATACATTTGTATGAAGCACCTGACTTTAATAAAAGTCAGGACTGCTGACCCCGCGTGACTTTTGTACAACATCTCAGTGTATAAAAATAGACCCTGGAAAAATAAAAAATGGGATCAGTTTCTCGAAATACTAGTCTCTTCATGTCATTCTTTCTCTCAGCCTCTGGCTGAGTTTCCATCTGGAGCACAGAGGCCTGCCAAGCTTACTAATTTTGCCTGGGCTTTTAAGATCTGACCGGGGAGGCCTCAGTGTCTCCTCTCCCACTGGAGAACTGAAGGATGCCTGTAGCCTATGTAAGTGGCGCAAACTTTTTGGCTTGAAGTTTTATTGGTTTTCCGCATAAACCAAGCTACTCAGCCTCTTTCCTCCACTAAATTTTCTCACTGAGCTATCCTTATTCTATTACTCTTTATATCTCTAATTAATATTTAATTAAAGCCAGTGTATTTGCTGACGCTGTCTCTCCTTCCAATTTCCCTGGATCCACCGGGGCTGGACCCCAGCAAGTGGCACCCAGAACAGACTGCAGACAGGTATTATGTAGGGCTATTTTCAGAGTCAAAGAGAGAAAAAAAAAAATAGGAGTTTCCTCATGGTAGGGTTGCCAAGTAAAATGCAGAATGTCCAGTTAAATTTGAATTTCAGATAAATAACAATTTTTAGTATCGGTAACTCCCAAATATTGGGTTGGCCAAAAAGTTCCATAATATCTCACATAAAAACCTAGAACTTTTTGGCCGACCTAATACCTCACAAAATACAGGTATACATAAAAAGGCAGTATTCATCGGGAATTCAGAATGAATTGGGCATCCTGTCTATTTTTTTCTGGCTCTGGTAGTCATTCTTCCTGGGTAGCTTCAGTTTCTGATCTCAGTGCTCCTCAAAGCACAAACCCTTCTTCACACTTAGCAGTGTTAATATCACACCCTTCTGTGCTTTAGATTTGGTCCTCTGTTCATTCCTTCCTCCCATTGCTCTGTGGATATAGCAGTTCACTGCTATATATCTAGAGTCTAGTATAATCACCTAGTTGGGAGCCCCCCCCCCCCAACCTTTAGTAGGCCTGGAGTTTGAGGTCTAGTCTCCTTTGCAGAAATATTAATACCCCTCCCAGTGTGAGTTCAGTTAGAACTGGACACGGAACAATGGACTGGTTCAAGATTGGGAAAGGAGTACATCAAGGTTGTATATTGTCACCCTGCTTATTTAACTTGTATGCAGTGTACATCATGCAAAATGCTGGGCTGGATGAAGCATAAGCTAGAATCAAGATTGTTGGGAGAAATATCAGTAACCTCAGATATGCAGATAATATCATCTTTATGGCAGAAAGCGAAGAGGAACTAAAAAGCCTCTTGATGAAGGTGAAAGAGGAGAGTGAAAATGCTGGCTTAAAACTCAACATTCAAAAAACTAAGATCATGTTGTCCAGTCCCACCATGGAAAATAGATTGGGAAACAATGAAAACAGTGACAGACTTTATTTTCTTGGGCTCCAAAATTGCTGCAGATGGTTACTGCAGCCATGAAATTGAATGACACTAGCTCCTTGGAAAAAAAGCTGTAACAAACCTAGATAGCATATTTAAAAAGGTCCGTCTAGTCATAGCTATGATTTTTCCAGTAGTCATGTATGGATGTGAGAGTTGGGCCATAAAAAGGCTGAAACCTGAAGACTTGTTGTTTTTGAACTGTAGTGTTGGAGAAGACTCTTGGAAGTCCCTTGGATTTCAAGGAGATCCAACTAGTCAATCCTAAAGGAAATCAATCCTGAACATTCATTAGAAGGACTGATGCTGAAGCTGAAGCTCCAATGCTTTGGCCACCTGATGCAAACAGCTGAATCTTTAGAAAAGACCCTGATGCTGAGAAAGATTGAAGGCAGGCAGAGAAGGGGATGACAGAGGATGAGATGGTTGGAAGGCATCACTGACTCAATGGACATGAGTGTGAGCAAGCTCTGGGACAGGGAAGCCTGATGTGCTGAAGTCCATGGGTCACAGAAAGTCAGATAAGACTGAACAACTGAACAACAACAGTGTGAACTCGGTATACGGCTGCTTCTTCCTGCCATCCTCTAACCTCACCATGTCCCGGTCTTTCGAGAGAAGTCTTTGAATAATGCACACAGACACACACACATGACAACCCAAACAAGAATTCTGACCAACTGTGCAGTCTAAATCCATGATGAAGAGCAGAAAAATTACTTCCTAAATTCAGTACAGTCTCTAAAGAGCCCATTTTTGACAAGAAGAAAAGCCGTTCCTGTTATTTTGTGAAACTGTTTACATTCTACTTGCTTATTCTCCAGCTCTGTAGTTTTGCTCAGTGGTCAGCCTCAGTCTGAAAACAGTCCGTCCGGTGGTCCACGTGGCCTGGGTCTGCTCTGGCGCTTTCCTCCACAGCTGCATCTTCCTCTGTACCCAGCACCTGCCACGCAGCCAGCCAGCCCACATGCTGGAAGAAGTGGAAACCATTGTGTTTTAAAGTGATCCTTTCTTCTTCCTCTTTGTAGTAGAATGTAATGAACTGTTGGTAATTTTACTCCCAAGTGGAGGGCCAAAGCCAGGTTAGGTTGCCTTGGGATGGAATCCAGGACACATTCCAGGCAATCCAGGCAAAATCGAGGAGGAGGGAAGGCACTCTTATTTCCCTCTTAAAATCCGTTGATTTCAAAATCTTTTGATTTCACCTTCTTTCTACTATGTGCCTTCATGTTTCAGCATCTGTGAACACCCTCCTTTTTCCTATTATGACTAGTCCCTGAGAACATCGTTTACATATTTTCACAATGAGGAGTTTAGAAACTTTTATATCCTGGGTGTATCGTATGTTCCTCTCTTCATGGTTCTGTTTCTTCATCCTGGTTGGGAAACCTCCTGTGACCTGTTGAACCTCATGAAAGAATACATAGCTAGTTACTTAGAGTTGGGTCTCCAGAGCCCCATGATGCCCTCATGCCATGGTTGACTCCTGTCTCTGGCTGGCACTGTTCAGTACCTTATCTATTTGGCTTTCTTGCATCTTCATCTCGATGCTTGACAGTATGCTTTCCACCCAGCTTCCTGGACTTCCATTTAGTTTTAGGCAGTCTTGAAATGCAGAGCTGCCCCTGTCCCCTCTATGAGGTATATTTCCCCCCTTCCAGTAGGGTGTGTTGTCCTTCAACAGTCATTTGCCAATAATTCTGCCAAGTCCCAGTGACATTCATGAACTTCTATGAATTTCTCTGAGTTAAGTGTCTCAAGTTCATTTTGTTTATTAGCCACACTTCTTTCATTGGTACAGGTACTCTGAAGTTGTCAGATTTACTGTTTGAGCCTCTTCTCTGTTATATCCTGTTTTGAATTACTTGGCATCTCCTCCACTGTTTCTCCCCCCCACCCCCCACTTCTTCACACCTTATAACCTCTAAGGACAGGATTTTATAGTGTAATCTGGGCATTTTCCCCTTATTTTCTCAAGTTTCAATTGAAATCTCTCTTTATCATGTTGGCAAGACTCCTGGCAAACCTATTCTTCTCAGGCCCCATGAGATAAATTCTATTCCTTGCCAGGAGCTTTTCTTTTTGGTATCATAAGTCATGATCTAAAAGAAAAAAAAAATGCAAAAAATTCACATACCCTTTTCTTTGATGCCATCTCTATAGCTATCTATTCACATCTTAAAACTTCTAGTTGATTCTAAAGTCATGACTTTTAACTAGAAAAAGAGATGAAAAACTCACCTCCAGCCTTAAGCCCTGCTGTTTATAGCCTAACCGTCTACAGAAATGACAGACACTTTCCCCATTTTAATAGAATAATTTGATCTCATGTCATTAATACTGGTGCAGATCTCTGTTGTAATGATAATTTAGTAAAATTATAGCATGAATCTATTAAAAGTATTGTGCACGGTGAATGAATATGATGTTTAAGTTCCAGGTGGGTGAAAGCTGAAACTAGGGTATGCTGATATGTGAAGTTAGTCAAATATACTTCCTAGTCAAATCTAATATAGTTCACTTATTTGTAAAATTCTAGGATTCTCCTTAAAAGAGAACTTAAACCTTACTGACAATTGGGCTTTGACATTAACATTTGATGGACATGAGTGGGTAGTAGCTGCAAAAGCTAGACTGCATAGGAGTAAGGACAAATGAACCTCTCCATAGGAAAAGGCCACCAAAATGGAAAAAGTTGTTGGGTGTGGTGGATCAAAATAAGCAACTAGTCTTGAATGTTGGGAGAGAGCAGTGAATTGTCCTAAAATTAGGCAGAACAGAAACTGTTATTGGCTCATCTCTCTTGGAGGCACTTTTGTACCCAGGGAAGAAGGGAAATCTATGATAATACTAAAATGATCCTGTTATTCAGGGAAAAGAAATTCTGTGGGAGTTTATGGAAGAGAATTTTTTGACTCTTGGATCGATGTGTTAGTGCATGAAATCCAGGGAAAGCAGTGATAGAGAGGAGCAACAGATAGCAAGAGACAGCTACGCTCTTATCATCGTGTGAACAGATAGCTCCCCTGTCATTAAAGATACAAGCAAAACAGTGATGGACAGATTTGAGATGGATAGAAAAGAGAGCTCCCAGGGCAGAAGGAAGCAGAGGTCTCAGTGTCTTCAAATGTACTTGGAGTTTGCTTCAATCGAGTATGGTGAGATGACAGAAGCAAAGACAACTGTCTTGAAAGAAGAGTTGGTTACTCACAGTTACCAGGAGGAAGTAGCACATCATGGCATGTAGAGCCACATGGGTTGGTTAGGCAGTAAAAGCAAGGGGAAGCATGACCACCAGCCTTTTCTTTTTCTTTTAACTAGAGTGGGGGGAAGTTGTTAGGTGTGAATAACCCCAGCTGGGTGGGAAGTCAAACAGAAATGTTGGGGTTTATGTGTGGAGGGTTTGTAATAAGATTTTCATGAACCAGTGAAAATCCAGGATGAGTAAAAAGTGAATGACTTGTTCTCTTTAACATGATCCTGTGACACTACATGTGAAATCATCAATTACACAAACTGAAGAATTATCATTATATGCGATTATGGTGCATATTCAGTGTCTGAAAAGACATGCTTTGATGTCCTTGGAGAGAAAGCAGAAAAGGAAGGGGCTGAGAGGATATTGTTAAAGTGCTCTAAGGGAAAAGAGGTCTGCCCACTGTTGAGAGAGAGAGAAAGAGTTTGGTTGGACTTACAGACATGTGAATTAAAAGAACCTCAGTGAGCTCTCTCATCTAATACGTTTTACCAACTTGGAACCCCTGATGGATCAGGACTTACTTTTGAAAGCAGAAATATTTTGGTACTAACTCAGTAATATATTATGAAGGCATTCCCCGACCCCCACCCCTGCCCCCGCTGGAGACAAAGATAGTAGAAGGAAAAAATGATTTTTCTATAATTTGGTGAGGCTTCCAAAATATGCCAAAAGGCAAAGATTTTTTTGTTTGTAACACAGCCATTCTTGCAGATAGTTGTATTGTCTGAACATTCAGAGATGGATTAAATCAGTTTAAGCTAGTTTACAATGAGGAATGAAATTAGTGAACATGTTTTCAGGGTAGAAGAATAAACATCACAATAAAGTCAATTATATGTAAGGTAATGGGAAATAGTAATATAATACCATTAAAATATCATCAAGTTTTTTATGGATATAAACAAGTTATTTATAAAGTTAAAACAGAACAAAAAGAAAGTAAAAAAATAGCTATACTATTCTATACAATAGATACTATAGCTGTACTAACTCTGGGAAAGAAGATCCATACAGGGGTGCTATAGACTGAATGCTTCTGTTCCCTCAAAGTTCACATGTTAAAATCCTAATCGCTAAAGTGATCGTGTTAGAAAGCGGAATCTTTGGGAGATGATTAGATCATAAGGGTGAAGCACTCATGAATAAGATAAGCACCTGTATAGGAAGAGACCCCAGAAAGCTCCCCCTGTGAGCACAGTGAGAAGATAGCCATCTGTGAACCAGGAAGTGGGTTCTCACCAAATACTGAATCTGATGGTGCCTTGGTTTTAGAATTTCCAGTCTCCAGAACTGTGAGAAATAAATTGCTGCTATTTATAACTCAGGAGAGAATAGACTAGGCCAGGCAGTGCTAGCCCTATAGAACATCAAAACGTATTTTAAAGCCTGTTCAATTAAATGGCATGCTTTGGGTTCATAAACAATAAAAAGTGAAGGGTACAGAACTGAAATTCTTGAAATACACAAAATGCATTGGAAATTTTTATAATAATGTAGCATCACGTATCAATTTTGAAAATGTCGAGTGCTGAAACAATTAGTCACTTGAAAGAGATCCATTTTCTCGCTTTACACATTGTGATAAATTCCCAATGACACAGTTACATAATGTAAAAATAAACAAAATCATGTTATCAAAAGAAAGCGTAAGCAGAAACCTTTATCATTTGGGAAGATTTGAAAACAGCAACAACAGCATGTGAAGTCACTCAGTCCTGTCCGACTCTTTGTGGCCCCATGGATTACAGCCTGCCAGGCTCCTCTGTCCGTGAGATTTTCCAGGCAAGAATACTGGAATGGGTTGCCAATTCCTTCTCCAAAGATTTGAAAAAGCCTTTCTAAATATGGTTGGTGGAGCTGCATTCTTTCTGGAGGATCTGGGAGGGGAAGTATGTTCCTTCCGCGCTCCAGCTTTTAGAAGTTGCTGCATTCTTTGGCTCACTTCTGTATCACTCTGACCTCCACTTGTAACTTCACATCTTTTTCCTCTGACTTTGACTTTGTGGCCTTCCTCCTATAGGAACTCTTCTGATTAAATTGGATAATCTCCCCATCTTAAGATCTTTAACTTATCACATCTGAAAAGGTTTTTTTTTTTTTTTATCATGCAAAGTGACATACTCATAGTTTCTGAAAATTGGGATATGGAGATCTCGGAAGGCCATTATTCTGCCAACCATAGTCTTCTCTCTGGTACCCAAAGATTCACATTTACCCCATATGCCAGATACATTTATTCTATCCCAAGTTTACTGAAAGTCTCAACTCATAATTGTATTATCTCAAATTCCATACCTTCTTCTAAATCTAATCATCTCAAAGTCCCAAATCTCATCATTTATTTTTTTTATTTTGTTTTTATCTTTTTTATTATTATATATAAATTTATTTATTTTAATTGGAGGCTAATTACATTACAATATTGTATTGGTTTTGCCATACATCAACATGAATCCACCAGGGGTGCACACGTGTTCCCCATCCTGAAACCCCCTCCCCATCCCATCCTGGAGCCTATTATACAGAATGAAGTAAGCCTGAAAGAAAATCTCATCATTTAAATTGATAAAAGTGTGAAACTCCAGGTAGGATTCATACTAGGGGAAATTTCTGTTTATCTGTGGACTTGCAAAAGTATAAAATAAGTTACCTTCTTTTAAAATACTATGATGGCACAGACGTAGGATTGTTTTAAACAATCTCTTTGAAAAGCCAGAAATGAAAGGAAAGAGGGAGCTATCAGTCTCAAGCAATTTTGAAGTCCAGCTAGGCAAACTCCATTAGACCTAGGAATAATCCTCTCTGGTTTAAGGCTCTGATCTCTTGGTTCCAAATCCCACCCTTAGAGTCATCCTACCTTTTATATGAATGGTAGCATTTTTCAGCTGAGTAGTTTTAACAGCCTGTTTTCCATGTAGGAATTCCATGTAGGAATAACTTTTATATGAATGGTAGCATGTATTTTTCAGCTGAGTAGTTTTAGCAGCCTGTTTTCCATGGTGCAGGAGGGCCTAGAGGAGCTATCCCACATTGAAGGTCAGGAAGGGCAGTGGTGAGGAGATACCCCTCGTCCAAGGTAAGGAGCAATGGCTGCGCTTTGCTGGAGCAGCCGTAAAGAGATACCTGACGCCCAAGGTAAGAGAAACCCAAGTAAGATGGTAGGTGTTGCAAGAGGGCATCAGAGGACAAACACACTGAAACCATACTCACAGAAAACTAGTCAATCTAATCACACTAGGACCACAGCCTTGTCTAACTCAATGAAACTAAGCAATGCCCATGGGGCAACCCAAGACAGGCGGGTCATGGTGGAGAGATTTGACAGAATGTGGTCCACTGGAGAAGGGAATGGCAAACCACTTCAGTATTCTTGCCTTGAGAACCCCATGAACAGTATGAAAAGGCAAAATGATAGGATACTGAAAGAGAAACTCCCCAGGTCAGTAGGTGCCCAATATGCTACTGGAGACCAGTGGAGAAATAACTCCAGAAAGAATGAAGGGATGGAGCCAATGCAAAAACAATATCCAGCTGTGGATGTGACTGGTGATAGAAGCAAGGTCCGATGCTGTAAAGAGCAATATTGCATAGGAACCTGGAATGTCAGATCCATGAATCAAGGTAAATTGGAGGTGGTCAAACAAGAGATGGCAAGAGTGAATGTCAACATTCTAGGAATCAGTGAACTCAAATGGACTGGCATGGGTGAATTTAACTCAGATGACCATTATATCTACTACTGCGGGCAGGAATCCCTCAGAAGAAATGGAGTGGCCATCATGGTCAACAAAAGAGTCCAAAATGCAGTACTTGGATGCAATCTCAAAAACTACAGAATGATCTCTGTTCGTTTCCAAGGCAAACCATGCAATATCACATTAATCCAAGTCTATGCCCCAACCAGTAACGCTGAAGAAGCTGAAGTTGAACGGTTCTATGAAGAACTAAAAGACCTTGTAGAACTAACACCCAAAAAAGATGTCCTTTTCATTATAGGGGACTGGAATGCAAAAGTAGGAAGTCAAGAAACACCTGGATTAACAGGCAAATTTGGCCTTGGAATACGGAATGAAGCAGGGCAAAGACTAATAGAGTTTGGCCAAGAAAATGCACTGGTCATAACAAACACCCTCTTCCAACAACACAAGAGAAGACTCTACACATGGATATCTCCAGATGGTCAACACCGAAATCAGATTGATTATATTCTTTGCAGCCAAAGATGGAGAAGCTCTATACAGTCAGCAAAAACAAGAGCAGGAGCTGACTGTGGCTCAGACCATGAACTCCTTATTGTCAAATTCAGACTGAAATTGAAGAAAGTAGGGAAAGCCACTAGACCATTCAGGTATGACCTAAATCAAATCCCTTATGATTATACAGTAGAAGTGAGAAATAGATTTAAGGGCCTAGATCTGATAGATAGAGCGCCTGATGAACTATGGAATGAGGTTCGTGACGTTGTACAGGAGACAGGGATCAAGACCATTCCCATAGAAAAGAAATGAAAAAAGCAAAATGGCTGTCTGGGGAGGCGTTACAAATAGCTGTGAAAAGAAGAGAAGAAAAAGCAATGGAGAAAAGGAAAGATATAAACATCTGAATGCAGAGTTCCAAAGAATAGCAAGAAGAGATAAGAAAGGCTTCTTCAGCGATCAATGCAAAGAAATAGAGGAAAACAACAGAATGGGAAAGACTAGGGATCTCTTCAAGAAAATCAGAGATACCAAAGGAACATTTCATGCAAAGATGAGCTCGATAAAGGACAGAAATGGTATGGACCTAACAGAAGCAGAAGATATTAAGAAGAGATGGCAAGAATACACAGAAGAACTGTACAAAAAAGAGCTTCACGACCCAGATAATCATGATGGTGGGATCACTCACCTAGAGTCAGACATCCTGGAATGTGAAGTCAAGTGGGCCTTAGAAAGTATTACTACAAACAAAGCTAGTGGAGGTGATGGAATTCCAGTTGAGCTATTCCAAATCCTGAAAGATGATGCTGTGAAAGTGCTGCACTCAATATGCCAGCAAATTTAGAAAACTCAGCAGTGGCCACAGGACTGGAAAAGGTCAGTTTTCATTCCAATCCCAAAGAAAGGCAATGCCAAAGAATGCTCAAACTACCACACAATTGCACTCATCTCACACGCTAGTAAAGTAATGCTCAAAATTCTCCAAGTCAGGCTTCAGCAATATGTGAACCGTGAACTTCCAGATGTTCAAGCTGGTTTTAGAAAAGGCAGAGGAACCAGACATCAAATTGCCAACATCCGCTGAATCATCAAAAAAGCAAGAGAGTTCCAGAAAAACATCTATTTCTGCTTTATTGACTATGCCAAAGCCTTTGACTGTGTGGATCACAATAAACTGTGGAAAATTCTGAAAGAGATGGGAATACCAGACCACCTGATCTGCCTCTTGAGAAATTTGTATGCAGGTCAGGAAGCAACAGTTAGAACTGGACATGAAACAACAGACTGGTTCCAAATAGGAAAAGGAGTTTGTCAAGGCTGTATATTGTCACCCTGTTTATTTAACTTATATGCAGAGTACATCATGAGAAACACTGGACTGGAAGAAACACAAGCTGGAATCAAGATTTCTGGGAGAAATATCAATCACCTCAGATATGCAGATGACACCACCCTTATGGCCGAAAGTGAAGAGGAACTCAAAAGCCTCTTGATGAAAGTGAAAGTGGAGAGTGAAAAAGTTGGCTTAAAGCTCAACATTCAGAAAACGAAGATCATGGCATCCGGTCCCACCACTTCATGGGAAATAGATGGGGAAACAGTGGAAACAGTGTCAGACTTTATTTTTCTGGGCTCCAAAATCATTACAGATGGTGACTGCAGCCATGAAATTAAAAGACGCTTGCTCCTTGGAAGGAAGGTTATGACCAACCTGGATAGCATATTCAAGAGCAGAGACATTACTTTGCCAACAATGGTCCGGCTAGTCAACGCTATGGTTTTTCCTGTGGTCATGTATGGATGTGAGAGTTGGACTGTGAAGAAGGCTGAGCGCCGAAGAATTGATGCTTTTGAACTGTGGTGTTGGAGAAGACTCTTGAGAGTCCCTTGGACTGCAAGGAGATCCAACCAGTCCATTCTGAAGGAGATCAGCCCTGGGATTTCTTTGGAAGGAATGATGCTAAAGCTGAAACTCCAGTACTTTGGCCACCTGATGTGAAGAGTTGACTCTTTGGAAAAGACTCTGATGCTGGGAGGGATTGGGAGAAAGAGGAGAAGGGGACGACAGAGGATGAGATGGATGGATGGCATCACTGACTTGATGGACGTGAGTTTGAGTGAACTCCGGGAGTTGGTGATGGACAGTGAGGCCTGGCGTGCTGCAATTCATGGGGTCGCAAAGATCAGACACAACTGAGTGACTGATCTTATCTGATCTGATCTTCCATGCAGGACATTTAACAGCCTTCTTTATTTTCCCCTTTCTCCCTTTTGATCCAAGTTGGTAGTGTTTCTGTTGGTATAAAATTCTTAAGAACTTTGTAGGTCTCCCGTGTATGTCATGGAGATTCACTCTGTTAGACGAGAGGCTCATCTGTAGTGCAACCTGGATAATCTTATTTCTCTTTTGGTTTCTGCTGAGTTTACTGAATGCATCTGTGAGTAACAAGCCCAACTACATACACATTCAGTACCATCCATGGATCTCAACAGCACTATGGCAAGTGAAAGAAACCAGATTCATTCATATGACATTTTAGGGGAAAAAAAAGACAGAATTATCGGGAAGGAGAACAGCCCAGTGGTTAGCAAAGATTTCTCAGAGGAGATGTGACTGAAAAGGGTAACACAAGGGAATTGTGGAGAGATAGTGATAGAATGGTTTTGCATTTTGATTGCTAATACAACTCTATGCATTTGTCAAAACTCACAGAACTGACTACCATAAAGAGTAAAATTTACTGTATATAAATGAAAAATAAGTAACAACAACACAATAGGAGAAGTGGAAGGAGGGGCATTTAGAGTTCATATGAGATGATTACATTTTCTTATAAAAGTCCTATAAAGAGAGAAAGCGAATATATGAAGAAAATAAGTTATTTGTCTTAGAAAAATATAGTTTGTAATAATCCCTTCTCTCTCTGCCTGATTCATGCTTTCCAAGGATGGTAGATCCTGTAGAGAGAATTTGGCACTCAGGTTTGAAGTTTCCTGTAATGAGCTCAGCTTCAAAGATGAACCTTTATTTCTGCAGCTTTAAAATAGAATTTCACAAAGCTCAGGTTATACTCTCCATTTGAAATGAAGAGCATTTGTGGACCTTTAATTCAATAGTACTAGAATAATTTGTATACAATACCATGGGTTGTTTGAGGACAAGATCTGGTTCTGTCTCACTTTGATTTCCTCAAAGTTCCTATGACTATCCCCTGGTAATACTGTCAAGCCTTCATATATCTACCATGTCTGCATACATCTGTCAACAAACATTCCCTCTTGGAAATGCAAATATCCTACAGGCTTTGAGAATTTTTGTTTTTATCTTCATACTGTTTTATATTTCATATGTTTTCTACAATAAGTGTGAATTACTTTCATAATTAGAGAAAAGCAATAAAAGTTATTCTGCGAATGCAAACACATCTGGGAGGGTTGTTTCAACCTTATTGCTTTTGGTAAAACAATTGAGTTCAGTCGCACAGAGGGAGGGAGGTTGATTTGAGGAGGCTTCAATAAGTCATTTGAGTACAAGGATCACTTTGGAGATAGAGTTTATAGTTGTTGGAGAACATGAGATACTTTATGAGAGGAAGGACAGAGATCCAGAAAGGGAGGTGGAAGGAAGGGGTCCAAAATGAACTTAAGGATTTTCAAGTCATTTTTTCTGGCACCACTGAATTAGTAATAATAGGAAGAAATAATTTGCCTTTTTTTCCTCTCCCTTCAGACCTACTTGATTCAGTACCTTGGGCATTTGTTGTTCAGTCACTAAGTCCTATCTGATTCTCTGCATGGATTGAGTCCATGGATTATAGCACACCAGGCTTCCTTGTCCTTCACTATCTCCCAGAGTTTTCTCAAATTCATGTCCATTGAGTTGGTGATGCTGTCTAACCATTTCATCCTGTGCCCACTTCTTTTGCCTTCAATCTTTCCCAGCATCAGGGTCTTTTCCAATCAGTCGATCAGTCTTTGCATCATGTGGCTTGGAGACTCAGCTTTAGCATTAGTCTTTCCAGTGAATGTTTAGGGTTGTTTTCCCTTAGGATTGCAGTCCAAGGGGGCTCTCAGGAGTCTTCTCTAGTAGGTATATCTGGCATTGAGTAATCACATTTTAGTGCTCTCTCTCTTACCGTTAGTCCCCCCAGTTGTCATGTGCTGCTTTGACACACAATTGTTGAAGATGATGTCTGAGCTGAGTATTAAAAGATAAGTCAGTTTCCCAGGTGTGAATGTTGAAGGTTTGGAGGATGGAGGACAAAGGAAATTTTCGAACAGAGAGAGTTCAGTTCAGTTCAGTCACTCAGTTGTGTACGACTCTTTGCGACCCCATGGAGTGCAGCACACCAGGCCTCCCTGTCCATCACCAACTCCCAGAGTTTACTCAAACTCATGTCCATTGAGTCGGTGATGCCATCCAACCATCTCATCCTCTGTCGTCCCCTTCTCCTCCTGCCTTCAATCTTTCCCAGCATCAGGGTCTTTTTAAATGAGTCAGCTCCTCACATCAGGTAGCCAAAGTATTGGAGTTTCAGCTTCAGCATCAGTCCTTCCAATGAATGCTCAGGACTGATTCCCTTTAAACAGAGAGAACAGTATATCAAATAGAACAGCACATAGTTCCAGGTTCTGTTTGCCAGATTCTTCCCTCTGTCTGGAAGTATTTTCACTTTAATTGAACAGAGTCCACATATAAGGTTCTCTGATAATAAACAGTAAAATATTTTGGTTGAACTTTACAGTCTGAAAAATCCATCCTAAGATTCGGGAAAACCTGTGAAATAGGTGGAAGGGATATTTATCCTTATTTTACTGGCAAAACAAGAGAAAACAAAACAACAAAAAAACCTGAGCAACATGGACTGAACATTTGTGTCCTTTCAAAATGTATATTGTGAATCCCTAGCATTCAGTGTGATGGTATTAGGAGGTAGGTCCTTTGGGAGATGATTAGGTTTATATGAGGTCCTGAGGATGGAGCCTGCATTAAGGAATGAAGCCCTGATAAAAAGAGGAAGAGACACGGGGCTTCCCCCTCTCCAGTAAGTGAGGATTCAGTGAGAAGGCATCTGTCTGCATGCTGGGAAGAGAGCCCTCACCAAGAACTATATCTGTTGGTTTCCATATCTTAGACACCTTAGCCTCCAGAATTATGAGGCATTATACTTTGCCAACAAAGGTCCATCTAGTCAAGGCTATGATTTTCCCTGTGGTTATGTATGGATGTGAGAATTGGACTGTGAGCGCCAAAGAGTTGATGCTTTTGAGCTGTGGTATTGGAGAAGACTCTTGAGAGTCCCTTGGACTGCAAGGAGGTCCAACCAGTCCATTCTGAAGGAGATCAGCCCTGGGATTTCTATGGAAGGAATGATGCTGAAGCTGAAACTCCAGTACTTTGGCCACCTCATGCGAAGAGCTGACTCATTGGAAAAGACTCTGATGCTGGAAGGGATTAGGGACAGGCGGAGAAGGGGACGACAGAGGATGAGATGGCTGGATGGCATCACTAACTCGATGGACGTGAGTCTGAGTGAACTCCGGGAGTTGGTAATGGACAGGGAGGCCTGGCGTGCTGCAATTCATGGGGTCGCAAAGAGTAGGACGTGACTGAGCGACTGAACTGAACTGAACTGAGCTGATAAAGAATTATGAGAAATTATGTTTCTTTTTCAAAATTCTAGGTCTATAGTATTTTGACACAGCAGCTTAAAACTAAGTCACTGAAAGTCAAAGAATTAAACGTAGTCCAAGATCATATGGTCAGAGTGTGGTTAAGTCAGGGCTTGACTCTAGGTCTCCTGATCTCAAGCCCATGGCTCTTAATATTCACTCACTCATTCAGTATTCATTTGTTTATTCATTCTCTCAACAAGTACTTATTCAATAACCACATTTATCTGACTTCTTCAATTTCTGAGCACCAGAGAGAATACATCTAGAAAGGCTAAGGAGGGTAGTTCTCAGAGGGACCTACCGCAGGAAGAGCAGCCATGGTGTTCGGGGATTCCTGGAGGTGGTTGTGGGGAAGAGCAGGCTGGAAAGCATGCTGTTAATGGCATAATTCAAAGTTCATGAGGGAGGAAGATGTAGTCCCAGGCAAGTCATTTCAGGGAGGGTGAGAAGTAAAAATTAAGAGAGATAAATGCCCAGTCTGGGTACAATGTCCAAGGAGGCTGCTGAGGTGGGGACAGAGCTCCACACAAGAGTCTGGAGCTTCTGGGGCACAGAGTTGATCTAGACCTGTGGGAGAGTGCAGGGAGGCACAGATCTGTCAGATGCTATTGCAAATGGAATTCTAATAAAGCGCTCCTCTGGACATATTTTGCTATGCCATTGATCGAGAGTAACCTGTGTTTATTTTACCCTAAGGCTGAGAAGCAAATCAGTTTAGTTCATGAAATTTCTTATGGTCATGCTTCTCCCACATGACATTCCAATAATGACTGAGATAAGAGCCAGATTTAGTGATTGAAATCGTGGACCAGAACACAGGTTGTTGAACAGCTATGTTATATTGGAGACTCAACATGGATTCAAAATCCCACCCTGATGATCTTCTTCTAAAATGATTATTGTCACAGGGTAATTATTCCCTTCATTTATTACATATCCTACTTCAAGAATGGGTTATAAATTCACTTTGTGGAATATTTTAAGTAAAAATTCTACTCTTTCTCTTGCTCAAGTTTGTGAGAGGAAACTAATAACAAAGAGACAAATGCCAGCACGGTGAGAAGCAAATCAAGTCATTTAACACCAAGAGAGAAACCTCCTTTCTCTCTTTCCCTTTTTCTCTTCAGCTGAAAATTGTGCAAATCTGGTTTTGTAGCCTCCATTTCATTTGGTGTTTGTAATTCTGCCATAAACCATTTGTCTGCTTCCAAACTTTTCTCTCCATTTTCCTTCACTTAGGATGGTGGTCTGTGACAGAAAGACTAACTGGGCTCCCTGGGTAATGTGTCATCGTGATGTATGCTTGCACTTTCACAACTTTTAATGTTCTGTAAAGAAGTGGAGTTCGTCTGCTGAATGCACCCCATTTTCCACTAATTGAGGCTGGAGAGCAGAATGTAATTAATGCCTCACTGGACCACGATGTCAAGCCTGGACAGAGTGACGTTATGTGGTATAAGAATTCCACGATACTTCAGAGAGGTAAGAAAGGAGAGATTCCCTTTTTTTAAAAATCTCAGCTTTTCAGAACTACTTGAACTCCTATGATTAGAGAGGTTTACCTTTTCAAACACCATGTTGGAACTGAAATGTTTTCAGAAGTCCCTAACCTACAGGTCTAACTCTCAGTCAGTCTAACTCAACAGGAAGCTTCCATAAGCCTCTTATCCTTCTCCATCAGAGGGCAGACAGAGTGAAAACCATAATCACAGAAAACTAACCAGACAGATCACATGGACCACAGCCTTCTCTAACTCAATGAAACTATGAGCCATGCCATGTAGGGTCACTCAAGACGGATGGATCATGGTGGAGAGTTCTGACAAAACGTGGTCCACTGGAAAAGGGAATGGCAAACCACTTCAGTATTCTTGACTTGAGAACCCCATGAACAGTATGAACAGGTAAAAAGATAGAACATTGAAAGATGAGTCCCCCAGGTCCATAGATGCCCAGTATGCTATTGGAGGTCAGAGGAGAAATAACTCCAGAAAGAATGTTCCATTTCCTTCTCCAGGGGAACTTCCCGACCCAGGGATCAAACCTGGGTCTCCCGCACTGTAGGCAGATGCTTTACCGCCTGAGCCGCAAGGGAAGCCTCAAAAGAATGAAAAGATAGAGCCAAAGCAAAAACAACACCCAGTTCTGGATGTGACTGGTGATGGAAGTAAAGTCTGATGCTGTAAAGAGCAATATTGCAAAGCAACCTGGAATGTTAGGTCCATGAATGAAGGCAAATTGGAAGTGGTCAAACAGGAGATGGTGAGAGTGAACATTGACATTTTAGGAATCAGTGAACTAAAATGGACTGGAATGGGTGCATTTAACTTAGATGACCATTATATCTACTACTGAGGGCAGGAATCCCTTAGAAGAAATGGAGTAGCCATCATAGTCAACAGAAGAGTTTGAAATGCAGTACTTGGATACAATCTCAAAAACGACAGAAGGATCTCTGTTCATTTCCAAGGCAAACCATTCAATATCATGGTAATCCAAGTCTATGCCCCGACTAGTAATGCTGAGCAAGCTGAAGTTGAATGGATCTATGAAGACCTACAAGACCTTCTAGAACTCACACCCCAAAAAAGATGTCCTTTTCATTATAGGGGACTGGAATGCAAAAGTAGGAAGTCAAGAGATCCCTGGAATAGCAGGCAAATTTGGCCTTAGACTACAAAATGAATCAGGGCAAAGGCTAAGAGTATTGCCAAGAGAACACACTGGTCATGGCAAACACCCTCTTCCAACAACACAAGAGAAGACTCTACACATGGACATCACCAGATGGTCAATACAGAAATCAGATTGATTATATTCTTTGCAGCTCTTTACAGTCTTGTACAATTTGGAGAAGCTCTATACAGTCAGCAAAAATAAGACTGGGAGCTGACTGTGGCTCAGATCATGAACACCTTATTGCCAAATTCACACTTAAATTGAAGAAAGTAAGGAAAACCACCAGACCATTCGGGTATGACCTAAATCAAATCCCTTACAATTATACAGTGGAAGTGACAAATAGATTCAAGGGATTAGAGTGTCTGAAGAACTATGGACAGATGTTCGTTACAATCCATAGGAGACAGGGATTGAGACCATCCCCATGAAAAAGAAATGCAAAAATGCAAAATGGTTATCTGAGGAGGCCTTGCAAATAGCTGAGAAGAGAAAAGATGCAAAAGGCAAAGGAGGAAAGGAAAGTACATCCATTTGAATGTAGAGTTCCAAAGAATAGCAAGGAGAGATTAGAAAGCCTTCCTCAGTGATCAATGAAAAGAAATAGATGAAAACAATAGAATGGGAAAGATGAGATCTCTTCAGGAAAGTTAAAGATACAGAGGAACATTTCATGCAACGATGGGCACAATAAAGGACAGAAATGTTATGGATCTAAAAGAAGCAGAAGATAATTAAGAAGAGGTGGCAAGAATACACAGAACTATACAAAAAAGATCTTCATGACTCAGATAACCACGATGGTGTGATCACTCACCTAGAGCCAGATATCCTGGAATGCAAAGTCAAGTGGGCCTTAGGAAGCATCACTATGAATAAAACTAGTGGAGGTGATGGAATTCCAGTTAAGCTATTTCATATCTTAAAAGATGATGCTGTGAAAGTGCTGCACTCAATATGCCAGCAAATTGGGAAAACTCAGCAGTGGCCACAGGACTGGAAAAGGTCAGTTTTCATCCAAATCCCACAGAAAGGCAATGCCAAAGAATGCTCAAACTACTGCACAGTTGCATTCATCTTACACTCTAGCAAAGTAATGCTCAAAGTTCTCCAAGCCAGGCTTTAACAGTATGTGGATCATGAACTTTCAGATGTTCATTCTGGAACATCTGGATTCAAGCTGGATTTAGAAAAGGCAGAGGAACTAGAGATCAAATTGCCAACATGCATTGGATGATCAAAAAAAAAAACAAAACAGAGTATCAGAAAAACATCTACATTTGCTTTATTGACTACGCCAAAGCCTTTGACTGTGTGGATCACAATAAACTGGAAAATTCTGAAAGAGATGGGAATACCAGACCACCTGACCTGCCTTCTGAGAAATCTGAATGCATGTCAAGAAACAACAGTTAGAACTGGACATGGACCAACAGACTGGTTCCAAATCAGAAAAGGAGTACATCAAGGCTGTATATTGTCATCCTGCTTATTTAACTTATATGCAGAGTATATCATGAAAAATGCTGGGCTGGATGAAGCACAAGCTGGAATCAAGACTGCCAGGAGAAATATCAATAACCTCAAATATGCAGATGACACCACCCTTGTGGCAGAAAACTAAAAGAGCCTAAGAAGAAGAACTAAAGAGCCTCTGGATGAAAGAGGAGAGTGAAAAAGTTGGCTTAAAACTCAATGTTCAGAAGACTAAGATCATGGCATCTGGTCCCATCACTTCACAGCAAATAGATGGGAAACAATGGAAACAGTGAGAGACTTTATTTTTTTGTGCTCCAAAATCACTGCAGATGATGACTGCAGCCATGAAATTAAAAAACACTTGCTCCTTGGAAGAGGAGCTATGACTAACCTAGACAGCATATTAATAAGCAGACATTACTTTTCCAACAAAGGTCCAGCTAGTCAAAGCTGTTGTTTTTCCAGTAGTCATGTATGGATGTAAGAGTTGAACTATAAAGAAAGCTGAGCACTGAAGAATTGATGCTTTTGAATTGTGGTGTTGGAGAAGATTCTTGAGAGTCCCTTGGACTGCATGGTGACCCAGGCAGTCCATCCTCGAAGAAATCAGTTCAGAATATTCATTAGAAGGACTGATGCTGAACTTGAAACTCCAATACTTTGGCCACCTTATGGGAAGAACTGACTCATTTTAAAAGACCAACGCTGGGAAAGATTGAAGGCAGGAAGAGGAGGGGACGACAGGGAGTCAGATGGTTGGATGGCATCACCGACTCGATGGACATGAGTTTGAGTAAGCTCTGGGAGTTAATGATGGACAGGGAGGCCTGGCATGCTGCCGTCCATGGGGTCACAAAGAGTCATACACAACTGAGCAACTGAATTGAACTGACTGGACCTTGGATTAGATATAACTTGCCCAGTTCCTATCTCATAGGTTTGTCATTCTTAGTCTCTCTGTATTCCTTTTTGAAGAGGAATGCATTTCCTCACCAATGGAAAGTCTTTTGTACTTGTCTCTTAGTGTTTGGTTGATGTGGGATTGACGTTTCCATGACTGATCATGGGAAGACCCCGTTATCTGATCCTGGATGGACCCTTCATCCTACAGTGAAAGAAACTTTTAAAGCAGTGACTTTCCCGATTTTCTCCTCCTCTCACTACCCTTGAGAATCCATGCCAGGAAATGTGTTGTCTTTGATTTATTTAGGTGCAAAAAGAAGCATCAATAACCATTCTGCTTTGAATATGAAGGAGGGAGCAGAGTTGTGATGGGAGAATTCTGAGAATGGCTTGGTTTGGTGGAAAAAGGAAAAGTGAGACAAATGAGTGAAGACACTCACAAGGTCCTGAAAATCTGCTGAAAAACTGTCCCCTTTGAGAGACTGAATCACCAATACAAAAGGAGTTTGGCAGACTGGTGGAGCATGACTATAGAACAAGATGAAGGTATTCTATTGACTTTTTAAAATAATTGTTCAGCAGTTGGAAAGATAAGAGTGGAGGAGGGCCTAAGATTGTCATGAGCTGTTTGGTTTGGGCAGGTAGATCACCCCTGGAATTCTAAATGTCTTGTTTGGTATCTAAGGGACAAATACTCAGGCATTTTATTATCTGCTGTTCTGTGTGCATGCTAGCTTTTCATATATGTAACTTTCTTTTTTTTTTTTTTTCCCCTCCATTTGCTAAGGAAAATGAAAGTTAACCTCCATGGAAAACTGAAATGGCTATTTTAGATCTTAAAGGACCATATGTTCAATTTGGTTCAACAGAAGAAGCATTTTGTAATGTCTACTATGCATCTAGCTAGTGATATATTAAGGATTCTAATAGGATTCAGAAGGAAAATATGGACCAGTCTTTTCTTGATGAAGAACTGATAGTCTAATTGTGGTTTAACCAAACAGAGAAGAGTCTGAGGCTCTAGTAAGACTCTGAGCTAAATATAATCAAGCTAGAAGTTAAATTATCCTATAGAATTTTTTAAGAGATTTATTGTGAATCCCTTTGGTTTGTAGTATAGGTGTTTCTGAACTACTATTGAGTCAATCAGAATGCCAGTGTTTTAGGTCAGAGATGATGGAAAACCAAGGACAGATTTGCTCTGAAGGGCTTGTGAATGCAGCAACTCGGACTTATTGGTAAAATCCACTTTCACTTTCTCCTTTAATCCATCCTCAACTCTGTGCCTGTCTCCCCTACCCCAGCCCCCAGTGAGTGTATCTGTTGGAAATTCTGCATTGAAGACATACAGTAGCAACTTGATAACATAAGTTCTGTCATTCGGCTTCAGATATATTCATCCAATTAAGCACTCAAATTGCTCACACTATAGCTTACATGTTATTTATAGGATTGACATTATTTGCAATATGCTGAGAAGAGAGAAGGAGGTTGACTATTTAGAGGTTGGCTTATTTTTCTTAGAATTGCTCTTAAATTAGTCCTTTAATTAATGTCAGATATGCATAAGCGTTTTCATGTAGAAAAGAAGTGGGGATCTCTTTCAAAATGTAATTGGGAGAATCCTCAAGTCATATGCCTGGGCTGGAGCCTGGTTCTTTGAAAATAAACCAAAGAGAATATGAAATTCCAAGATACAAAGAAAGTGTCAGGTATGCTGCTAGTGTGGGGGTGGGCTAGGGCAGTGAGCGGGTGCTGAAGCACAGGATGACCTATTTCTGGCCCTGTCGTGTACATTAAAATTGTCTCGTGTCATGCCAGTGGGTGTGCAAAATGCTCAAGAATTCAGAATGGCTTTGGGTACCAGTTATTCATGTAACCCCAGAGAAATAGACTATTCTATGTTGAATAGAAGAAGCCACAAAGAAGGATTTTTCTATGTTGAATAGAAGAAGCCACAAAGAAGGGTTTTGTAGATAAGTATTGTAGATAAGAGAGGCAATAACAAACTAAAGAGCAGTGTAACAGAAAATGAGACTATTAAAGACCAGGCTTAAAAATCCCCAGCATGCAAAACAATGTTAGCCACATAAGCAAAACTAAATCTAGCTTATTTCATGAGCATAAGCAAAATTTAGGTTATCTCTGGTAATTGTCTCTGATAATCATAAAAAGAAACTTAAGTCATCCTCCCAAAGTGGTATAGGAATCACTTTTAACCAATCCCTGCCAGCTGGAAACCTCCATTGTAATAACCAGTCATTGTAAAGGTTAACTTCCTCATTTTTACTTTATAAATCATCCCATCATGTCATACATGGATGTGAGAGTTGGATCATAATGAAGGCTGAGTGCAGAAGAATTGATGCTTCAAATTGTGGTGCTGGAGAAGACTCTTGAGAGTCCATTGGACAGCAAGGAGATCAAACCAGTCCATCCTAAAAGAAATCAACCCTGAATATTCATTAGAAGGACTGATGCTGAAGTTGAAGCACCAATGCTTTGGCTTCTTGATGCAAAGAGCCGACTTATTGGTAAAGACCCTGATGCTGGGAAAGACTGAAGACAGGAGGAGAAGTGGGTGACATAGGATGAGACGGTTGGATGGCATCACTGACTCAATGGACATGAGTTTGAGCAAACTTCAGGAGATAGTGAAGGGCAGGGAAGCCTGGCAGGCTGCAGCTCATGGGGTTGCAAAGAGACAAACATGACTTAGTGACTGAACAACAACAACATCATGTCACGTCTCTGAGCTGCCTATCAGTTTTGGATTTGAAGACTCCCAGTTCATAAACTGCTTTTGTGAAAAAATTAAATCTTACTAAATACTATTTTAGTGGTCAGGTTTTAATTTTTACTACTTCTGGATTTTTGAGACCACACATCTATTTTCTTTTTGGAAATAGCTGCCCATATTTGCCACCTTTGACAGGGCAACGCTATATGAATTTCTTTTTAACAGGTGATTGTTTCAACTTGTAGACCTAGAGCGGAATCCATCGATAAGTTTGACTAAACCACTGCAGTTTGTTCTCTCCAAAATTTTAACTAGGAGACCGAAGGTAGTCAGTAATTCCTTGAGCTGAAACGACTATTACAGTCAAGGCTGTACCCGCCTCACATGAGATACATGTTAATAATGTTCAATCTCTGGTCCAGGAACTAAAATCTCACATGCCGTGGGGCAGCTTCAGAGCCTGTGCACTGCGACAAGAGAAGCCACAGAGAAGCCCACACGCTACAACTAGAGAAGCCTCTGCACTGCAGTTAGGACCCAGGACAGCCAAAAAAATAAATAAATAGCATTAATAGCAAAAGCGCATAAGCGGCACAAATGGTATATTAGGGAATAGAGTTCAGGTATCTATTTCCTCAATCAGTAGGCTAATTTTTACTAGTTTCATGTCTTTTTAGGAGCTTTACTAGTTTCCCTTAGTCTAATGGACCACTTCATATATTTTTTATCTACAAATAATTTCTCTAAACCTCTTATGTTATCACAATAATTTTTCTTTAGAAATACACTAAAGTGAACAAAGCAGATTGCAAAGTGATGTGCATGTCTTGTTCCCAAATGTCTTTTGTAATTACCTTGTTGTCTGTACTGGTGCTTTTGGTCATGTGTGTATTCAGATTACTGCCTAGAGGTACTTACTTTCAGCCTAAATATCTTCCTTCAGCATTTTTTATAAGGTAATCTACTAGCAAGAGCTTCTCTCAGTTTTTGCATTTCAGTTTTATATGCTTTTATCTCACTTTGATTTTTAAAGATAGTTTTGCTGGATATAAGATTATGGGAAGAGAGACAGTATTTTTCTTCTTCTTCTTCTTGTAGCATTTAAATTGTCATCCCACTGCCTTTGTCTCTGCCTTTGCCTCTGGCTACCCTGGTTTCCAATGAGAAGTGAGTTACTAATCTTACCCTTTGTGTATGATGAGCTCTTTTCTCTTGCTGCTTTCAGTATTTTCTCTTTGCCTTTCATGTTTTAACTGTGGATGGATATCTTTGCATTTTATCCACTTGGGATTAATTGAGGTTTGGACTGTGTAGGTTTATATTTTGCTTACAGAACATTTTTAACCACTTAGTACCCTCCTTTTAAAGAAAGGGTGTCTCAACAGCAGCAGGTTACTGTCCCAATTCACATCTAAGGAGTAAGTAAAAGATTTTCATAAAAACAAAGACTTTTTTTTCCCCCTGTGCAGCATGTAGGATCTTACTTCCCTGACTAGGGATCAAACCCATGCCCTCTGCAGTGGAAGCTCAAAGTCTTAACCACTGAACCATGAGGGAAGCCCCAAACAAAGAAGTTTTAATATCTCCCCTGCCACACCTGATATTATTTGAAAAAGAGTATGGGGAAGTTCAAGTTCAAGGGTACTCTCAAAAAAAAAAAAAAAAAAAAAAAGGAAGGCAGATTTGAGTAGCATGCAATTGTGAAGAAACTGAGAGCTTCATGAGAGCAGTAACCTGAAATAGAGACCAATTATCAAGAGAGAATCAGGGAAGCAAAGCAGCTAAAAAGGGACTACCTGGGTTCAGAACAAAACCCTGGTCTCAAAAACCATTTATGTGAAAGTGTCTGGATTTAGCTGGAATAAGATAGTAGAGCAATTTATGCCTGAGACCATTGCTGAAAACAACAGAACCACTGGTCAGAAATTAGTGCAACCAAATGGTTGGATGTCATATCAACAGAAGCAGACAGATTAAGTGTGATATCATGGAAAAAAGAGACGCTTGCTAAAACCATTCCCCCAGAGTGGCTATATGAATGTCCAAGGCTTAGTCATTAAGAAGAGCAACATCAAAGGCTTCACCCTGCAGGTGAGGGAAAGAGGCTTCACTAAAATGTTTCAGTCAGTTATTAAATTCAGTCAGTTATTAAACAAATAAGCAAATAAATGAAGAAAAATGCATGATGTGGGAGGGGATCAGCATCTAAGGCTGTTAAAACATGCTGCCTAAAATGTCCAATTTTAATTGCTAGACATGAAGAGAAATAAGAAACTGTTACCCATACATAGAGAAAAACCAAGCAATAGAAACAGAATTTAAAAGGACATAGATGGTGTATTTAGCAAAGACTTCAAAGCAGCTGTAATAAATATGTCTAATGAAAACGATGTTTAAAGAAATAAAGGAAGGTAGGATGATGGTTTCTGACTCAAGAAAATCACTGAAGAAATAAAAATTATAAAAAAAAGAATTAAATGGAGATTCTGAAGTCTGAAAGCATAACACAGTAATGAGCTGAAAACAGTTACTAAAGGGGCAAACAATAGATTTGAATCCGAAGAAAAAAATTAAGAGAACTTACGATGGCACCCACTCCAGGACTCTTGCCTGGAAAATCCCATGGACGGAGGAGCCTGGAAGGCTGCAGTCCATGGGGTCGCGAAGAGTCAGACACGACTGAGCTACTTCACTTTCACTCTTCATTTTCATGTATCAGAGGAGGAAATGGCAACCCGCTCCAGTGTTCTTGCCTGGAGAATCCCAGGGACGGGGGAGCCTGGTGGGCTGCTGTCTACAGGGTTGCACAGAGTCAGACATGACTGAAGTGACTTAGCAGCAGCAAAGGTAGATTGATAGAGATTACACAATCTGAAAAACAAAGAGAGAAAAGAATGAAGAAAAAGGAATTAAAGCCTTAGAGAAATGTGGAACACCACTGTTCTACCGGGTAGAGACAGTGGCTTCTGATCTCCTTGGTCTCTCTCTCTTGGGTGGCTGATATCCCGTAAACAAGCTGGGATGGAGAACATTGGGACTTCAGTTTACCTGTGGTAAACCTTCTGCCCTGTGAATGGTGGATGGTGGGAGAAGGAGCCACCCCTGACGGGAACTTAGCCTGTGAAACTTGCAGCTGGTGGGAGGGTGGTGAGACAACCTGATGGGCTGCTTCTCCTGGTGGAACACTGATATCTTGACTGTAAGCAAAAGAATGATGAAGCCTTATCTTCTGGGCCACGCCCATCCAGAGTGGAGCTTCTCTCATTGTGAACTGAATGGGGAGAGGGAGTAAGGCGTGGCTCCAGTGTCACACACTCTAACTGTTCTTAGTAAAATGTAATACATTTTCGTGAGTACATGTTTCTTTCTTTATTCTTCTGATTGACAGTCCAGTTGTGTTCTATTATAATAATTTTAAATGTTTCTAAAAATAATTTCAACAGCATAGTTGTTTCACTAGAGAGTGGGAACATGGGGCACACTGACATTCTAGGCATGGAACTCCAATAAGTACATTCTTACTACTCATAGTTTTACACTGTTTTTAATAATTTCTATACTGTCTGTGTATTACTTATCACATAAAGAGAAGTCAAATGTTTAATGGAAAGAGTTACTGTTTTTTAAAAATAGGGGAAAGTATTGACCAGAGTTCATTTGAGTTTTTCTGTAAAATCCAAACAAACTTTTTGGCCAACCCATATTATATTTTCAGAGATTATTTCTTTAATAACTAAAACATAATCATTTGTATTTGGAACTTCAATTTTCTTCTAAACAGATGCTTCTGTTTCAAGTTCAAAGGCACTTGAGAAGAATTGACTCTCTTTAGTATTCTAACTCCTTTTGCAATGAGTTCTTAGGCCAAGACTTGACAGCTTTCAGTCATGACCCTATCCAAACTGAAAGTTGCTCAGTCATGTCCAACTCTTTGCTACCCTATGGACTATACAGTCCATGGAATTCTCCAGGCCAGAATTTTGAAGTGGGTAACCTTTCCCTTCTTCAGGGGATCTTCCCAACTCAGGGATTGAACCCAGGTCTCCTGCTTTGCAGGCGGATTCTTTACCAGCTGAGCCACGAGGGAAGACCCTGTCCAAAGGAGAATGATGATCCTTCTCTCCCTTTTCTTGGCTGAGAATTCTTGAGGTCTCCATGGTATTCCTGCTCATCTCTGGACTCCATGGCATTCATCATGATTGTTTACTTGAAATCAAATTGATTTGAATGTGATGTGTGTCCAAAACTGTGAACAGTCTGAGATTTTCACCCTACATACAAGCTAACAAGGCAGCATGCCACACCGTTTGCTGGATGGTGACAAAGGATGCAAGGTTCTTAGCTGATAGGGAAAGGTGATTTATTCTCACAGCGAGAGCCAGAGCCACTTCATCATCATTTTCCTTTAGTTCCCAGAGCTCCAATTCCCACAGGGCAACTCTTGGGGAGTTCAGTGAGTTTTGCATATGCAATGACTGCTTTATAAGAGAGGAATCCTAAATTTAGAAAACCCTGACCTTTTATAATGGACAATAATCTTGCCTGAAATTTGAACCAGACATTATGTTTATTATACTAGACAGTAAATAAACCTGCATATTTTTGCTCCAAAGGGAGACACTATCTTTGTCTTTCAGAGTTGTTTGCTATTCAACTGTCCTAGAAAAAAAAAAAAAAAATAGTCTGGAACAAAGCTAGCCAATTGTGCTTGTGCATTCAATATGTATATAAATGGGAGAGACCCATGGGGAATTGTCTCCCAAGAGCATGAATCACTTCATTCAGCATTTTTGCAATAAGTCAAAAAGCAATATCTGAACGTGGGAACTTCACTGAAATGGAGTGTTTCATGTAGATAACATTTCTGTATAACTGAAGCTTATGCATGCAGGTGCCAAAATCTGAAAGGATAAATACTTACCATGGAAACATTACAAAAATATATAACAAATGTTTGTGGCATCTTAAGCAGATGCTGGAAACACTGCAGACATTTATAAGTGTGAAGGTATGAAAAGGTAGTTATAACCTGTTCTAAAAGACCTCAGTGTTTGGGGAAGATTTGAATGGTACTTGCATGAAAGGCTCTCCCAAATCTAATATGACAACCCTTTAGAGTGGGAATTGGCTAACTGTCTAGTCAAGTTCTGGAGAAGGCAATGGCACCTCACTCCAGTACTCTTGCCTGGAAAATCCCACGGATAGCGGAGCCTGGTAGGCTGTAGTCCATAGGGTCGCTAAGAGTTGGACACAACTGAGCAACTTCCCTTTCACTTTTCACTTTCATGCATTGGAGAAGGAAATGGCAACCCACTCCACTGTTCTTGCCTGGAGAATCCCAGGGACAGGGGAGCCTGCTGGGCTTCTGTCTATGGGGTCGCACAGAGTCGGACATGACTGGAGCGACTTAGCAGCAGCAGCAGCAGCTGCAGCTAGTCAAGTTCAGCTGGTTAATTCATCAGAACCAAGAGTTATTTAGAAATAATTCTTTAGGAATTAAGCCCAGGGAATAACTTTGAAGAGTGAAGGAGTTCTAGAATCTTATCCCTTGTCCATGGAGTGGTGAAAATGTGTTATACATTTATAGTACGTTAGCCAATCTACATCTTAAACATCACTAGTGTTTAAGTTGGGTTTCATTAATGAAAAGCCATCATTAACACCCATTGGGACATCCCTACTAATTTCACTAATGAAAACCCATTTTTAATATTTGGTGTGGTAACTATATTTATATCCACTCCATTTCAATGTGGATCAAAATAGATGCAAACTCTTAAGTGACTCAATTTTTTTCCATATTTAATATTGCAGAATACATTATGATTATGGCAAAAGTCTGCCCTTAGAATGTATGGTAAAACTCATCTTCCTAGGCATTCATACTCTGCACAGGCACACAGAATAAGTTGATAGGCCTCATCATAAGGGGTTACTGTCAGTCCCATTTTACAGCTAAGAAAACAGAGGCTTAGAAAGATTATGGAACTCAGGGTCATAAAGATGGGAAATGCAGACACAACTCAGAGTCAGCATACACTTTTAATAAAATTGTAGTTTTGATTGGCGTATAACTGCTTTACCATGCCGTGCTGCTGTATAACAGTGAATCAGCTGTATGTGGCTTACACTTCTGTCCTGTGCTATAATTCACTGCTGGCTTCTGCTGCATCTTCTGTTGTTTTCCCCATATTCTGTCTCTACCAAGTAGTCGATTTCCATTACTTCTTTCTTTTATGAGTCTTCTTTTTTCTGCTTCTACTGGTTAGCAAATTAAAATTCTCTGGGAGCTGAATATCTAGAAATGAGTTTTGGGGGCTTTCTGCCTTTAAGTAGCAGTCAGTAGGACTGAATGAAAGAGTAGAGCCTGGATTTGGTACTGCGACCCTGTGCAAGCTGCTTCCAGGATTCCTAAGGGCTGTGGAAATCTGATCTCTCAGTAAGTGGTTTGTGACTGTGTTTAATTTTAAGGTTAACAAAGGGGGGAATGGGAGCAGGTGATGGCTGGGTTGCGCTTGATGACTCCGGCTCCATTCGGGAGCACGTTTCTGTGGTGACTGGCTGGTATTGTGTAAGGATGATTAGTAATTCCAACGACCAGCAGGGCCCAAGCCAGATTAATCTCCATATGGCAGAGGGACACAAGAGATCCAAGTGTAACCATCGATACACACAGGTCCCAACCTTATCTCCTTGCTGGCACAGACCGTGTCAGTTTCTCATTCTTCTTTGGAAATATATCATTTGATTCATGTGTGAAAGATCAGGGAGGGAGGAGTGTAAATCCCACTTTTGTTCAGCCTTCTGGGCAGTTGGATCTGCTAATTTCGGCAGTATGCATGATGTATAACAGGACGGCCACCTCTCAGATTTACAGTCTCTCCTTGGAGTCAAAATTAAGCAGGCACCCATTTATTAACATTTCAAAGAGAGAGACCTAAGTTCTGGTAGCCCTGCAAGTTTAGAGAATTTGGATGAGTGAAAAGTGCTTCTAAATCTCTTTATCCAAGCTTTCCACTGATGAGCATGCATGAGCATATGTGAGTGTCGAGAGTGTGTCCTTAGTCTTTTCCCCGGGTATCTGCATAGCCTATTCTCTCTATTCAGTCAGGTCCCTGATCAAGTGTCTGTTATTGGGTAACTATTACTTTATCGAACTATATGCAATGGGATCGTTCCCATCCCCTGCCACTGTCTCTTACTTCCTTCTATTAATACGTTGTTTCTGTCTTTTCATAGATCCACCACCCAATATGTACCTGTATGCTGGCTGGCTGATTCCCTACCTGAGTTTAAGCTTAGTGTGAACAAAGACTTTGTCTTAACCATGATTATATCCATCCTTAAAGCCTAGAACACTTTTCTGCCACATAGTAGGGATTCAATGCACATTTGATAAAAGAAAACGAGACAAAACATTTAGAAAGTTCCTTTGCCTTTCTCCAGTGGCAGTGGCAATAGGGGAAATGTAGATAGGATCATTCAACATTCAAAATAAAGGACTTTAATTTGCACAACACTGTTGGCAAAGAATATTTCATTTAATTGCCATTAACCCTTGTCCTGGAATGACTCCATGCTGTTGAATTGCAAATATTTCTGTTTTCACTTGGCAGAAGCAGTGAAATTGTGTGGTAGCAACTATTCAATGTTTTTCTTTCTTATTTTTTTTAGCATGCAATCTACAGAACTATATTATCCTTAATAGCAAGACACCAATAATAAGCATTTTGATTAAGATGAGTTGGAGAAAGGCCAAAAGCTAATAGAAGGAAAAAAATGTGGCCTCTTCAAGTTAAGTAAATTGACTATATAATGAGAAAAAAGTTTAAATTAGTTACCAGTGGCCCCAAAATGAAGCATTAGTGATGTTTATTACTGGAAATCTGCAGAACCTATAATTAATTATTCTGTGATTTTTCCTTAAAGCTTAATTTAACCAGTAGCCATAATAATACAGAAAAGCTTTCAGGAAAAGGAGATTATTATGAAAAAGGTGGGATTTGCCCAACAACCTTTAGATAATGTAGTGTTCCCGAACCCTCACGTTTCATAATATGCTGCTGTCCGGAGTCCGCGGACTGTATGACAACCTACACTTCAAAACCCGTGGTCAAAGACTGTTTCTTTCTTTCTGAAGTTTTTAAAATTTTGTTTTGTTTATTTTTGGCTGTGCTGGGTCTTCACTGCTGCAGTGAGCTTTCTCTAGTTGCGGCAATGAGAGGGTCCAGCCTACTCTCTAGATGCAGTAGAACTTCTCATCGCGGCGGCTTCTCTCGTTGCTGAGCACAAGCTCTAGGCACGCAGGCTTTAGTAGTTGGGGCCCCCCGACTTAGATGCTCCTTGGTGTGTGGAACCTTCCCAGAGTAGGGATGGAACCGCTGTCTCTGCATTAGGAAGCAGATTCCTAACCACTGGTCCATCAGGGAAATCCTGTCAAAGGCTATTTCTACGGTTGGTCATATTAATCCAAATTCATTCTGTTTTCCCCTAACTTATAAAGGTCTTCCTTCAACCCTTATTTATCTATTTATTTTTTCTTCTCAGTTCTCAGTCCAGCTAACAATCCCAGCCCAGCCCTCATCTTTATGGCCCAACTCCTTTCTACCTCTCTTGGACAGCTCTGCCTGGCTATGCCAGTTCATGTCTGAATACCCACTGGCATATAAAACTATGCTGCTGCTGATCTCAAATATTTATTGAGATCTTGCAGTATTCCAGAACTAGAGTTTACTTTACTTTACTTAATGAGTTTACTTCTCATTTAATCCTCCCAATACCCTGTGAGATAAATGCTATTAATACCATTATCTACATGTAGGTTAAAAGGATTAGTTGATGCCTGAGATGATTGCCCTACAGAGGTGAGGAGGTGAGGCTGTAGTCAAACCCAGTTCCACCACACAGAACTTAATTCCATGCTATCTTATGGTTATTGTTGTTTAATGTCTCCTTTTAGCCTGCCACCCTAGATTGGAAGATGGTTTAAGACAGAAGACTCACTCTGTATGTCTTTGGTACACCATTTAAAGATTTTGATGATCACCAAGTAGACTTTAATAAACAGTTGCTGATCATTTGACCAGTCCATTCTGAAGGAGATCAGCTCTGGGATTTCTTTGGAGGGAATGATGCTGAAGCTGAAACTCCAGTATTTTGGCCACCTCATGCGAAGAGTTGACTCATTGGAAAAGACCCTGATGCTGGGAAATATTGAAGGCAGGAGGAGAAGGGGACGACAGAGGATGAGATGGCTGGATGGCATCACTGACTCGATGAGTCTGGGTGAACTCTGGGAGCTGGTAATGGACAGGGAGGCCTGGTGTGCTGCGATTCATGGGGTTGCAAAGAGCCAGACACGACTGAGCGACTGAACTGAACTGAACTGATCATTTGACAGTGCAGTCTAAGAATATGTCCTCATTCCAAGTCCCAGAGGAGAGTGATGACTCAATTCTTGTTGATTGTTTCTTGTTGTCCTGTACTTGAGAGGCTCTGGAGACAGTTTCTTCACTATCAGAGATAAGTTATTTGATATACCCAAACCCAACCTAAGGCACTACTTTTTCTCAATGACTTAATGGCTTGGCTAAATAATGTCTATTCCTTTATCTCTTTCTCATAGAAAGTACTGAAAATAACTTCAGTCAGTCAGGAGTGATCTGACAATCCATTCATTGCTCTTCAGTCAATCATAGAATCAGTCCAGTTCAGTTCAGTTGCTCAGTCGTGTCTGATTCCTTGAGACCCCATGGACTGCAGCACGCCAGGCTTCCCTGTCCATCACCAACTCCTGGAGCTTGCTCAAACTGATGTCCATTGAGTTGGTGATGTCATCCAATCATCTCATCCTCTGTCATCCCCTCTCCTCCTGCCTTCAGTCTTTCAGTATGTGTAGTCAAAGGTATGGTTTTTCCGGTAGTCATGTATGGCTGTGAGAGTTGGACTATAAAGAAAGCTGAGTGCCGAAGAATTGATGCTTTTGAACTGTGGTATTGGAGAAGACTCTTGAGAGTCCCTTGGACAGCAAGGAGATCAAACCAGTCAATCATAGAATATCTGAGCTCAAAATGACAGAGAGGAACATTTGATTCATTCTCTTCTTACAGGAAAGGAAACTGAGACTGGTTGGCCAGTAATTGGTCCCTTGAGCCACACCCAAGGCACAAAGGGTACTGAGTGAGGGCTTGCCCACTGACCCCTCGATCTAGAGTTTTAAGGAAATGAAACATCAACAAAGCAGGATAATAAGTTATTTTTTTAAGAGTTCATAGAAGGCAGAGAATTCTCGCGTGGACTTAGGGTGGTTAGGAAGAGCATCTCGCAGGAAGATACATCTGAGTTGGGAATGAAAGGTTGTGAAAGATTTTGCAAAGAGGAAAAGATGGGAAAGGGTTCTGGAATAGAGCAGTATAAACATAATAAAGTCAGAGCCAGTGGTTGGGAGCTCTGAGAGTCTTTGGCCAGGAGCAGCTCTTGACAGTGGGGAGAAGATCCCTGCTGTCAGAGATGCATGCATCCAGAGGACAAGCCTAAGAAATGTGGCAAATAGAAGTTACAAAGGTTTTTCACCATGAAGGTGATGTGATAGACGTGTTTCATGAAAATGTATCTAATTGTGGTTTGCACGTTGAACTTAAGTGGGAAGAAACTGGAGGCAATCCAACCAATTTACCGGCTACTTGAGGTGCTTTCGGGATGATTACCTTGGAGTTTCCACACATCACAGTGAAGTCAGTTAGGATCCGATGACGAAAGAGAAATGAGATTTCATTTTTGGTCTCACCCTTTTCCTGGTGAATAGAAGGAGGGCTTTTTGTGGGGGAGGTGTGTTAGACATGGAGGCGCTCCCCCTGGATTCCCACTCAGGAAAGAACTTGATGTGAACCGTGGGGGCTTGGGTCATCAGGTAGCCCCCCAGCTCTCAGCACGGTCAGAATCTCTGTGCTTGGGAGCTATCAAACCCTGCCTCTGGTACTGAAGCTGACCGTTTCTGCCTGATGCTGGTCATTCTGATGGACAGTGCTTGCTTCAGGGCTCCCAGATGGGTGGGACCTCTGTTGAAGTTCACCTTCTCCCTTTCTTCACTTCTGTTTTCACTCCTTCCCATTAAAGTGTTGATCCCTAACCCATGCTGCTGTTGCTGTTGCTGCTGCTAAGGCACTTCAGTTGTGTCCGACTCTGCGCGACCCCAGAGACGGCAGCCCACCAGGCTCCCCCGTCCCTGGGATTCTCCAGGCAAGAACAGTGGAGTGGATTTCCATTTCCTTCTCCAATGCATGAAAGTGGAAAGTGAAAGTGAAGTCATTCAGTCATGCCCGACTCTTAGCGACCCCATGGACTGCAGCCTACCAGGCTCCTCCATTCATGGGATGTTCCAGGCTAGAGTACTGGAGTGGGTTGCCATTGCCTTCTCCATCCCTAACCCATATATTTCTACAAAATTCTACCATGGCGTTTCCAGAGAACTCAACCTGTGACAAGAGGGCAGGCAAGGAAGCAGACTGGAGGAGGCAACCCAGAGCTGTGCGTGACATACTGAAGCACATACCGGTGATGGTTTTCTGCTTTCTACCTGGGAGATATTTAGGGCTAGTGATCTGATTGAAAAGAGGGCTAGAGAATTGTCTGAATCTGCTCTTGCATGTATAGAATTACTAAGGGAATAATTTCCACACCAGAAAAGTGGTAGTGGGTGCTCGGTTGTGGTGATGAGACTATGGAAGCAGGGTTGGGTGTGGTGTAGCCTTCCTCAGGCCCTAAGCCACTTTTTGGTATTGCCAAAATTTCTTTTCCATTCCTTTAAATGATGGCAGCAACTTTTGTTATTGGGTTGGTCAAAAAGTTCGTTTGAATTTTTTCATTACATCTTATGGAAAAAGCCAGAATGGACTTATTGGCCAAACCAATATCATTTTCCGTAAAATAAAGATGGGCTGGGTTGTTATGCTCCATATCCAGCAACTCCAAAATCTCAGCGACAAAGAATAATGGAGGCTTAGTTCTTTCACCTAACACATGATCACAGCAGGTATTCTGGGGACTCTTGCTTTGCCCATGTTCTGGGACCCAGGATGTGGTTGGGCAAACTTGCAGTGCTAAACACTTCTTCCTGCAATGATTCTTTTTGCTGTTCACCATGCTGGTGGCCACAACAGAGGGTAAAAGAGATCTGGAAGGTCTCACATTCAGATTAAATGCTTGATCTGGGACATGGGATACATGACTTGCACTCACACTTACTAGGCAAAAATATTCACATGGACTCCACCTAGGAAGTGCATTCCTGTTATGTATGAGCCTAGAAGGGGAGAGACACAGAGATATTTGGTGAAGACCACAGGTAATTAAAAGATTTTCATTTTCTCTTTCTTTCTTTCTAATATCTTGCTTCTATTACTTTCCACGTGGCTTCCTGAATTATAGACAGTGCTGAGGGTCTTTAAGGATTTCAAAGGATTGAGAGTCATCATAGAGAGGAGACTCCCCTCTCGCCCTGATAGAATTTTTTCTCTGTGTGTGTAATGTTCTTTACAAAGTGAGGTTAAAAAATTCCTTGTAGAATTAAGTTAAACATGTGCACAGCAACACAAAATGGAAGGAGGGAGAGAATTGGTTGAAGAGGCAAGGATATAATGAAAATTCCATTTTGGTGTTCGTTATAATGTCACTCCTCCAGCAAAATTACCTTGTATCCCTGACAAAGATGAAAAGCTTTACTCCTTCTAGTTATCAGCAACAACTCCTCTCATTAACCGTTCATCTCACCACTTACACAGTCATTTATCTAAATGTATATGTAAAATTAAAAATAAATAAATGAACTAATCCATAAGAGCACACATACATAGACAGGTAAGGAGATGAGATGGGAGAAATGCTAGGAAAAATGGAAAATAATATGAAAACCATATTTCACAAGGCACAGGAAGAGCTTTTGCATTAGCTCATCCATCTCGTTATCTTTCTAGAAGACATTTCAATAATCACTTTTGCAAAGATAGTTTTTCCAGGTTCAATTTTTTCTTGCTTAAATGTAGGCTCTGAAAAATGCATGGTTTCTAGAAATGTTCACCTTTACCACTAATGTTGATTCCAGCTAGAGATTAGGAAAGTTTATTCTTTAAAATCCAGTTACCTAAATGGTTTCAGCATCACCAAAGGTAGAAGAAGAGAGAGAATGCCTGAATTGCAATTAGAATATTTCAGGTTGGAGAAAAGAAGACATCTCTTGTTTGAAAAGATGACTGCACACTAGAGTAGTTTATGATAATAATAAGAAGGACCATGTATTGTGAGCCTCTGCTTACTATATTTCTAACACTGGGTTGAGCATTCATGTAGGTTGTTTCTAATCTTCACAGTTACTCCATGATATGGGCATATATTAATATCCCAGTGTCCAATAAAAAAGGCTCAGGAAGGTTAAATAACTTGCCTAAAGATACACAGGAAAAAAGCAGCAAAAGTAAGATGCAAACCCAGGTCTGAGAAAACCCCCACTATGTATTGAAGGAGGGTAGTGATGATGATGATGATGATAGCAGTTATGGCGATAGACAGCACTTATATATACCCCCTCTCTCATAAGCACTGCTGCTGAGTCGCTTCAGTTGTGTCCAACTCTGTGTGACCCCATAGACGGCAGCCCACCAGGCTCCCCTATCCCTGGGATTCTCCAGGCAAGAACACTGGAGTGGGTTGCCATTTCCTTCTCCAATGCATGAAAGTGAAAAGTGAAAGTGAAGTCACTCAGTCGTATCCCACTCTTAGCGACCCCATGGACTGCAGCCTACCAGGCTCCTCCATCCATGGGATTTTCCAGGCAAGAGTACTGGAATGGGGTGCCATTGCCTTCTCCGCTCATAAGCACTATTGATGGATTAACTCATTAAATCCTCAGAAAATCCATTGAGCTCTAGTATAGCAATTTACAGATGAAGACATTGATTTGAAACTAAGAGATGTTAAGGTAGAAGTGGTTATTTGTAAAAAAAAAAAAAGTGACCAAGACCAACTTTGATTAATTTTCACTCCTTGTAACATAGCATGAGGCAATGTACAGAACTGTAGTTCTCTTTCCGCACTTGTCCTCTTTTCTTCCAGTATTAGTATCGTTAGCCACAGGATATTGTGAAGGATGATGGTTAAGCATGTGAACTCTGAAACCAGACTGTCTGAATTCTAATCAGAGCTGAATGGATTTGGCGAGAAATTCCTGTGTTAGTTTCTTAGGGCTGCCATAACAAATTACCCAACATTGAGTGGTTTAAAACAACAGAAATGTATTGTCTCATGGTTCTGGAGGCCAGAAGCATAAAACCAAGTTGTAAGTAGAATTTTATTCCCTCTGAGATTGCAGGGGACGGATCTGTTCCAGGTCTCTCTCCTTGCTTCTTGTGGTTGCTGACAATTCTTTGTCTTCTCTGGCTTGTAGATCACTCCAGTCTCTGCCTCTGTCTTCATATGGTGCCTTTGTGGTTCCAAATTTTCTTCGTCTAATACAGATTCCAATCACATTAGGTTTAAGGCCCGCCTCAATTAAGTATGACCAGGGGCTTCCCTGGTGGCTCAGATGGTAAAGAATCTGCCTACAGATTCTTTAGGCAGACCTGGGTTCAAGCTCTGGGTTGGGAAGATGCCCTGAAGAAGGCCAGGGCAATCCACTCCAGTACTCTTGCCTGGAGAATTCCATGGACAGAGAAGCCTGGTGGGCTACAATCCATGGGTCATAATGAGTCAGACACAATTGAGTGACTAGCACTTTCACTTTCATCTTGATTATATCTGTAAAGACCTAATTTCCAAATATGATTACAAGTTCTAAGTAGACATGAATTTTTGGGGTAAACTATTCAACTCAGTACTGTTCCTAAAATGCTCTAAGTTATTTTCATGAGTAAAATGATGATTAAAAATTATATCTATGTGACAGGCGTGTTGTAATACCTGAAATAAAGAACAGAGCTCAGCACAAATCAAGTAGTAATCAAGTGTTGATACTATTAACTTCTACTCAAAATCTGATAGGATCAAGAGTTATGCATGGGGTTAGCAGATGCAAACATTATTTATAGAATGGATAAACAACAGGGTAGTATTGTATAGCACAGGGAGCTATATTCAGTATCCTGTGACTTAAGCCACAATGGAAAATAATCTTCTAAAATAATGTATATAGGTATAACTGAATCACTTTGCTGCACAGCAGAAATTAACACAACATTGTAAATCAACTACGCACGTGCTAAGTTTCTTCAGTTGTGTCCAGCTCTCCACAATCCCATGTACAGTAGCGCACCAGGCTTCACTGTCTGTGGGATTTTTCAGGCCAGAATACTGGGGTGGGTTGCCATTTCCTCCTCCAGGGCATCTTCCCAACCCAGGGATTGAGCCTACATCTCCTGTGGCTCCTGCACTGTAGGCAGATTCTTTACCTACTGAGTCATCGACTATACTTGAATTAAAAAGAGTTGTTAGACCTGATCCTATTAAAAATAGATATGTGCATTTTCCCCTAGCCCTTGCATTTTTCTGTAAATTAATAGAGCTGATGGCTATAACTGCTGCTTACAGAATTTGGTTTTATTGCAGCAAGGCAGGCTTTGATCTCAATCAGTGCAACAACAGAGGAAGGTCAATATACAAGTCATTCTTTACATAGTGACATAAAAATTCTGAATTTTATTCTGTATATTTTTGGAGGGAGAGTCTTCCCCTTTCCTTTCCTTTAGCTTAGTATCTTTTCTCTGTCAAGATTTTGCATCTAGCAAGATGTGTGCAGGGTATCAAAGGGAACTTTGATTGTGACCCAGGCATAAGAAATGATTAGATTCATGCAGCAAATAAGTGAATTGAAACAATTGTATCTGCTGCTCTGAGTGAAATGAGATTTCACTTTGGGGCTTGCTAGCTACCCAGCCCTGAAACAAATTAAAATAAGATTACCTGACAGTGCAGAGGTTTCTATGGTTTAAAAATAAATCCTATAGTCAGCTGCTGATTCTGCATAGTAATTTCTTAATAAGTACAATGAGTTGTTTATCACTGGATTGTGTCACTATTTATTCTCAATCACAGATCTTACAACTGGAGGGTTCCTGAGAGTGTTACCACTGAGAAAATATATATCTACTTGGGTTCGTAATGGCATGTGACATATGACATGCTTCATTTCCACCCTAGCCAACCCTCCTTGGACAACTCCATGCCACTCTTAGTGCTCCCAATTTGTAGCACTTGAATATGCAGGAACAATTTTTGAAAAATAAAAGTTTGGTTCAACAGAAAAAAGAAAAGTCTCAGAAAATGAAAGCAAACCCAAACCCTGGCTATTAGTTACCGTTAGTGGGAGCCAGAGTTAAAGGAAGTTACACTCAATGGCGCAGTGTAGTTTCTGAGTATTTAAGTATAGCTAAACCTTGCAAACACCCTCTTCCAACAACACAAGAGAAGACTCTACACATGGACATCACCAGATGGTCAACACCAAAATCAGATTGATCATATTCTTTGCAGCCAAAGATGGAGAAGCTCTATACAGTCAGCAAAAACAAGACCAGGAGCTGACTGTGGCTCAGACCATGAACTCCTTATTGCCAAATTCAGACCTAAATTGAAGAAAGTGGGGAAAACCACTAGACCATTCAGGTATGACCTAAATCAAATCCCTTATGATTATACAGTAGAAGTGAGAAATAGATTTAAGGGTCTAGATCTGATAGCTAGAGTGCCTGATGAACTATGGAATGAGGTTCGTGACATTGGACAGGAGACAGGGATCAAGACCATCCCCATGGAAAAGAAATGCAAAAAAGCAAAATGGCTGTCTGGGGAGGCATTACAAATAGCTGTGAAAAGAAGAGAAGCGAAAAGCAAAGGAGAAAAAGAAAGATATAAGCATCTGAATGCAGAGTTTCAAAGAATAGCAAGGAGAGATAAGAAAGCCTTCCTCAGTGAAAAATGCAAAGAAACAGAGGAAAACAACAGAATGGGAAAGACTAGAGATCTCTTCAAGAAAATTAGAGATACCAAGGGAAAATTTCATGCAAAGATGGGCACAATAAAGGACAGAAATGGTATGGACCTAACAGAAGCAGAAGATATTAAGAAAAGATGGCAAGAATACACAGAAGAACTATACAAAAAAGATCTTCACGACCAAGATAATCACGATGGTGTGATGATTCACTTGGAGCCAGACATCCTGGAATGTGAAGTCAAGTGGGCCTTAGAAAGCATCACTATGAACAAAGCTAGTGAAGGAGATGGAATTCCAATTGAACCATTGCAAATCCTGAAAGATGATGCTGTGAAAGTGCTGCACTCAATATGCTAGCAAATTTGGAAAACTCAGCAGTGGCTACAGGACTGGAAAAGGTCATTTTTCATTCCAGTCCCAAAGAAAGGCAATGCCAAAGAATGCTCAAACTATCACACAATTGCACTCATCTCACACACTAGTGAAGTGATGCTCAAAATTCTCCAATCCAGGCTTCAGCAATACATGAACCATGAACTTCCAGATGTTCAAGCTGGTTTTAGAAAAAGCAGAGGAACCAGAGATCAAATTGCCAACATTTGCTGGATCATGGAAAAAGCAAGAGTTCCAGAAAATCACCTATTTCTGCTTTATTGACTATGCCAAAGCCTTTGACTGTGTGGATCACAATAAACTGCGGAAAATTCTTAAAGAGATGGGATACCAGACAACCTGACCTGCCTCTTGAGAAACCTGTATGCAGGTCAAGAAGCAATAGTTAGAACTGGACATGGAACAACAGACTGGTTCCAAATAAGAAAAGGAGTACATCAAGGCTGTATATTGTAACCTTGCTTATTTAACTTCTGTGCAGAGTACATCATGAGAAATGCTGGGCTGGAAGAAGCACAAGCTGGAATCAAGATTGCCAGGAGAAATATCAATCACCTCACATATGCAGATGACACCACCCTTATGGCAGAAAGTGAAGAGGAACTCAAAAGCCTCTTGATAAAAGTGAAAGAGGAGAGTGAAAAAGTTGGCTTAAAGCTCAACATTTAGAAAATAAAGATCATGGCATCTGGTCCCATCAGTTCATGGGAAATAGATGGGGAAACAGTGGAAACAGTGTCAGACTTTATTTTGGGGGGCTCCAAAATCACTGCAGATGGTGACTGCAGCCATGAAATTAAAAGACGCTTAGTCCTTGGAAGGAAAGTTATGACCAACCTAGATAGCATATTCAAAAGCAGAGACATTACTTTGCCAACAAAGGTCTGTCTAGTCAAGGCTATGGTTCTTCCAGTGGTCATGTATGGACATGAGAGTTGGACTGTGAAGAAAGCTGAGAGCCGAAGAATTGATGCTTTTGAACTGTGGTGTTAGAGAAGACTGTTGAGAGTCCCTTGGACTGCAAGGAGATCCAACCAGTTCATTCTAAAGGAGATCAGTCCTGGTGTTCTTTGGAAGGAATGATGCTAAAGCTGAAACTCCAATACTTTGGCCACCTCATGTGAAGAGTTGACTCATTGGAAAAGACTCTGTTGCTGGAGGGATTGGGGTCAGGAGGACAAGGGGACGACAGAGGATGAAGTGGCTGGATGGCATCACCAACTCGATGGACATGAGTTTGGGTGAACTCTGGGAGTTGGTGATGGACAGGGAGGCCTGGTGTGCTGCAATTCATGGGGTCACAAAGAGTCGGACACAACTGAGTGACTAAACTGAACTGAAACCTTGCTGAGTTGCAGTTCTTTGGGGTTTATATCAATTAAATTTTTCAAGTTTAGGAAAAATGATTGTGTAAGCTCTCATTTTACTCAAGAAGACTTTCTTTTCTAAATTACTCTTGGCAGAACTCCCACAGATAATTTTTAAAATTAATTTTGCTTTGCTGTATTTTAATTTTTAATGAATGCATATTTTGTATGTGCCATGAAGGTATTGCTTTTCTTGTGAAAAACTTGCATTCACAGTGGTCATTTCCAGGGTAAGTGAATGGGCACTCCACTTGGACTCTATCTATAAAGAATTTGTGATGTGGTCATGACAAGTTAAACTAATGGTAATAGAAAAGTAATAGAGGATAATAACAAAGAGACAACAATGAAATGCTATATTTTTTTCCTGAGAGCATGTACTATTTGGTTTGAAATTGAAACAAACAAAGAACTGTGCTGGGCTCGGAAAGGATTTGGTTTGACTTGCCACTGAGTCAAACTCTGAGGTTAGGACAAGTTTTAGTCTTGTCTGTCTTGGGCTCCATCCACCATCATATCCTCCCCTGTTAAATGTGGGGTGTGTGCTAAGTGGCATCAGTCATGTCTGACTCTTTGCAAGTCCATGACTGTAGCCCACCAGGCTCCTCTGTTCATGGAGTTTTCCAGGGAAGAATACTGGAGTGGGTTGCCGTGCTCTCCTCCAGGGGATCTTCCTGACCCAGGGATCGAACCCCTGTCTTTTACATCTCCTGCCTTGGCAGGCAGGTTCTTTATCACTAGCGCCATCTGTGAAGCCCCTGTTAAATGACATACCTGTGTCGAAAACCCTTAAGTGTCTTCTTGTTCTGAAATTCAAAGTCATTGATGTCATTGAAGAAAATGGCCATTGCCCAAAGAGTATGAGGCGCTTTATGAGTCTGATTTTTTCTAACTGATCTTAAAAGCACTTAAAACAAAACAAAGGGATAAACAATCAAGTTCATTCATTTAGATGAAAGTGGCCCAGTCTTGTGAGTCTGGTGCCAGATGTCCCCCGTTAAACATACTGCATTATGTTATAAGACAGAATTTATACTGATCTGTAATCAAGAGAACTGGATCCAACCCCTGGCTTTACTATTTTCTGGGAGAATATCCTCTTCTCTTTAGAGTTCACTTTCCTTAACTGTAAAATGAGAATAGCGATATCTTCCCTATTCACTGTATGGGATTTTTATGATGAGCCAGTAAGATTTGTACTTGAAAGTCATTTGCAAGCTATAGAGTGTCCTAAGCTGAACCTCTGCCCTAGAGATTTCTAGATCATGTAGAACATATATATCCTTCTAGGAGATTGGCTCGGATGGCAAAGAATCCGTCTGCAATGCAGGAGACCTGGGTTTGATCCCTGGGTTGGGAGGACCCTCTGGAGGAGGGCTTGGCAACTCACTCTGGTATTTTTGCCTGGAGAATCCCCTTGGACAGAGAAGCCTGGTGGGGTACAGTCCATAGCATCACAAAGAATCAGACATGACTGTGCGACTAAGCGCTATTGCACAAGGAAAGAACATCAAATTTCACTTTGTTCCCTCAAACAAATCTAGAACCCCTACCATTCTATGTAGAATTACGCCCTACAAATTTTTTTTAGGAAGTAAACCTCCAAAACATCATGCACCTACAAATCTCAAGTGCTTATATCATCTCTGGTTACCTTTTCATGAGCACTGTTCCCAACCCTAGATAGTCCCTAGAAAGAGTTCCTGGATCTTTCTCTCCCTGTCCTTGACCATCAGGGCGTGGCCAAGACATTTTTTCTGCAAATGTCTTTAGACTGAGATCTCCTTTGGCTTAGGAATTCTCTCCTGGCTCTTAACATGTCTTTAAGAGCATCTGTAAGTTATTCAATTTTTACTCCTTCATCCAGTAAAAATATTCTTGAATATTGCTATGTACTTGGTGCTTTACAGCTTAGTTACATCCGTCACCAGCTCAATGGACATGAGTTTGAGCAAGCTCTGGGAGTTGGTGATGGACAGGGAAGCCTGGCATGCTGCAATCCATGGGGTCGCAAAGAGTCAGACACAACTGCACGACTGAACTGAACTGAACTGAAGTGGGAGCTTTGGACTTGACAAAATCCTGATTCCTATGCACTTCATAAATGATAAAAGGCAGCACAGCTCTTTAGGACCTCTGGAACCAATTCTTATGGTACATCAGGAAAGCATGTTCTTTCCCATTCCTTAAAAGAACTCCTTTTAAAATCTCCCTTTCTCCTGAGAAAACAGGGAAAATGTTCCACACAAGGAATAGTTCTTCTTGTCTTTCTTGTATTCTCTAGAAGGAACTTTCTTATAAAGACTCAGGAAATAGCTACTTTTTAGAGTTGTGCAGTTAACATACTGTGGAGACCTGCTTTGCATTTATTTTCTTTGTAAATTATAAATTCTGATGGCCCTAGACATGGTCATCAAGATCAGAGAAGAGTCTGAGAAACAGAATCTTCTATATTCACCACATCACATTCATTTACGTTGTTTCCATTTATCAGCTTGAACCTCCTGTCTGTAGACTGACCTGGTCCAGGAATCTTTTCTGGTGATCTTGTCCTGTCATTGGTGTTAGGGGGCAGTGACATCATGCTTTTCTCAAAGTCAAGAGCAGAGCATGTGGCTGAGCCCCACCCCACAACTGCAAATGAGTGTAGAGCTATCACAGATTTGCAGAACAAAGCCGGGAGCCTAATGCAGTGTAATTGCTAATCATCATCAGTGTTGATTTGTCTATTGAAGGAGAGAGAATGAATCAGCAACTGTCCCCCACTGCTATGTAACAGATGAGAAGACTGTGTTGGCAGGAAGGCGGTGGATCTCATGTGTCTCGACAGGGTGGAAGTGACTCAGAGCCCAAATTAAGAAAGTGCAGCCAACCCAGCATTACTGCAGCTGGTTGGATTCCCGAGCCAATACCAGGCTACTCAGCGTCAACTGGCATGTGGATGAACATCTACTGGATATCTCTTGCTCTCTCATGTTCTTGCTCTCTCTTCTCTCACCCACGCTGCAGGCTTTATTGAAATATAATTGCCATGCCATAAAATTTGCCTGCCTATATGTGCAATTCAGTGACTCTTAATAAATTTAGAGACTTGTCCTACCATGAGTTCAAACCAGTTTAGAACATGTTCATCAATCCCCAGGAGATTTCTCGTGTTCCTTGCAGTCAATACTCATTTCCACCCCTAGTCTCAAATAGCCACTCATCTAAATATACTTTCTGTCTCTATGGGTTTGGCTTTGCTGGGCATTTCATATAGGAACCATTCATGATTTAGTTTTCTATGTCTTGCTTTTTTTCATTTAACGTGATGTATTTGAGGTCCACTCATGAAGTAGTATGTATCAGGAGCTCTTTTCTTTTTCTACATGAATTGTATTCTGCTGTACGGATATATCACATTCTGTTTTTCCATTCATCCACTGAACCGTATAATATGAAGTCTTTTGTGACGGATTTCTTTCACATAACATATGATTCCAAGGTTCATTTGTATTGTTGCATTTCATTTCTTCTATTGTTGAATGATATACCATTATATGGATATGGCATATTTATCTGTTCATCAGTTTATGGAGACTTAAGTTGTAACTTTTTTGGTTACTATGAACATTCATTTACAAGGCTTTGTGTGGACATTTCTTTTCATTTATATCATCTATATCTGAGTAGAATTGCTGAGTGGTAATATGGTAATAATGGTGTTTAAACTTTTTGTCAGTCCATTTTCCAAACTAGTTGCATCATTTTACATTCCAAATTGTAATATATAGGGTTCCAACTTCTCCATATCCTCATCCAAATTTGTTAATATATTTTATTGCAGCCACTTTAGTGAGTATGAAGTACATCTCACTGTGCTTTTAAGTTGCAGTTACCTGTTGGCTGATGATATTTATGTGCTTATTGACAATTTGTATATCTTCCTTTGAGAAATGTCCATTTGAATCCGTTATCTACTGTTAATAAAATTATGTTTTATTATTGTGCTGTAAGAATTCTTTGTGTAGTCTAGACACAAATTCCTTATGCAATATGTAAATTGCAAGTGTTCATTTTCCATTGTATCGATTGTCTTTTTATTAATATTTTCCAGTGGTATCTCTGGAAGCATGAAGGATTTAGTATTGATGAAGTTAAATTCATCTATTTTATAATTGTGTTAATTGTATTTTTGGTGTCATATGCAGTAAACCATTGTCTAAACTACCATCATAAAGATTTGGTCCTGTTTTCTGCTAAGGGTTAAAGGCATTGCTCTTATATTAGGTATGTGATTCATATTGAGTAAATCTTTGTATATGGTATAAGGCAGGAGGTCCACATTTCCAAATTTCTTTTCTGTTTTTCTTTTGCTTAGATATCCAGTTATACCAGCAACATTTGCTTGTCAAATTTACTGGTACTATAGGGCTTCCCTGGTGGCTCAGAGGGTAAAGAATCCTCCTGCAAGGCAGGAGACCTGGGTTCAATCCCTGGGTCAGGATGATCCCCTGGAGAAGGAAATGGTAACTCACTCCTGGATAATTCTATGGAGAGGAGCCTGGTGGGCTACAGTCCACGAGACCACAAAGAATAGGACACGACTAAGCAACTAACACACACACACATAATCTTGGCCTGGGTTTCTATTTTTGGATAGTGATTTTGATTGCTAAATCAATCACTTTATTTTTTGCAAGTTTTTCCAGATTTGGTTTTTACCTTGAAAGAGACGGTTTTGGTAATTTTTGTCCTTTTGGAGTTTCTCTATTTTATCTGTTATATGATTTGACATATACTTGTTTATAGCATTCCGCTATGATCTGGTTTGTTTTTGTGAAGTTGGTAGTATATTTCATTTCTCTTTTTACTCATTCGAGTCTTCTCATTTTTCTTGTTCATTTTAGCTAAAAATTTGTCAGTTGCGTTGATTTTTCAAAAAACTAACTGAGGGACTGGGGGCTGGAGGAGAAGGGGACGACAGAGGATGAGGTGGCTGGATGGCATCATGGACTCGATGGACATGAGTTTGAGTGAACTCTGGGAGTTGGTGATGGACAGGGAGGCCTGGCATGCTGCGATTCATGGGGTCGCAAAGAGTCAGACACGACTGAGCGACTGAATTGAACTGAACTGAACTGAACTCTTGATGTTCTTGCCTCGAGAGTCCCAGGGACGGGGGAGCCTGGTGGGCTGTTGTCTGCGGGTTCGCACAGAGTCGGACATGACTGAAGCGACTTAGCAGCAGCAGCAGTCTCTATTTTATTGTGTACCACTGTTAGCTTTATCACTTCTTCTTGCTCTTGGGTTAATTTATTTTTCATTTACTGTGTCTTAAAGGAAAAGACTTTGTTATTTTGAGTTTTTAAAATTTCTCAAAAAGTATTTGCAGTTATAAATTTGTAAGTACTGCTTTAACTATATCCCATAAATTTTAATATGTTCTGTCTTTGTATTTATTGATCTTAAAATATTTTAAAATTTCCCTTATGACTTTTCCCCCCAAACCATTGATTATTTAGGAGTTACTTAATTTCCACATGCTTGCAAATTCTCTAAATTTGTTTCTCATATTTATGTCTAACTTTATTCCTTTGTGGTCAGATAATCTGTTTTTTTTTTAATTTTATTTTTAAACTTTGCAAATTGTATTAGTTTTGCCAAATATCAAAATGAATCTGCCACAGGTATCTGTTTTTAAAAATAACTCCATTTCTGGGAATTCCCTGATGGTCCAGTGGTTAGGGCTCTGTGTTTCCACTGCAGGGGGATGGGTTTGCTCTCTGTTCAGGAAACTAAGATGCTGCATGCCATGCCCCATCAGTTCAGTTCAGTTGCTCAGTCATGTCCAACTCTTTGTGACCCCATGAATCACAGCACGCCAGGCCTCCCTGTCCATCACCAACTCCCGGAGTTCACTCAAACTCACGTCCATCGAGTCGGTGATGCCATCCAGCCATCTCATCCTCTGTTGTCCCCTTCTCCTCCTGCCCCCGATCCCTCCCAGCATCCCTCCCAGTCTTTTCCAATGAGTCAACTCTTCGCATGAGGTGGCCAAAGTACTGGAGTTTCAGCTTTAGCATCATTCCTTCCAAAGAAAGCCCAGGGCTTATCTCCTTCAGAATGGACTGGTTGGATCTCCTTGCAGTCCAAGGGACTCTCAAGAGTCTTCTCCAACACCACAGTTCATAGCACAGCCAAATAATAATAATAATTCCATTTATTTTGCATTTTAAATCTTCAGTGAGAGAAATGTATATTCTGCTATGTTAAGTAGAATGTTAGATGGCTGTCTGCTAGTTTTTAGTGGTGTTTAATTCTTCTATTTCCTTTTTTCAATTCTCAACCTAGTTGTTCTGTCAATTAGTGAATGTAAGACATTGAAGGCTCCAGCTACTGTTTATTGTTGAGTTGTCTAATTCTCTCTTTAGTCGTGTCAATTTTTGCTTCATGTAATTTAGGCCTCTGTGGGTAGGTGTGTATAATTGTTACATCTTTTTGATGAATTGACCTTCCCATTATTATAGTATGTCCCTCTTTATCTCTAATAATATACCTCTCTTGCAGTCTATTTTGCCTGATGTTGGTATAAATACTCCAACTGTTCTCATGGTTTCTTTTCCTTTTTCTGCTTTTTAAAAAAATTTCTATTTATATCTGAGTTGAAAATGTGTCTTCTGCAGAGAGAATATAGTTGATGCTGTTTGTCCCCTAATTAGATTAGCAAGTCTGTTAAAATCTAATGTTATCATTGATACAGTTGGATTTTCATTGGTCATTTTGTGTTATGCCTTCCATAGAGTCTCCTTAGGTATTTTCACTTACCTTTAATGAACGTTTTCTATAGTGGTATTTTAATTTTTAATTAATATTTCAGTATATATATATGTACGTGTGTGTATATATGTATATGTATGTATGTGTGTTTTTTCTTTTTTTCTTTTTGCACCGGAATATTTATTTATTTTTACTTGGCAAAAAGTCAAATGCTACATTTTGAAAAACAAAACCTCAAACAACCAAATGCATTACCCATCACAGAAGAGGGTCTGGCAACAGTACAAAACATTCTAAAATTATGTTTTTATACAAGTAGGTTTAAAATGAGTTCTGTGAGAACTAAGAAATCTACAGCTTGTAGTTTAATAATAGAAAAAAATTAAGACAATTAAAAGATCTGTAGCATCCAGCATTTTGCTTAATTCCCTGTTTATAGCCCCTATGTCTCTAGGTTAGAAGATGAGAATTCTAGAACCTATGGTGTGTGCCTTGCAACACTAGTTGCCCAAGGACTTAGCATATATCTTAGTCTACCAGAATCTACTATAGATTTATATTTTAATTCCAGAAGGTATTGAAGCATTGTTTTTATGTGTCCACACTGTCACTTCTTTTGGTATTAAATGTTACTATCCAAAAATACATTGTTATACTTATTGCTATATATAAATAAGTGTCTTTTTTAAAAGATGATAGACAAAGAGGGTGCTAGTGTATATCTCTAATGTTTGTTGAGTTAAACTTCTCCTTTACTTTTTTTCTGCTTTTCTCATTTGTTCCTATGGATTCACGTGACATTTTGGTGGCACTTTTTTCATGCCAGTGCATCTTTGCTTCCACCAGTTTCTTTATGAGGTTTTGCCAATTACATTACATTTATATATGTTATATTGACCTAACAGTACAATTATCTTCATGTTATTTTATAAAATTAATTCTTAAAGCAGTTATAAAGGGAATCTTTTATGATTACATAATTAGCTTTGTGGTTATACTTTGGCTCCATGCAGATTTGAATTACTGTCTGGGATCACTTGTTTTTTGCCTGATAAGTTCGTTGCATCTCTTACAAGTGAATATGCTAGCAATGAATTCTTTCATTTTTTTGTCTGTATGGGAATATATTTAATTTTCTTTCACTTATTGCAAGATAGTTTTTGATGGATATAAAATCCTAGCATGAAGGTTATAATTCTTTATTCTTTTCAGCACTTTGGATATGTCAGCCCTCTGGCTTTCCTTGTTTCTTATGAGAAGTCAGGTGTTCATCATATTAGGCTTCCTTTACATGTGGTTAGTTGTTTGCATCTGGCTGCTTACAGAATTTTCTTTTTGGCTTTCAGCATTTTTATTGTGATATGTGGATGTGAATCTTTTTGCATTTATTTTACTTGGAATTTATTGAGCCTCATCAGGTTTGCGAACTTTCTGCCGTTGTATTTTTGAACACTTTAATGCTCCTTTATAGCTCTGCTCTCTTTCTGGTACTCACATTACACATATGTTATATTGATGTGCTTAATGGTGTTCATGTTTGTCTTAGGCGGTTTATTTATTTTTCCATTCTTCTTATCTCTGGTTTTCAGACTGTATAAACTCTATCTCTCTTGAAGTTTGATGAGTTTTTTTTTTTTTCTGTCAGGCCAAATTTAGTATTGAATCCATCTAGTGAATTTTTTATTTCAACTAATGTACTGTCAGATCCAGAATTTCCATGTTTCTCTTGTTTATATTTTGTCTTTGTATTGGTATTCTTTACTTGGTGATACACTGTCTCCTTTTCTTTTATCACTTCTCTAAGCCTGGTTCCCTTAGTTCTATGAACACATTTGTTACAGCTGCTTAGAAATCTTTGTCTGCTAAGCCCACAGTTTGGACTCCCTTAAATTTCATTTCTATGCCTGCTTTTATTCCTGTGTATAGGTCAGATTTTCCTCTTTTTATCAGAAATGGTGACTACATGGAATTTTTCCCCATTCTTTGTCCCCGTTGAAGAAAAATGCTTGACATGTAATCATGATTTTAGTGAAGTTATATATGACACTACACAAAGAAAAAGGAGCCAAGGCTTTTGTATTGCAAAAGTTTAAGTTCCTTTAGTTAAGTTAGAGGAATTTAAGTAAAATGGTCAGCAGAAACAGAAGAAAAAAGAAAGGTCTTCCATGCCTACTCCCAACCGTACTAGGAAAAGAATCACATGGGTGGAAAGGGAAAGAGGAGGCATGGTAAGAGAATGACTAAAGAGGGGAAATGCAGGGCCTTTGAAAGAGGGTTATCTAGGACCTGATGCAACAACAGGATGCTCAGAGGGTAGGGAGAGGGGAGGAAAAAACCATCAATGACAGTAATGAACGTCTGTATAATGGGCCTGTGTGGACAGGCACGTATTTGTCATAGACAAATATGAAGAGTTTCACTGAAGTACAAGTTATAGAAAGGTATCTATGCCTCAGTCTGCTCTGGCTGTAGCACAGCTGACCACTGACTGAGCCTGTGGACGAGGAGATGGACCATCCCAAGAGTGATCTGTGTGTACCTGCAGCTGAGAATAAAAGCAGGGAACGTCAGTCTCACAGTGTTCTTATTTATATAGATAACTCAAGGGAAGATATGCCATGATACCTTAGCCCTATGCAAGTCCCTAAGATACAGAAGCAGCCAGACATTCCTGCAGTAGGAGGACTTTGAATGCAAAATAATTTCAATATAGAAAAATGAAGGAACTTTTTTGTACACATACAAGAATAACCAGGAAAACCTAGCAAAGAAGAATTATGAGATGGAGATAATTCTACCATAAATCAAAACATATAGCCCTTATATTTAAAACAGTATGATGTTAGCACATGAACAGACAGACACACCACGGGAGAGAAAAAACCCAAATAATACACTCAATTGTGAATAGAAATCTAGTATGTAATAAGAACAACCTCTCAATCAAAGAGTGAAATTATATTTTTAATAAGTGATTCTGAGATAAGTAAATATTCATATTAGCAATATCAAGTTGGATCCATTTCTCACATTCCACACCAGGAAAAATTCCAAGTGGATTAGGTATTTAAATGTTAAAAAAAAAAAAAAAAAAAACAAGTACCAGGAGAAAACACGGTAAAATGGCTGAATTCCTTTACTCCTAGAGAAATGCAAAACTTTTTCTTAATCATAAAAAAATACTCCATGTGGAAAATGCAAAGTGACAGACTGAGATACAGTGTTTGCAATTTATAGTGCAGATTTAAAATTAACATGCTTAATATATAGAAAACTAAAAGCAAGAAACATACCAACTATTCAGTATTTTTATATGGGAAAAAATAGGCCACAAACATCACAGAAAAATGAAATGAAAATTACCCCTACACATATAAAAATATAATCAATACTTCTCATATTAAGAAAAATACCAATGTAATGTACAATAAATTAAAAATTTTTTTTCCTGGTTAATAATGGTGCTGCAATTTCTCACCACACTGTAATATATTTCTTTTATAGTACTCAACACATGAGAATTGTGTTATAATTAGTTGAGATGGAGATTTTTAAAAAGTCATCCCCTACCCCCACATTCTTCATCTTACCAAGGGTAAGATTGTTTATCTTTTCCTCTTTAGTTCCTAATGGAGTGTAATTACCTGATTTGTGCCTTATCTGATTGAACCCCCTATTCAAATGCTTAGCAAGCATCATAAATGCTACCCAGAAAACCAGCATCATTTATTCTCTCCCCAACTCTCCAGTAAGATGCAGCAGAATGTAGTAGCAAATGCATAGCTTTGGAGCCAGATTATTTAGGTTCGGTTCCTGCTTCTGCAACTTACAGCTGTGTCTTTGGGCAGGATACTCATTCTCTCTGTGTTTGTATTTCCTTTAAATGGTGATGTAAGTAAAGATAGTAAGCTGCCCGTAGGGTTACTGTGAGGACTGAATGATTTGTTCTGTGTAAGACTCTCACAACAGTTCCACCTTGTAAGTTTAGGAGTCACGTAAATATTTTCTATCACTATTTTAATCAAGGAAATAGCACTTCATTTCAACCCAGTGAGGTTGGAGAGAATCTTGAGAAGAGATGATAGAAGGGAATATACTGGACTGAGAAGGCAGGCACTCTCTTTTCTCTTTTTACCTCCTTGCCTCCCATGATAATGCTGTGACATCAATTACTGTTGCATAGTGAAGCCTCCAGCCTTGTCCCTGCCTTCCTACCCAAAGTCTGGACCACACATCTCCCCACTGTATCCTTACTTATCTCTTGTGGTTAGAATGACCAGTGAGCATTTAGACAGGGATTGTTTTGAAAGACAGGCTTCCAAATTTTTCAAAATTGTGCTGAATAGAAACTGTTGAAGTGACTGGGACCCCGTGCTATAGCTCAGCATTTGTCACCATGCAGCAAAAAGCGCCACTGAATCTAATCCCTTGGCAGCATTTTGGGCAAACCAAATTTTGGTCCTGGTGATCTACCAAGAATGGACAGGGACAAGGGCATCAAGTTCTCTAAAATTTCCATCCTTTCAAAAATATTAATAGTAGTAATGATGATAATAGCAATAATATTAGCTGACATGAAAAACTAATATTTTCTTAATTATACACAATGTGTGATTAGAGGCATATTTAGAAAAAACATTGTTGATCTCTAACAAAAATATGAACAAGTTTAATCAGCTCACTATGAAAATATAGTTTCAAGCTGAGTCTCCTATGTACCTTCTGTTATTATCTGTGTGATTCTGTGCTTGCGTGCTCAGTCATGTCTGACTCTTTGCAACCCTATGGACTATAGTGCATCAGGTTCCTCTGTCTGTGGGATTCTCCAGGCAAGAATACTGGAGTGGGTTGCCATGCCCTCCTCCAGGGGATCTTCCCGACCCAGGGATTGAAATTATGTCCCTTACATCTCCTACATTGGCAGGCAGGTTCTTTACCAGAAGCACCACTTGGTAAGCTCCTGGGACGCTCCATCACTAGGACTCTTCTATATAGAAAACTTGGAGTACCTTCTGGCTGGATCCATCGATGAGTCACGCCTCTGCAACAATTTGTAATAATAAGGGTCTGCTGAAACTCTCTGGGACCCAGAATCCATCTCAGCTCATATGTCTAATATTCCTCTTATATATGTAAACTTTAGTCCAGAGTTACAAATATCTACTCATTTTAAAGACACAGAGTTGGAATCAGTCATTTTATTTCTAACAAACCCTCAAAGAAAACAAGAAGCCACAGTCTGGAGGAAGTAGTGAGTATTGAGATTTGAACTGACTTCTGAGCAACTGGGCCATGAATGGACAGAGTGCCCTTAAAATATTTTATTAAATTAACTCATAGGGCAATCTGAATTAAATTCAATGTTGTAGATTGCAGGGGCAGGGACCACAGCACATGTCATGTAAAAAAGTCATTTTGGACCAGTTATGGGGAAAGAGCTAAGCTTAGAAACCAACCTTTAATGACAAAAGAATCTCATCCCTAGGAAATGGGGCTCCAGGGGACAACATGTAGACTGATTATCTAGTTAGGAACCCAAGTGACTGGGTAAATAAGAACCAATCTTACAGTGACAATGTCAAAGGGGAAAAGACATTGAATCAGCCCATTTTTTATAAGACATCTCTTTGAGGAAAGGCTGGTTCAGAACCCATTTGCTAAACTGCTGGAGGGCTCTTTGTATTTCACTTTCTGGGAAAAGGGGCCCGGAGCTTGGAACTGGATCAAGAAATTGGAGGAAGAGACTTGGTGAAGATTGTTTCTAAATTCAGAAGCATTAGAAGACCAGAAATCCAGGCAAGCTTTGATAGAGAGTTATTTCCCTAGATGTATTCCTTCCTCCCACAACTTCTCTCAGGAGCAGTCCCGGGCAGTGGGCAGTGCTTGGGCTCTGAAATGAGACATATCTGAGTCTCCATCCTGCGTTCACCACTCACTGCTTGTCCCATCTTGTCCAGTTTCCCTAGCCACCCTGATCACAGCTTCATCATCCAGCCAATGCTAATGCTAATGACTTCAGAGGGTTATCATGGGGTTAAATCAGAAAATCTAAGGAAAGTCTGGCACAGAGAAGGTGTTCAAAAATGAATGTCAGAGCTCAAAAATCATTGACAAGTTGTGCTCCTTTTCTCATGCAAGCAACTCAACAAAGTAAAAATGTGCCCTCTTAATTCGGTTATAAATGCTTTATCAAAATAAAAAAATGAACATATACATTTATCCAATAATTCAGCTTTTAGTTTTTTTCCCCACAGTGATATGAGAAATATACATACCTTTATTCACTTACTGGAAAAAAAAAAAAAAACTAGAACCAATCTAATCATCAATTAATTGGGCTAGAGTTAAATCAGTCATGATACACTCACACAATGAAATACTATGCAGTATGTAAAATGAATAGAGTAGGTGTCCTTGAGTTGATTTTAACAAACATGGCAAAGATAAATGTATAATATGATTTATGATGTAAAAAAGGCATTTGTGTATGTGTAACTACTTTTTTGGAAGAAGATAAAACACTTTATATTTTAAATGTAGTAATTTTAGGGAGTGGTATAAATATATCAAGGGTTCCTTTTTACCTTATACTTCACTACAGTATTTAAATTATAATCTCAACCAGATATTACTTCTATGATTTAAAAATAGTCATTGAAAGTGGTTCACTTGCTTTTGTAGTCCACAGATTTAGGAAAATAAAGATAAATTTGGGTTGGCTTGGGACCCTAATGCAATAATACTTTCTTTACTACGTTTTGCTTTTTTCCCTTTCTTTAAATAATTCAAGTATTTCAGTTACACAGAAAAGCGCAGAAAAAATAACAAAAGCCCGTACCTAGCATTTGCCATCTTAACATGCACCCGCTTGATTTAAAATCCTTATTTATAAGTAAATAGCCAATATATATACTGACAGATATATTAGTACTAAAATGTTAGAGGCTCTGCTTTTCCTTTTCTCTGTGCTATTTTTCTCCTTTGAACTCACCACCATGAAGTGGTTTATTTCCTTCCTATCCATGTGTTTTTGCCATGGATTTTTATATTAATTCTTTATAGGAGATATTGTTATTATGAGTTTACATAGAAGGAAGTTGAAGCCTAGAAAGGTATAGTGTCTTTCACTGCTTGCAGGGGGCAGTAAATGATGGGCAATCCTGGGCAATCTTAAGTCTTCGATTAGAAGACCAAGTGAAGTGATTCCAGTAAGAAGTGATTATTTTTTTGTGAGTGAATTTATCTTATCTGAATCTTACTGTTATGGGTTGAATTGTGTGCCCCACATAAAATATGTTTGAGTCCTAACCCCAGTACCTGACTATGACCTTGTTTAGAAATAGTCTCTCTGCATATGTGATCAGGTTAAGATGAGGTCGTGCTTGGTTAGGACAGGCCCTAGTTCAGTGTAACTGATGTCCTTATAAGGAGAGACACAGACATACATGGAGGAGAGCATGGCATGTGAACATAGAGACAGGAATTGGAGTGGTGCAACTGTAAACTAAGATTGCCACCCCAAGAAACTAAGAGAAAGACATGGTAGCAGATTCTTCCCTATATCTCTGAGAAGAGAGCACTGATTTTTAAATTTCTAGCCTGTGAGACAAAATAAATTTCTGTTGTTTTTAGACCATCTCAGTTTGTGGGATTTTGCTACAGCAGCAGTAGGAAAACAATGCACTTATTCATTCAACAAATATGTGTTGAGTAACACATATAGCTTGGAGAAGGCAATGGCACCCCACTCCAGTGCTCTTGCCTGGCAAATCCCATCGACGGAGGAGCCTGGTAGGCTGCAGTCCCTGGGGTCGCTAGGAGTCGGACACGACTGAGCGACCTGACTTTCACTTTTCACTTTCATGCATTGGAGAAGGAAATGGCAACCCACTCCAGTGTTCTTGCCTGGAGAATCCCAGGGACGGGGGAGCCTGGTGGGCTGCCGTCTATGGGGTTGCACAGAGTCGAACACGACTAAAGCGAGTTAGCAGCAGCAGCAGCAGCAGCAACACATATAGCTATGAGCAACCCCAGGTAAGAGTATGCATTCATGAGCCAGATTTCCTAGGTCCAGTCAGATTTTCTCACTAACTATTGTTAACTTTGGGGTCAATCTCTATATGACTTATAGTCAGCCTTCTTTATCCCCTGCACGCACAGATTCAACCAATCACAAACTGTAGTACTAGAGTATTTACTGTTGAAAATACCCGCATACAAGTGGACCCACACAGTTCAAACTCACATTGTTCAAGAGTGAAGTGTAATTGCAAGATTTGGGGTAAGTTATTAACTTCTCTGTGTTTCAGCTATTCAAGGTATAAAGAATGACTTGTACACTTTGCCTCTAATATGAGAAAGTGAATAAAAGCATATTTTATTCAAAACAAAGAGATTATGGAGATTATCAACAAAACTAAAAGGGGACACAAACAGATATACTTAGTAAGACTTATCAATAAGAAAAAAGACAAAAATAAGATAAATGAAAAGACAAAATACAAACAGTATAGATTTTTTAAATCTGAAGAGAATCTTTTAAATAGTTTTATGAAAGTAAATTTGGCAATTTAAAGATGAATGAATATTTCCTAGAATGTAGATGACTGATATAAATGAAAGAAGGACATCAACAATTTAAACATATCAAAAATGAAGGCATTGAACTCATAATAAAGTGACTTCTCTGAAAGATACTAGTTCCATATGTTTTTATACATTCATTTGGGAACTCTTGAAAAATAAGAATGGTGATTTCAGAAAAAGAGAATTGAACAGAAAAGTACTGATAAGAAGGTTGGCCTGGACAGTCCAGTTAAGATAATCACACGCAGTTTCATTATTTGAGCAGTGATACATGGGTTCTAAACCAAACACAAGCAAACTGAGTTAAATAGAATATACAAATATTACTAGTTCAGTTCAGTTCAGTTGCTTAGTCACGTCCGACTCTTTGCGACCCCATGGACTGTAGCACACCAGACCTCCCTGTCCATCGCCAACTCCTAGAGCTTACTCAAACTCATGTCCATCGAGTCAGTGATGCCATCCAGCCATCTCATCCTCTGTCATCCCCTTCTTCTCCTGCCCCCAATCCCTCCCAGCATCAGGGTCTTTTCCAAAGAGTCAGGTCTTTGCATCAGCTGGCCAAAGTATTGGAGATTCAACTTCAGCATCAGTCTTTCCAATGAATATTCAGGACTGATTTCCTTTAGGATGGACTGGTTGGATCTCCTTGCAGTCCAAGGGACTCTCATAAGTCTTCTCCAACACCACAGTTCAAAAGCATCAATTCTTTGGTACTCAGCTTTCTTCATAGTCCAACTCTCACATCCATACCTGACTACTGGAAAAAGCAAAGCTTTGACTAGATGGACCTTTGTTGGCAAAGTAATGTCTCTGCTTTTGAATATGCTTTCTAGGTTGGTCATAACTTTTCTTCCAAGGAGCAAGGTCTTTTCATTTCATGGGTGCAGTCACCATCTGCAGTGATTTTGGAGCCCCCCAAAAATAAAGTCAGCCACTGTTTCCCCATCTATTTGCCATGAAGTGCTGGGACCGGATGCCATCATCTTAGTTTTCTGAATGTTGAGCTTTAAGCCAACTTTTTCACTCTCCACTTTCACTTTCATCAAGAGGCTTTTGAGTTCCTCTTCACTTTCTGCCATAAGGGTGTCATCTGCATATCTCAGATGATTGATATTTCTTCCAGCAATCTTGATTCCAGCTTGTGCTTCTTCCAGCCCAGCGTTTCTCATGATGTACTCTGCATATAAGTTAAGTAAGCAGGGTGACAATATACAGCCTTGACGTACTCCTTTTCCTCTTTGGAACCAGTCTGTTGTTCCATGTCCAGTTCTAACTGTTGCTTCCTGACCTGCATACAGATTTATCCAGAGGCAGGTCAGGTGTTCTGGTATTCCCATATCTTTAAGAATTTTCCAGTTTGTTGTGGTTCACACAGTCAAAGGCTTTGGCATAGTCAATAAAACAGAAGTAGGTATTTTTCTAGAACTCTCTTGCTTTTTTGATGATCTGGCAGATGTTGGCAATTTGATATCTGGTTCCTCTGGCTTTTCTAAATCCAGCTTGAGCATCTGGAAGTATGGTTCACATACTGTTGAAGCCTGGCTTGGAGAATTTTGAGCATGACTTTACTAGCGTGTGAGATGAGTGCAATTGTGCAGTAGTTTGAGTATTCTTTGGCATCGCCTTTCTTTGGTATTGGAATGAAAACTGCCCTTTTCCAGTCCTGTGGCCATTTCTGAGTTTTCTAAATTTGCTGGCAAATTGAGTGCAGCACTTTCACACCATTATCTTTTAGGACTACTAATTACTAAGTAGAAAATATGTGAAGGTGGTTCCACATCAGAAAATATAAAACAATATTAGTAGCAATGATTTTCTGGAGAAAATCTTATGAAAATCTTAATAAATGAGTATATGACCACATTCTTTAAAATGGATCTTTGTTTATCTATTAAAATCTGGTTCAAAATATACTTAATGGTTAAAGTTTATCATCTTTTTCCATAAAGAATTTTCATATCTTTTATGAGCTTTACTACCTTATATTGCTGCTCTTTAGGGAATCTTATATTTCTTTGTATTTTCTAATTATTTCATAGCATATACAAACTCTGTTGATTTTTATATATAGATCTTTTCTTTAGTAACCTTGCTAAATTATCTTTGTTGATTCTTTGTTGATTCTTTTATTTCTCTTTACAGAGAAATAAAGAGAACTTTAGCTCCCTTTGTAATTATTGTATCTTTTATGTCCTTTTCTTTTATTACTGCATGAACTAGGACCACTAGTGATGAAAAAGATACTCAGTGGGCTCACTTCTAGCCTGCACTGTACTACTTAGTGGCAGTTCATAGGTGTGTACTATGAATGACCATGATCAAATAAAAGAATTCTCCATCTCCTGAATAATCAGAGTGAACCTAACTAAAACCACAGAGATGCCATTTAACTCCTATGACACTGATAAGTATGACAGGCCCAAGTTGTTGTGAGGATGAAGAAAATCATAAAATCACTGACAGAGGACTAAATTTAAGCAATCATTTAGAGCACTGGTTCTCAGAATGTGGTCCCCAGAAGACCTGGGTACAATCCCTAGGTTGGGAAGATCCCCTGGAGAAGGGAATAGTTGCCCACTCCAGTATTCTTGCCTGGAGAATTCCATGGAGGAGGAGAGGAGCCTGGCAGGCTACAGTCCACGGGGTCGCAAAGAGTCAGACACGACTGAGTGACTTTCACTTTCAAGTGTTGTGAGGATGAAGAAAATCAGAAAATCACTGATGGAGGACTAAATTTAAGCAAGCTTTTAGAGCATGTGTTCTCAAAATGTAGTCTCCAGACCAGCAGAATCAGCAACACCTGGACAATTGTTAGAAAGGCAGATTTTCAGGCCTCATCATAGACCTACTGAATTAGAAACTCTGGGTGTGGGGACCCAGAATTCTAAAAACTCTTCCTGGTGACTTTACAAGTATGCTAGAAGATCCTGACTTAAAGGCACTAGCTAGTAAGCTTTTTGACACTAGCTGGCAAAAATAAAGGGATAACAGTTCTACCTAAGAATAAACCCTGGAGAAACTCATATGCATCTATATATAGAAACATGAACCAAAAATTATTGTTTATAATCATATAAATTGGTACTTTTTCGTAACTGTCCTTCAATAAGAGAACGGATAAACTGCAGTACAGTCAAGTAATAGACTTAAAATGAACTTAAAAATGATTAAGCTAAAGTGAGTAAATCTGGAGAAAAAATGTTGAGCTTTGCCATATAATTCCATTTACAGAGGAGCCTGGTGGGCTACAATCCAGGGGTTGGCAGAGTTGGACATGACTGAGCGACTGAGCACACAAACACACACACACACACATACACACACTACATAATGGGCTACTTGAGAAAGTGAAAACTTATTGAATGTTAATGTATGCTACGTAATGTTTTAGGTGCTTTATGTGTATTTCCTCATTTATTCTTCAAGTAACTCCATGAGGTAGGAAATGAGATTAGATCCATATTTAAAAATGAGGTAATGTTGGTACAAAAATTAAGCAACATATATGATGTCACGTCGATTGTAGGTGGCAGCCTGAATCCAAAACCTGGGCTCTCAGCAGTATTGCTCTTTGGTAAGAAAATGTGTCATTGATACTAAGCTTCTAAGAATGCAAAATAGGAGTATCTATTGTTAGTAGGTTTAAAAAAAAAGAAAAGAAAATTCAGAAGAGTAGCTATCTTGGAGGAGGCAAGGAAGAGTGGTTCCTGGTAAGGTTTCAGCAAGACTGCAAATGTTTCATTACTGTAAAAAATTTTTTGAAGCAAATAGAGCAAGACGCTAGTATTTTAATTTTGAAAAACCATTCCATAACCAAACTTTCTCTCTGTAATGTTAAAAATCCTTAAGAATATCCCTAAAAAAATATATCCCACCCCTCATACCACAAAATCATTCTCACTTATTCTTTCAGAGTGGGACTTAAAAATACATTTTTAGTTTAAGAACCCAGGAGAACTCACAAAATAACTTTTGAGTTACCCAGATCTATGACCTGAGACAAAGTCAGTGAGAGAAGCATGCCCATGAAGAAAGAGGAATAATTTTTCAAGTAATCTACTGAGCAAGGTTAAACTATTATTAAGCATTCTTGGCATGGAGAGAAGCAGAAGGTTTTACTTAAAAGAACAATGGCATTCTAAATCTATTTCACTCTTATTTAAAAAATTAATATTTTATGTTTGCAGGATTCAACACAAAGGCGGTGTTTGGTTTACTTCTTAAGAGATATCAACTGGCCTTAGTTGTTCAGAGCAAGAGATGACTTAACTTAGTGTAGTTCCTGGACACACTCGAACAGATTTCAGGCCATCTCCTATTATCACTAACTAATAGAGGTCAAGCTATTCCCACCTTCACGTTGCCAAATCTTCAGCAACGTGTGTCTTGCCATTGGTCACAGTCAGATGTAGATAGAGGAAGATGAACGTCATCCATTCTCCCTGTCGTGTTCATCTGTCATTACCTTGGGGAATTCCATAGAGCCTAAGGAGAGCTGTAAGTGGTTCAGAAAATGAACCTAGGATGAGAATTCAGGAGATATGTATGCTTGTCCCAACCATGTTACAAAAATAATAGAATTTTAGAATGTGAGGACCTCATAGATCATCTCACCCAGTGCCCTGATTTTAAAGATGAGATTCAGAGTGAGGAAGTGACTTGGCCAATGCCATATACAACCCATTAGTTATCTATTGGGAAACAAATGAACTGAAGTGAGAAGTGTTCTCACATACAGGTCCTCAGCCTTACTATAGAGTAGCGTGACAGTGTGGTGGGCAACTAATAACCTTCACGATCCACTCGATTTCTAGCAAATTAAAGTGGGGATACTGTGAGCACCCCTCCCATCTGCCCTCAGGTTTACTGTGAGAGTAAAACAAAATGAAGGCATTTCTGCGCTTTCCTCTGCTTTGCTTTTGGTCATACTTTCTGTCACTCTGTCTTTTGTCTTTCTGTTTTATTAACTTCATGTCATAAAGGACTCTTGTCACAGTCATTTCTTTAGAAGGTCATAAGTGGTATTCGGGCTTCCCAGGTGGTTCTAGCCATAAAGAACCCACCAGCCAATGCAGGATATGTAAGAGACACAGGTTCGATTCCGAGGTTGGAAAGATCTCCTACAGGAGAGCATGGCAACCCGCTCAAGTATTCTTGCCTGGAGAATCCCATGGACAGAGGAGCCTGAGGGGCTACAGTCCATGGGGTTGCAAAGAGTCAGACATGACTGAAGCAGCTCAGCATACATGCACACAAGAGGTTTTCAGTCTAAATGTAGATGCCACCTAGTTCCCTCTAATTAAAATGTTCACAAACACAGAGATAATTGGAGATCTGTTTACCTACTGTTTGCCCAACTTTTCCTGAGCTTTTCCTACTCAGTCATTGTAGCAGAAGTGTATATGTGTGTGTGTATATATTTCTACTCAGTCATTTTAGCAGAAGTGTGTGTGTGTGTGTGTGTGTGTGTGTGTGTGTCTGTGTCTGTGTGTGTGTGTGTATTTGGGGTGGACAGTGTAGAGGCTGTCTGAGGCAGGGGACATTGCATGAAGTACCCACAAAGAGGCAATAGCAGTTTGGAAAACCACTTAAGAAAGAGAGAGTGGTGTGAACTGGAAAACAAACTTCCAATTTTATAATTTGAGCACAGAGTCAGATCAGATCAGATCAGTTCAGTTGCTCAGTCATGTCCGACTCTTTACCACCCCATGAATCGCAGCACGCCAGGCCTCCCTGTCCATCACCAACTCCCGGAGTTCACTCAAACTCATGTCCATCAAGTCAGTGACGCCATCCAGCCATCTCATCCTCTGTTGTCCCCTTCTCCTCTTGCCCCCAATCCCTCCCAGCATCAGAGTCTTTTCCAATGAGTCAACTCTTTGCATGAGGTGGCCAAAGTACTGGAGTTTCAGCTTTAGCATCATTCCTTCCAAAGAAATCCCAGGGCTGATCTCCTTCAGAATGGACTGGTTGGATCTCCTTGCAGTCCAAGGGACTCTCAAGAGTCTTCTCCAACACCACAGTTCAAAAGCATCAATTCTTTGGCGCTCAGCCTTCTTCACAGTCCAACTCTCACATCCATACATGACCACAAGAAAAACCATAGCCTTGACTAGACGAACCTTTGTTGGCAAAGTAATGTCTCTGCTTTTGAATATGCTGTCTAGGTTGGTCATAACTTTCCTTCCAAGGACTAAGTGTCTTTTAATTTCATGGCTGCAGTCACCATCTGCAGTGATTTTGGAGCACAGAGTAGCTCTGACTAAATCGGTCTTAAAGAGATTAAATCAAAATACTATGTGTATCTGAAAGCTTCCCTGGTCACTAAGCAGTAAGGAATCTGCCTGCAATGCAAAAGATGCAGGAGACCTAGGTTCAATCCCCGGGTGGGGAAGATCCCCTGGAGGAGGGCATGGCAATCCATTCCAGTTTTCTTGCCTGGAGAATCCCATGGACAGAGGAGATTGGAGGGCTACAGTTTGTAGGGTCACAAAGAGTCAGACACGACTGAAGCGACTGAGCATCCACCCATCTGAATGTTTCAGGCTACCTCTTCTACCCAAACCCAATTCCATGCCACATCTTCACATATGATCTAGAAACATCTCCTCAGCATCCTTCTTGTGTTATAATGGAATATGATGCTTCTTGAAACCAGGGGTGATACAAGCCTTGAAGGATGCTAGATACCTATGTCGCTTGTCACTAGCAGAACCGAGCTCCCATTTAGCCCATTCCACCTGCCCCAGTTTCCATGGGGCCGCAGCACAGGTCTGCACTTTTCAAACTGGAGATCCTACTCTTGTTGTTTAATTAGGGCCAGAAGGCCACAGAATGAATACTCATGGATGTTAATTTTAGTTGCAAATTTAGGGGAAATAATGTTACCTAACAGGTTAAAATATATCCACATAAAGTGGACATATCCCAGAGCAGAATGCAAAAGCTGCATGCTTTGGGGGAAAAACAGTGACTCCAAGAAATTTCTCATGAGCTTCTGTTTTAGGTGATTTCATAGGCTCTGGGGCTGTGCCTTTGCTGTCTGTGCTGTAAAGGAGAAATGCCCCTAATCATTTCACCTGTCACGTACGGGCACTGGATGAGCGTTGTCCTGTGGGAGGAGCTGTGGCCCTGGGGGAGATAGAGCTGGTTTTCCTGGGCTGAAGTCAGATTCCATAGAGGAACATGACCGACAGTCGTCAGCCAGCAACGGCAGCTAGAGCTGTGAGCCTCAGTCCCAAATGAGGAATCTCGGCGGTTCCCGCGGGACCCACCACATCCGGTGTCATGGCTGCCTCCCGTCTCGCCACAAACTACCCGAGAGGATTACAGGACTCACTGTGGGTCTGATATGCAAATACACATAAGCTGTTTCCAGTGAGAACCATCTAAGGTCTTCAAGGGCTGCCAGTGTGGATTAAATTCGGAAGCAAGTAAACACAGGGAAAGTCTTTTTCACACACCACTGAATAAGATCATTTTCCAAAATTACCATTCTCTTCAACTCCTTCCTTTTCCCCTCAAACGAATTATTTCCATTTCAGAGTACCAGAATTTGCACTTAATGACTGAGATATTTGGGTGAGAAAAGCCTTTCCTCTCTTTATGTATGTACTCACCTGTGTAATATAAGAGGCATAAAATTGATCCTGCTAGTTAGAATTCATTATAATACCCTTTAGGGCTAAAAATGTCTCAACCAAACAATCCTATTTCCTTTTTTTTTAAAAAAAAAAGGCTATTTCATCAGTTTTCTTCCAGGAGAGAGAAAGGAGGAAAAAGTACTTGAAAATGTCTAAAATGTTTTATTTATGTAAAAGTCTAATATTTTAAGGTTAAAAGGATTTGAGGCTCTGTCTTTATTTTTTTAATTTGGAAAGTTCAAAGCGTAATATTTAAAAAATCATCAAAGGACACTCAGGTGCGTGCTCAGGTATAACTCACCCACCTGATGCTAAACGCTGATGTGAGGGCTGTCTTTGTACAAGTATTGACACTTTTACTCAATCTCATTGCAACCCTGAGATTACTCTTTTCTTTTTCCTACCCACTTAGGAGACTAGGGCAGGGTAAGGAGGTGTGAACTTGGAGATATGTGACAAAACAAACCCAAATATTGAAATACCAAGAAAGATAAAAAGAGAGTCTGAGATTTAGAAAAAAAAAAGGGGGGGGGAGGGGAATATACCATGAACTAAGAGGCAGGGAAAATTAACTTATATGCACTTGCCATCAGGAGAAAGGAAGGGGATGTGAGAGAGAAAAAGAATGAATATTAATAAGAACTTAAAAAAAAGAAAATCATCATCACGTTTATTTGGTGTTACTCAGGGTTTCAGGCAGATGCAGAAAGCAATCATTTTCAAAGAGACAACAGGAGAAACAAATTTTGGAGAAAACACACATGAAAACAAAAACAATTATTGAAAGTAAGCTATTACATGGATTTTGACTTATATCTAATCTACTTTTCACTCTTAAAATTTTAAAATCATCATTAGGGAACTAAAAAATATTGGCTTTTATTTAACAACCTCAGTTCTTTGTTTCCAATTCCCAGAGAGAAATCAGTAATACTACAGCTGGGATCTCCTTAAGTATTGTCCCTTAAGGCCCAAGCAGGGACGAACATTTTAAGACACTCCCTCAGTCAGCAACTTCTGTGAGACAAATGAGACAAAAGAACAAAAACAGAACAACAAACTTAGGGTCTGTGTGAGTTTGTAGTGTGTCCACTTAGGTAACCTTGAACTGTATTTCCCAGAGTTCCCTTTGTTGCATCCTTCTAGGTCGATGAGAGATGTTTTGCTGCAGGGGGAAGGCGGAGATGAAGACTCTGTGTTTGTGTGCTGGGAAGGTGGCCCTGGAGTGTATATTGCAGTAACAGCACACCCATGCCATAGCCTATCTCCTGGGGCCCCTCCAGCCAGATGCAGATCAGCTCTTCCTGTAGGGACACCCCAAGCATCTAAGTTGAAGCTTTCCAGGAATAAGTAACTGATGCAAGTTCCAGTCAGTCCTCAGCACTCACCCTCACAGGTTCCAGTGTATCTTTGCTCCCCTGGCTTTGTCCTTGCCTTCTTTTCCCAGGTGCCTGCTCTTGAACAGTAGTTAGTATCAAGGCTGCAAAGAATGAAGAGTTTTATTTGGGGCCCTAGCAATTGAAATTTGGGAGACACAGGTTTAGGTGAAACCGAGAGAGTGTTCTGGGGAAAATAAAAATTTGCAGGCTTATAAAGGCAAAAGCCACAAGGTTGTTAAAGTTGTCTTGCAAGGATTATGGTTGGCTCTATCACAAAAGGGAAATATTTTCCCTTAAGGAATAGGTAATCCTGAGTTATTTAAGGTAAGGATTTAATATGGATCTTGAAATTTCAGAATTTTGTGCAGATGTCCTGGATTGCCTTAGTTAAGACAGTAAATGGTTGGAAGTTGAGACTATATCCAGGCTAAAACGGGCAGAAGCCCCACTTCCTTAGTGGCCTCCTGGCTCCATTTGAGAGGGGGCTCTTAGCTATACTGACTCCATTTTCATTTTCCTTTGCACACTGCTCAGTGAATATCAGCACTAAATACGCATACAGCAGCCTCTCACAGTGTATCACTGGCTTTCACAACTGTTCAAGGTAAAATTCCTAAAATTTCCTTTCCTTTTCCCTTTTACTTTTCAACTATAACAGTTTTTAAATGTCTAACTCAGTCTTTACTGCGAAAGACTTTTGGACTGGAAGTGGTTCTAGAGGTAAATTGGTGACAAGAAAGTCTGAGGAAGAGGTACATGGGTAAACCTCACTAACTGGACGAAGAATGTATGTAAGCTTGTTTCCAATGTGAATGCTCACAAAAGAGCAAGGAGGATCTTGATAATCAAGTTGGTAAGATGGCTTATCCTGCAGACATCAATCGGCCTGTTTGCCTGGTTACCCCATTCTTCCCATCAGTTCATCAGTTCAGTTGCTCAGTCGCATCCAACTCTTTGAGACCCCATGGACTGTAGCATGCCAGTCTTCCCTGTCCATCACCAGCTCCCAGAGCTTACTCAGACTCATGTCCGTCGAGTCGGTGATGCCATCCAACCATCTCATCCTTTCTTCCCATAGAAGAACCATCTCATCTCATCTTCTCATCTCAACCATGTCATCTCATGCTTCCCATAGGCTCATGGAACAAGTGGCTGTGGCAGTAGCGATGGTCGTGCCTTAGATAGCAAAGTGATTTTCCCACTTACCAAGGTCAGGGGCTGAATTCACTGCTCAGATTCCAACCTTCCAATAATAAATATCAACATTGAGCCCCAGCACGAGTAGCATTTTCTGAGTAGATAAACCAGCCATGTGGCAGAAACTTGATTGAATGGGGTTACTGCCATCATGGAAGGAGTGGCACTTTGCTGTCCTTGAAAGAGATGCTCTGGATATGGATTTCCCCTCTCTGCTCATCATGCTTCTGCCACCAATATTCCTGAACTTATGGAATGTCTTACTGGCATGGTATTTTCACACCATACATTCTATTTGTGGCATTCATGTAAAAGTCAATGAAGTATAGCAATGTGCCCATGATCATGAAATTCACTGGTCTTACTGTATTCCCCATAACTCTGAAACCTATGGAAAACAAAACAATCTAATACAGTCAGGATGGCTAATGGTGTAGACTCTTTCAGTTCAGTTCAGTTCAGTTCAGTTCATTTGCTCAGTCGTGTCCGACTCTTTGCGACCCCATGAATCGCAGCACGCCTTGGAAGAAAAGTTATGACCAACCTAGATAGCATATTCAAAAGCAGAGACATTACTTTGCCAACAAAGGTCCATCTAGTCAAGGTTATGTTTTTTCCAGTGGTCATGTATGGATGTGAGAGTTGAACTGTGAAGAAAGCTGAGCACTGAAGAATTGATGCTTTTGAACTGTGGTGTTGGAGAAGACTCTTGAGAGTCCCTTGGACTGCAAGGAGATCCAACCAGTCCATCCTAAAGGAGATCAGTCCTGGGTATTCATTGGAAGGACTGATGCTGAAGCTGAAACTCCAATACTTTGGCCACCTCATGCAAAGAGTTGACTCACTGGAAAAGACTCTGATGCTGGGAGGGATTGGGGGCAGGAGGAGAAGGGGATTACAGAGGATGAGATGGCTAGATGGCATCACCGACTCGATGGACATGAGTTTGAGTGAACTCCGGGAGTTGGTGATGGACAAGGAGGCCTGACTCTTTAGGAGTAAATATTTGAGTTCACCAGGCAAGGAACCAGAGCCAACTATGGTGCTTACTTAAAGTAATGGAAATAAAAAATGGATAATAGAAGAAGGCAATAAAAAAATACTGGCTGTGACTATGTGACCAATTTCAGAAATATGAGAAGTTTGTGTAAATTTTGGTCAGGGCTTGATTTTTCTCAGATAGGCTTGCTCAAGCATCTCTGATCAGCTGGCATTTTGGCTGGGACTTGAAGCTCTGCTCCATGTAGTCATTCATCCTCCAACAAGCTGAGTTCACTGTGTTCTCACAGAAATAGCAGGATTCTAAGTTAAGCAGGAGAGAGACTTGAAGAGTATAGGACTGTATTATGATTTTAACCACCCCATATCCAGAGAAGGTAGGGGCAACCGACTTTTAAGACAAAAGGTATAGATACAAGGAGGCACTTCACTGTGGCTTTTAATGAAGTTAGTCCACCATGGAAGCTTTATAGTTTATGGAGGACACCAGGATGTGATAAATAGTGTTGTTGCAGAAAGTCTGAAAAATTTGTTAAAGCCTTAGCTCCTTAGGCCATGCTTCACCTCCTTGGAACTTGTTTCATATTTCTTACTCTGTAACAGAGAATTCAAACAAATTTTTCCAATGTCACCTTTGCATCTTCAGTTTTAACACTTCATGGTATCTGATGTTTGATGGCATTTTCCTAATTACCCCTGGTAGTGAAAACAGGAACCCTGGGAATATTTGGGGGTGTCCCATAAACTATATCAGCCTCCTCAGGGTTACCTCAAATAAACATATTACCTAAATAAATTTTCTATAGATTCTATGCAACTGTGGTCTTAAAGACAAATCCTTTAATCATTTTCCCATTTACCTAATTTGAACAATATGAACTTGCCAACTTTGAACCTTTTTGACCTGCAAAAATGGTGATGTCAGATAGCTGAATGCAGAAATTACTGAAAATTGCGATTTCCCCCCTTTAGCACAGTGTCCTGAAGTTGTCTCCTGTTGTTTAACACACCCTGAGACCTCCCATCTTCATATACACCTCGCAGATACAGTGCTCCTCATCCCTGGCCTGCTCAGAGGGCCAGCTCAGACATTTCGGAGATTGAAACATTTCCATTTTCAGAATGGAAAGGCAACAAGAGGGAGCTGGTAAGCAAAGAAGGCAATGAAGTCTCATTCTTCCTCCTGTGAAAATGTCAGTGTCCCCTGGGGGTAGCCATTCATTTTATTCTTTAATCGTGTTTGAGCTATAGTAGAATAACAGTCTAATACTTAAGGCAGTTTAAGATGTAAATCTTCCTACTGAGTCATTTCCATGTGTGAGCACCTTATAAAAATCTTTATTATTTTTAAATTGCATTTGTAATTATAATTTGCCTAACACTTGGGAAGTGAAATAGATGAATGAGGATATGTGTGGAGGTAAATTCCAGGAATAGGGTGGAAATAATAGGAACAGGGAGTATGTATTTTCTCTTTTTGCCTCCTTCCCCCCATCTTTCCTCCCACCCACCCTCACCCCCAGTAACTTTCTCTATGCTCTTCAGTAAAGAGAGACTGAGATCAAGTATGTTATATTTCTGGTGATGTATACAAGCCAGGAGTATATATTTATAGTGCATCATTATAGAAATACTCATTGGATCACAACATATTGGAGCCAGGGAGGAAACTTAACAGTGTTTAGGTTGACCACAAGTCTGCTGATACTTGATTTTTCTCAGGGTGCTCGCCCACAGTGTGAATAGTCACATTAGTTCAATAGTCCATTCTATTTGAGGCATTTCTGATAATGAATAGTTTTCCCAAATGAACCAAAATCTGCCTCCCTGACATTTTCATTCATTGGTCCTATTTTTCCCCATTACAAGGCTATTCAGAAAAAAAATTTAATTTCCATTGCATAGCACAGAGTTAGGAATTGTGGTTTTGTGTGAGTGTAAATTGGAAAAGACTATGCAAATATGTGCTATTATTATTGTTTCACATGAAAAAACCAAGTAATTGAAATCAACTATCAAGTCAATGAATGGAATAATTTATTTAAAAATGACCTAAGCTTCTCCCTATAATTAAATTCCTAATTTAGAGAAATATTACCCAAATACTAGTCATTCATACTTAATTGAAAGTAGTATTTTTAGAAGCATTTTCTAGAAGTGTAAGTTGAATTTTACTTTTTCAAAGAGAAATTGAGGAATGAATATAAGTTTTACAAATAGATCCATAATGTTCAATTAAATGTTAATCTAAATTATGTTTATTTTATGTAATTTATCTTATAAAATATGATTTATATACAACTATTTATAAATATTTTCCTTAGTAAAATTAAGCATTTATGTAACTAAATAATTTTTAAGCACTTTATTTTTTGTTATAAGTGGCATATCAAATATGCCATTCATATCTTCTTGTCAACCTGTAGTTTTGTTCTAGGTAATATGCTAACCAAGAAAAGATTCAAATGATGTAAGAACTGATATTACATGATTCTTCTTATTCTATATTATATTCTTCTGGAAGTTCATCTGAATATCAGCTAGTTTGTTTTTGATGTTTTACCCCATTTGTCCTTATTTATCCTTATAATCACACTATACAATGGTATTAGACCCAGTTTATGTGTCTTGAGAAACCTATATGCAGGTCAGGAAGCAACAGTTAGAACTGGACATGGAACAACAGACTGGTTCCAAATAGGAAAAGGAGTACATCAAGGCTGTATATTGTCACCCTGCTTATTTAACTTCTATGCAGAGTACATCATGAGAAACGCTGGGCTGGGAGAAGCACAAGCTGGAATCAAGATTGCCGGGAGAAATAACAATCACCTCAGATATGCAGATGACACCACCCTTATGGCAGAAAGTGAAGAGGAACTCAAAAGCCTCTTGATAAAAGTGAAAGAGGAGAGTGAAAAACTTGGCTTAAATCTCAACATTCAGAAAATGAAAATCATGGCATCTGGTCCCATTACTTCATGGGAAATAGATGGGGAAACAGTGGAAACAGTGTCACACTTTCTTTTTTTGGGCTCCAAAATCACTGCAGATGGTGACTGCAGCCATGAAATTAAAAGAAGCTTACTCCTTGGAAGGAAAGTTATGACCAACCTAGACAGCATATTCAAAAGCGAAGACATTACTTTGCCAACAAAGGCCTGTCTAGTCAAGGCTATGGTTTTTCCAGTGGTCATATGTGGATGTGAGAGTTAGAGTGTGAAGAAAGCTGAGTGCCGAAGAATTGATGCTTTAAACTGTGGTGTTGAAGAAGCCTTTTGAGAGTCCCTTGGACTGCAAGGAGATCCAACCAGTCCATTCTAAAGGAGATCAGTCCTGGGTGTTCATTGGAAGGACTGATGCTGAAGCTGAAACTCCAATACTTTGGCCACCTCATGTGAAGAGTTGACTCACTGGAAAAGACCTTGATGCTGGGTGGGATTGGGGGCAGGAGGAGAAGGGGACAACAGAGGATGATATGGCTGGATGGTATCACCGACTCTATGGACATGGGTCTGAGTGAACTCCGGGAGTTGGTGATGGACAGGGAGGCCTGGCGTGCTGCGATTCATGGGATCTCAGAGTCAGACACAACTGAGCGACTGAACTGAACTGATGTGTCTAAAAACTGAGTGGTTATGTCAGAAAGACTAGGTCATTAGCCCAAGACCACATAATCAGAGACTGAGCAAGGACTGTTCGACCCCAATCCACTCTGCCTTGAGTCCTACTCAAAGTGCAAATTGCTTACCTGGCTTTGGTTCCCAAGTCCTTCAGACAAGCTTCCTAGCAAGACCAGTGTGTTTTTAAAATCCTTAAGGAGTTGTTTGCATTCCTTACCTGACCCACAAATGAAAAACAGTTTCCACTCTTGGTCTTTGGAAATAAGCCTCATTCCTTTCCTTAGATGGATGGGTAAGGCCATTTAGCATTTAGACCCCTATCCTATGAAGTGGGCTGGTCTGTCTGTAGAAGTGCCCTTGGCTGCTAATGGCTGCTTGGTGTTCTTACCCCCACCCCACTGCTGTTTTTTTTCTCTCTCTACCCTCTTCTTTAGGAAAATACCTCGTGTGAATTAAGTCCTTCTGTTGCTTCTCCTCAGGTTCTTATGCAGTGTGCTGCACTAACTTCCCTGAAAGACTTCTAGCCTGCCCTGCCCTGTCTTTGCTCCAGAATGCCACCAGGGTGAGTTTTAAACTAATCAGGACATTTCCTTTGCTTAACTCTGCTTTTCCCACCCGCTGAAATGAGCTGTCCATAACTTGCTGTGTAAAATTTGCTTAGCACTAAAATTGTTTAGCTAATCGGGTGACTTTCAGCTACCTTCCCAGAACCATCTTCTCTGCGAAAGTCCTCCCATGTAGCCTCCACACCATATATGCTGAACTCTCTCTAAGTTCCTATATTAGTAATCGTATTAGTTTCCTGTGGCTGCTGTAGCAAATTGTCACCCTTTTGGTGGCTTAAAATAATAGAAGTGTATTTGTTCACAGTTCTGGTGGCCAGAAATCGAAAATCAGTGTCACTGGGCAAAAATCAAGGTGTCAGAAGGGCCACACTCTCTCTGGATGTGAAAATCTATGCTTTGTCTTTTCCAATATCAGGTAGCTGCCAGCATTCCTTGACTTGTAGCCACGTCACTCCTCTGTCTGCCTCAGTGGTCACATTGCCTTCTCTTCTGTGTATATTGAATTTCCTTCTGATTTCCTCTTTTATAAAGATACTTGTGATTCCATTTAGGACCCACCTGATAGTCCAAGAGAATCTGAGCCCCCATCCCCCACAAGGATCTATAACTTAATCACATCCTGCAATGTCTTTGCCATATAACATTCAGAGGTTCTGGGGATGAGGATATAGGCATATCTTTGGGGGCCATCAATTAGCCTACTACAGTTATGTATTGCTGAGTATTGCTGGCATATTGTCCTGCAATTTTAGAAACTTAAAACAACAATATAATATATTACCTCATAGTTCCTGTAAGCCAGGAATATGGCTGTCACTTCGTTTGGGCCTTTGGCTCAGAGTCTCTCATGAGACTTCCAGGACGAGACTTAATTTGGAAAGACCCACTTCCTGGTTGACCCACGTGGTTGTTTTAGTTTTCAGTTCCTGTGGGTGGCTGGCCACAGTCTCAGTTCCTTGCTACATATTCCTCTTCTTAGACCACTTCACGTCACGGCAGCTTGCTCCACTCAAGTGAGCAAGTAAGGGGGTAGGAGGGGGCCGTCGAGAGAGTGTGAGCAAGAAAGAAGCCAGTCTTTTTACCCTAATCATGGAATTTGAGTCCTGCCACTCTTTTCATGTTCTGTTCATAAGGAGAAAGTCACTAGGTCCACCCTAGATCAAGGGAAGGGGGCTCCACAGGGGCAGGAACACTAGGAAGTCTGGTCAGAACCTGCCTGCCTCAGCTCTCCCAACATGGCGGCCCCGTCACTCCTGCGTGTGCTTCTCCTGACACTTGTTCAAAGCTGTCTGTGTGTAGAATTCTTCCGTCTGCTTCCACTCTGATCTCAAATATCGTCTCTAAAGTGAAGCATATCAAAATGATATTTGGAATCCCACAGTACTTTATTTGGACCTTTGTATCACCTGTGTCTGTGGACACATTGGACTGTCCCGGGAAGCTGAGGGTTCTTGGAGGTCATGGGCGCGGCCATCTTTCTCCAGGGCTCTCGGTGTCTTCCTCGCACAGTGAGCAGCACTTAATAAATATTGTTCTAAAATAAATAAATAAATATTGTTCTGAATATTAGTTATTTTCACAACTGCATAATTTAGTGCTCATTTGATTGAAATATGGTCACTGAATTTCCTTATTCATAAGGCAAGTATGTACTCATATAACACACATGCTGCATTAGAAGAGTTTCTCTGATTCTATGAGCCCTGACCAGAGAACAACTGTCGAATGTTACAGGCAAGATTCCCTAATGCACAGCTTTTCAATTTGATAGATAGAGGCTATTCTCCAAGCTCCAGACCTTTGATTAAATGGCCGTGAGAACTCATCATCTACCAATAGTGTCCAATTGCAAAATAGCTCAAAAACCCACTGAGTAAGCAAACTGACTCACAAAATTCACAGGCCGTATGTTTATATGTTTTGTTCATAGGAGAGCTCCTCAGGCCTCACTTCATTCTAAGGCCTTTTACTCTTATTTTACAGGCAACGTGACATAACGGAAGTGATAGGGACAGAATGAAGGGACAAAATAGGTGATTAAACAGTTAATCCCACTAAGGCATTGTAAGTGGAAAATATGGGAGATTCCTATGAATTAATGATTCCTCGAGAAATCAGGCTTGCTTAGCAACAAAACCATGCAACAGAGGCACAAGACATGCCCCAGGACCAGAAAACAAGGGTGGCAGGAGACCCACATGCTGCCCAGTGAGCTCAGTAAGTCATGATCCCTAGGACCTGCTCTCTGCACATAAAAAGCAGTAATTTGTGGACCTAGCTTGACCACTCAAGGACAAGAGAACTCCCCTGCCCAACCTGGAGGAGGAGCTAATGATGAAAACATGACATCTACCCAAGAAAGACAAAGAAGGGCCTCTCTTCCTCCCCACTTTTCTTTTGATTATATAAAATATAAAACTGTAGTCCAGTAAGTTCCCAGGGCATGCCATTTCTCACCCGCCTGCTTGGAAACCTCACGAGTATCCTGTTGTAATAAATCACTTCTTACCTATCATTTTGCTCTTGCCGAATTCTTCTTTGCACTGAGACATGAAGGACTGTGGTACCGGAGCTCTTCAGAGACCCCCTAAAATGACACCAGTAAGTTTCAGAAGGATCAATAAGGTTCGGGAGTCCAGAGTCAAGATTGAGATTCAGCTCTGCCAGGATTACTCCTACAGTTTTGGTCACATCCCCTGCTCTCTCTAGGTCTCAGTTTTCCCACAAAGGGTGTGTTCTGTATTAAGAGGAGGGAATATTTTCTGTAAATATTTTCAACTTCCTGGGCCATACAGTCTATGTTACAAACATTCAGCTCTAGCATAGACAATATGTAACCAAACTAGTGCATCTGTGCTCTAGTCAGACTTTCTTTATGAAACAGGTGTTTGGCTAGATTTGCTCCATGGGCCGTGCTTTGCTAGATAACCCTGTACTCCAGGATCTGTCTGCACCTGCTCAACTCAGAAAACTGATGATTTAAAATTAGGTGGGATATGGTAAATTTTCAGCACGATATTAACAAATGATACTGGCTTGAAATACGTTTGCTTTTGAACAGGAAAGTGTCACTAAGTCGTGTCCGACTCTGTGCGACCCCATAGATGGCAGCCCACTAGGCTCCTCTGTCCCTGGGATTCTCCAGGCAAGAATATTGGAGTGGGTTGCCATTTCCTTCTCCAATGCATGAAAGTGAAAAGTGGAAGTGAAGTTGCTTAGTTGTGTCCAACCCCATGGACTGCAGCCCACCAGGCTCCTCGGTCCATGGGATTTTCCAGACAAGAGTACTGGAGTGGGGTGCCATTGCCTTCTCCGGGACAGGAACATACATTAACCTAACTCAAACAGACACACTCTACAGAGGAAGATTTCAGGTCTCAGGGTTAGGCAACAGGCAGGGATATTTTTGATCCAGAGATCTTCAGAGGGCCCTGAAATTATGCCTCATTGGAAGTTTCTTGGCCTGTCTACATGTAAGTTTAGTCCTGTTACTCAGAGGGAGGGAGTCTTGAGCCTATGGGGTCCCCCGGAAGCCCTTCAGGGACTACTTACTTGCCAGACAGCTGAGAAGCCACAGGGAAACAATGAGCCCTGTTGTTGGAATTGTAAATAATGAACTGATTGCAGCAGTTCTGCTCTATAGGGCCCCATACTGACTGCTATTCAGTTGTAAATATCCCCTTTCTGCTGCTGTACTGGAGGGCAGAGAGCCTGTAGCTATATATTATGCTAAATATTCCCTGGAATCCAACTGCAGGAAGAGAGGACTTTGCAGGTGGTAAAACCAACCCATTAACTTGCTGTTCATCTGTTTCTATCTCCCCATAACTCAAGGTGCTGAGACAGCCCACGCCTTCCCTTTGAGACACATGGCTATTTTTGTAAGTATGGGATGCATATACATGTATAGGAATGTTTTGCTATTTGATTCCTTCAGTGGCACCTTCTCGAAGGTAAGAGATGGACATAGGCCATTTATTTTCCATACCCCATTTTTCCTCTTTCATTTGGTCTTATTTTGCTTTAGCTGATGCAGAGACTTTCCCCTGAGAAGCTATTAAATAGCTAGGGAAGTATTTCAGAAATGCTTAAATTAATGTTTATTTCACATCTGTTGCCGGTTGCTGGCACCAAGACTCCAGCTTGGGTTCCCAACTCATTATTGCATTAGCTCTTTTTCTGGATGTGATCCTTTCATTTGCCAGTTTCCTAGATTGATACCTGGTTCTCTCCTGCTTTTCTGAGCTTTAAGATTCAGAGCTCTGAGCTATGATTTGGCCCTCTGAATCTTGACTATCTCTGTATCCATTCTCTGTACTTGATCCCAGGCTCTTACGATTCGTACTAAACCTTGGAAACTTTTGCTCGTTGGCTTAATATTAGAGAAAGCAGGACAGTTGTTCAAATGGTCAACTTGTAGATCTTCAGGTCTTAAAAGAAGGCTGCTGCTGCTGCTGCTGCTGCTAAGTCGCGTCAGTCGTGTCCGACTCTGTGCGACCCCATAGACGGCAGCCCATAGGCTGCCCCGTTCCTGGGATTCTCCAGGCAGGAACACTGGATATCATTAATGATATACCTTTCATTTTAAGACAGAGGTCATGAGGCCCAGAGATGTTGCCTGAGGGGTGGAAGTCACTCAGATTCCACCCAGATGTGAGCCTTCCTCCTACTCTGCATCACCCTCCACCCTGGGCAGCCACTCAGCTTCCAGTATATTTGGGGGAGGTGTGTGTGTTTCCTCTTATCCTCTCATGACTTGGTTCTCACTTTAGGTCATCAAATGAGTGGCTCCCAGAAATGCTGGGGTCTTCAGGGACATTGTTAATGTCATGCCCCTCATCGATTTAAGGATGTGTTTGTAGCACACCTGTCCCGAACAAATATGCAGACAGCATACAAATGACAATTTCTCAACATGGTGTGAGATAACAGTTGAACGCAGCCATCGACACCCTTTGGCAGGCAGGTTCTTTACCACTAATACCACCACCCAGAAATCAAATCCACATCTCAATTCGATCCCTGGGTCAAGAAGATCCCTTAGAGGAGGGCATGGCAACCCACTCCAGTATTCTTGCCTGGAGAATCCCATGGACAGAGGAGCCTAGTGGGTTACAGTCCATATGGTCACAAAGAGTTGGACACGACTGAAGCAACTTAGAGCATGCATAGACAGCCATGCTGTTAAAAAGCCTTTAGTTTTCTGTCCTTAGAGAATTTCTCACTATCTTCTTTTCTACCAAGGCCTAGCCTACACATGGAGAAGGCAATGACACCCCACTCCAATACTCTTGCCTAGAAAATCCCATGGACAGAGGAGTCTGGTAGGCTGTAGTCCATGGGGTTGCGAAGAGTCGGATAGGACTGAGTGACTTCATTTTCACTTTTCACTTTCATGCATTGGAGAAGGAAATGACAACCCACTCCAGTGTTCTTGCCTGGAGAATCCCAGGGATGGGGGAGCCTGTTGGGCTGCTGTCTATGGGGTTGCACAGAGTCGGACACGACTGAAGCAACTTAGCAGCAGCAGCAGCAGCAGCCTACACACACTGCTCAGAAATCTTGTTTTATTACCAAGCCAGCCCCTTCCAACTACCCCTTCTAAGGCTTCTTTCAAATGCCCTTAACACCCATTCAGTCATGCAGAGCAGTGTAGCTCTCCCTTTTCTTTCTTATACCACGTAGCCATTGGCCAAAGCCCAGCTTCCACCCAGATGTCAGCCAGTCTCCTGCCTCCAGCATCATCTTCCCTGGGCAGTCCATTCTGTTTCTCATCAGTTTGGGGAAAAGTGTCAGTGTTTCCTCATGTCCTGAATTCTTGATCCCATAGTAGCCTCATCAAACCCTTCTGATAAACCAGGCCATCGAATATAGAGAGGACTGAGGTCATGCCCTTAATAAGTGAGGGAGCTTGTGAGTTTGGGTGGCATTGTCTTCTTTCTCACTCTCTCACACCTAGAAAACAGACAGAGAACTTAGACTAGACTCAAATTTCAAATTTCCTTCAGTTTGAGAGTCGGTACCTCGGTACCTTGGACGTTTTTAATAAACATAGGCATTGGCTTTGGAAGAGAGAAGAAAAGACTTCTCTTATTTCCCCATAGTGAGAGTATAGACAATGTTAGGTGATATATACTCAAGCGTTCTTATGTTTTCTTCTCCTTAAGTGCTTCTTCAACTTTTTTCTTCCCCCCGGACTAAAAAGCAAGTTAGGCATAGGACTCATGAATCAGCTTAACTGATTTTCACTTGTAGTTGTAGCAAAATGCCATCTCTGGGGAGCTCTGCTGTGGAGATAGAGTTGAGTTGGGAGTATCTATTCTTGGATTCCAATCCTTGCTCTGCAAGTAACTTAACTGTGTGGCTTTAGTTAAATCATTTCACCTGGATTTCAGTTTCCTGAAGGAAAACATTGGCTACAAGAAACAGAAAAATGCAGTCCCAGTAGTTCTTATCGAATTGAAGGTTATTCTGTCCTGTAGCCAGGGATCCGACCTTGGGCAGCCTCTGCTGTGGTTCTGGCAGCTTAGCAGCACTAGGGTCAGTGACTGCAGTTCTCTTGTGTTCAGTCATGTCCGACTCTTGGCTACCCCATGGACTGTAGTGTAGCCTGCTAGGCTCTTCTGTCCATGGAAATTTCCAGGCAAGAACACTGGAGTGGGTTGTCATTTGCTTCTGCAGGGGATCTTCCCGGCCCAGAAATCACACCCTCATCCCTTGTCTCTCCTGCATTGGCAACGGATTCTTTACCACTGTGCCCCTGGGAAGCCTCGCCTTATTGTCTCAGGATGTGAGTTGTAGCTCCAGACAGCTCTGCATTTACGGCAGGAAGGAGAAGCAGGGCAGCGGGGAGAGGAAACAGCCCTCCTCTCCTGTTCCTTCCATCAGCAGAAGGAAAAGCCATCTCAGAAGCTCCCAGCAGACTTTCCCTTCCTTGATAGAATCACATGAAAACCCCAGCTACAAGGGAGGCTGAGAAGGTAAGTACTCGGTTGTCCCAGCCTCTGTGGTGAGAGGCAGGCAGAAGAAAGATATGCTGCTTACCTGTTGAGTTAGCCATTCAGTGCCCACCACACTTCCTCGTATATAAAAGGCAAAGGTGGCACTAGAGATGATCCCTAAGACCTTTCTGATCTCCATCTGTGTGTGAGTCTCTGAATAGGGAGGAAGAATTCAGTATGTAGCATCACTTCTATGTGTATAGCAATTCCTGGATTCTGTGCAAGTCCTTCCCCAGGAAAGCATCCTCTAGTCTATAGACAGGTTGAAGGAGGAGCTAGAAAGAAAGTTTGGAGTACAAATGGACACGAAATCACTCCAGGTTTCTCTGTACAGTCATATATTTCTCATATGGTAACACAGTATCGTCCCCAGAAAGAAGCAGAGGAGGCCAGTATTCACAAATAGTGCTGTTTCTGACAGTTCTAGGAAAGGAAAATGAAGCAAAACATCTATTCAGATATAAATATTCCCAGTAGAGGTAATAACACACATATTGGTATTATATCAGGGTTTTCAAATATGTTTTAAGATTTTAGAAAATATACAAAATCAAGAGAAATGCATTTTCATTTAAAAAATTATTTTTCAATCTTCACTCACATATCTAATTTTGCATGATCACAGTCTTACATGGGCTTTCTTGATGGCTCAATGGGTAAAGAATCTGCCTGCAGTGCAGGAGACACAGGAGAGGTGGGTTCAATCCCTGGGTCAGGAAGAATCCCTGGAGGAGGAAAATGGCAACCCACTCCAGTATTCTTGCCTGAAAAATCCTATGGACAGCGGAGCCTGGCAGGCTACAGCCCGAAAGAGTGCCAAGAATCAGATACGACTGAGCGACTACACATGCACGAGCACAAATCTTACATGCGTACTATTTTATGTCCTGATTTTTCCACTCATCATAATCAGATTATACTATTATTTTATAGAAACTGTCATAAGAGGAAACAGAGGAATGGGAATGACCATATGGAATTGTCAGGGGAGGTGGAGACAGAGGGAGAGGAGAACCCTTGTGTCTTGATGAGAAACTTGGCTCCTTCACCAGCGTGTCCCATTCTTTGTGTGATTACAAGATGGGGAACTAAGACAACAGAGTGAGCCATGGCTGCTGGGACAGTGGGAGTCTCTCCAGGAATCCAAAATAAGTTCAGCTACCTCTTCTTAACCACTTGATGTAGGAAATAACTTTGACCCACTGAGCTTGCTTCCCTTTGGAATCAAGAATTGCTTTTTGAAGAAAGCATCTTCATATACCAACTCTGGGTTTGCTTTAAACATATCTCGAGAAAACAATACAAAAAAAGTACTCTCTGAGAAGCAGTGGGTCCTCTGATACCAGGATCACACACTCAAAAGCCTACAAGAGACAGAGAACACAATGTGTATTTCCCTCAGTGAGAGATGACAGAGAACAGTAGACCAACATTAACTGGCGGGTACCTAGACCTTCTCCTCAGATCTTCATGTGTTTAACAGAGTATGAATTTCTGGTGTTTGGGGTTCTCTTATGGTGAACAGCAAGGGTCAGGAGCTTTAATTTTGACTATAGGTTTTGCTCACAGACCCTTGAGCTTCATTCTATATATGTTATTTGGTCAACTCTGGGCATTTCTCTACTTTGGGGCATAGAATCACAGAAGTGTAGGAATGATAAGTTAAATATTTTGGGAATCATTCATTCAATTTGTCAATGAGGCTCCATTTTCCTCCCTTTTGAACACATGCCAAGATTGCATTTTGAATTCTTGTGGTTGACTGGGGCAATGTAACAAGTTTTTGCCAAATGGATTTTAAGCCTAAGTGATGAGTATACTTCAATGCCAAAGTATCTAACTGTATACTGCACATGTGGGAACCTTTAGAGCTTTATTTTTCTCTGGTACAAGCATCTAGCCATGGTCAAGGTTGTTCCTTGTCCATTCATCTATTCACATGCATGCGTGCTAAGTCACCTCAGTCGTGTCTGACTCTGAGCGACTCCATGGACTGCAGCCTGCCAGCCTTCTCTGCCCATGAGATTCTGCAGGCAGGCATACTGGAGTGGGTTGCCATGCCTTCTTCCAGGGGGATCTTCTTAACCCAGGATTGAATCTGTATCTCTCACATCTAACCTGCATTGGTAGGTGGGTTCTTTACCCACCTGGGAAGCCCTCATCTATTCACAAGTAACTGCAAAGAGCATCACCCTTGGGAAAACTCTGATTGATAATAGGAGTGAAAATTTTGTTATTATGCCTTTCTGGTCTGGAGGATATTTACTCTCATCCAAAATTTAGTCTATCCAGACTGCAAAGACTTCTTCTCACCTGGAAAGAATTTGAGACCTTTTACCTCAGGACATAAGGGCAAACTAAAACAGTCAGGTACATATTAGATAGTTAAAATGTATAGATTTACTATATAGAAATGCAGTTGGACCTAGTTCTGCCTTCTATCACTGATGAGTTATGTAACTCATGGCCAACCACATGATTATCCACTGGTCCCATCAGTTCATTTAAGAAGGGCAGAATACGGTCATGTCTTTCCTTTTATTCATCCAGTTTTAAAGATAATGAGGTAGTTCTCTGCCAACTTCAGAAAGTGACCAGTTACCTTGAGTTTGAATCCATTGTCATTCTTACCCTTGTTAAAGCTCAAGTTGTCCCATGTAGAAGTCTCTTTGAATTGACTTCTGTACTTTTGGCATCACCCTGGAAGCCTTTGATACATTTCTTTTTCTCTTTTATGTCAAGATATTCTGGGCCCAAACCAGGAATCAACCATTTTTCCAAGAAGCTTTAGTTTCCTGTAATGAAAGATGAATTTTAGGATCAGAGTCTGAGCTTGATGGTGATATTAGTTTGGTCATGTTTTTATAAATTTTCAAGGGACAGCAGAACGGGGAAGTATGTAAATATGACATGTTGTGAGTTTATACTGACATTTCCAGTTCAAATTCAGGACCATGAGGCTTTTACTTAATTTCTCTGTTACTGTTCGGAAATATCTCCATAAATCTCTGGTGTTTCTGAAAATCTTGAGAGCAGGAATGTTGACCATCTTTGTTCTAGACTACCTTCTGAAGGGTGTTTGTATAGTGGGTAGCCCTGAAAGATAAAGAAAATTTCTCCCTCCAGGACAAAGGCCAGTGTATCAGTCAGTGTTCTCTGGTGAAGCAGAATCAACAGGATATGTGTGTGTGTGTGTGTGTGTGTGTGTGTGTGTGTGTGTGTGTGTGTGTGTGTTGATATCTCCCTAGTAACTCTTAAATGCCTGAATTCTTAAATGCTAATAATGATCTGTGTCTTTCATACTGAAGGTCAGTTTTTTTTGTTGTTATAAAATCCTTGTCTCACATTTTCTTTCATTGTATGTCTATAATACATTACTCAGTATTCTTTTGGAATAAACTGTTCAATTATCTGATAATTCGATTTTCTTTCCCTCCAAAGTCAAAAAAAAAACATTTTGCCTACACAACCGAAGATTTTCTTTTTCTTCAAAAGTCAAGGAAATCTATTAGGCTGTGTCTTGGTGACAGTTGATAGTCCTAGATATAGGTGTGCTCTTTGAATATTTTGTCTTTTTTTCATAAAATTATTTATGAACTAAAGTTTTTAGTACTTGTTAGCTTTATATTTGTTTTCTTGAGAAAATGCTGTTATTTATACGTTGAACCTTCTTCACTTAAATATCCATTTCTTTCAAATTATTGTGTAAAATTTGCTTTTTATCTTCTATTTCTTTTAAGGCAGAATTTATTGTGATCATTCTCTTGTTTCTCTTCTAGCTTAGTTTTCTCTCCTATAACATATTTTCTTTTATTTCTAAGTTTTGAATTTATACCTCATTTTTGAATTTACTAATTCTGATATGTGTTGTTCTTTATTATTTTTATATGAATTTTTACAGATTTTTTAATGCAATTTTACACCTTTCTTCTTTGTTTGAACATGCTTTGATGATATTGTTTGTAGGAATATTATTCTGTTCCTTTTTTTCTGTCTCTCTTTTTGCTTTCAAAGTAACTTTGCATGAAATTTGATCTCAAGCTTTTCTGATTCTCGTATTTAATGACTGAGTTTTCTTGAAATTTTAGAAGTAGTAATACATTCAAATTAGCTATTCTTCAAAAAATGCCTTCTGTTGCTTTGTCGAAAGTTTGAAAATACGATGGTTGTCACTCTGAGCTTTCACGGTTCTGTTACCTCCCTGCACTTTTATTTGGATATTCCCTTTGCTTTCTCTGTGTGACTCTGCTCAGTCTTCCTTCCTCTCACAGTGTCT